>NW_012103098.1:2413091-2415062 GCF_000951045.1 Mandrillus leucophaeus | reverse complement strand
CATTCTACAGACAAGGGTCTACTAGCCTGGCCCTGGAGGACAACTATGAACAAGACAGACAAGGGCCTGTCCCTGTGAGGCTTACAGTCGAAGGGGGAGACGGCCATGCATTCTAACAAGCTGCCCTTGCCAACTGAGGTCAGTACTGTGCAGAAAAGCCGCCTGGTCCAGCCTGGCCATCCAGGAGAGGTTGCCCCAAGCAAGCACCGCATGAGTGGAAGTTTAAAGAAAAACTTTTTCAGGCAGAGGAGCAACATGTGCTAAGACCCAATGGACTCATTTTGTGACTTTACCTCCACACCTCAGTGTGAACTCCCTGAGGACTGGGCCAGGCCTGTCTGCTTCAACACCCTAAACCCAGCAGGTGTAAATGAAGGAATTGTGGGTTGCTGAACGAATGAGTGGAGAAACACCTGCCTACCTGGATCTAAAAGAAGTCTCTGCAGTTGAAGCTGAGAGACTCAGAGGGGTCATGGGCTAGGTGACATAGAGGGGTCAGCAGGGGCCATACCACTCAGGATAGGGTGTGTGAGACAGGGGAAGTCCTGCAGCAGACTGACCTTTCTAAATGGTGACTCTGGCTGCTGCCTGGAGCAGAGTGGAAGAAGGAGATCAGCCGTCTAAATGAGGGATGAGGGCGGCTTGAACTAGGTGGTGACTGGGGATGGGGAGAGAAGTTAATGGATTAGAGGGATATTCAGAGGTTGGGAGGTGGGGTAGGTGGTCAAGGAGAGTGAGGCACCCAAGATGCCACCCAGCCTACTGGCTTGGATGCCCAGCTGGATAACGATGGCCTTCACTGGAGTGGACAACAGGGGGAAGACCTGGCTTAGTAGCGGGCTGTGGGGAGGAGGAGACAAAGGTCAGGAGTTCAGTTTGGACATACCAGATGGAGGGGCTCTGGGCAAATCAAGCAGACAGTTGGCTGTGCGGGGGTGGAACTCAGAGCAGGTCTGGGCCCATGTGCTGTCCCGCTGGCACCAGCAACACAGTTACCCTCCCCATTCTCAATCAGCAGCAACCATAGCTGCTTTCTGTCCACCCTGGCCCCCATCTCCCACATGCATAGGGTAGGCCAATTTCTCCTCTTCCTCTGTACCATGAGGATAATATTAACAATAATATCTGTCTGTTGGGGGGAGTTGTGAGCAGTAAATGAATTCGGACACAAATGATGCTGAGAAGCATGACAGGCACAGGTCATAATTAGCTCTCCCCATCTCCTGTCCACCCTCCCCCTGTGCAAACATGCTTCTAGCACTTTACATGGACCAGGCTTGGTGCTAGCCATCTCTCAACAGCCCAATCTTGAACTCATCACACCCTTGCTCAAAATATCTTAAGTATCTCCCACCCAAAAGGCTAATCACTTTCAGACCTCTGCGCCAGCTGGTCCCAACCCCCTTCCCAGCCACCTTCCCCACCCTCTTCATCAGCTCCTGCTCCCATTCCAGACACCTCCACATTCCCACAACATACATCCCACCTGCCCATCTGCTTTTCTCTCCCTCCCTTCCCACCTTCCCCTTCCCAAGCACTGCTCTTTTTTTCAGGCATCTCATCCAGGAACCTTCTCCTAATCCCTGCGGGAGATGAGCCTCTGCCCCTCCAAATTTCTACCTCTTCAGCTTCTCATCACTCGTTGGAATTCAGTCGGCTCCCTTTGACTTGTCTGATTCCCTTTTCCCCTGACATCAGCTCACTGAACACAGCAGGACACCCAAGTTTCTGTATGGTGGCGTCCCAGTGCCTAGCATTGTGCCCAACACACTGCAGGGCTCGGTCGATACTGGCACAGGAAATAAGCAGAACTTCAAATGTACAGTGTCATGTCGATCCAGCTTCTCTCCCACAAAGACCAGAAGACAGGCCAGAAGGTGACCCTGGCCTAAGGACAATAAACTCTTCCCAGAAGCTGCTCTGTGAGACAAAGTCCAGGACAAGCAAACAGAGATCAGTGAGGGCTCTGGG
>NW_012103098.1:2410701-2413041 GCF_000951045.1 Mandrillus leucophaeus | reverse complement strand
TTGGGGGGAGTTGTGAGCAGTAAATGAATTCGGACACAAATGATGCTGAGAAGCATGACAGGCACAGGTCATAATTAGCTCTCCCCATCTCCTGTCCACCCTCCCCCTGTGCAAACATGCTTCTAGCACTTTACATGGACCAGGCTTGGTGCTAGCCATCTCTCAACAGCCCAGTCTTGAACTCATCACACCCTTGCTCAAAATATCTTAAGTATCTCCCACCCAAAAGGCTAATCACTTTCAGACCTCTGCGCCAGCTGGTCCCAACCCCCTTCCCAGCCACCTTCCCCACCCTCTTCATCAGCTCCTGCTCCCATTCCAGACACCTCCACATTCCCACAACATACATCCCACCTGCCCATCTGCTTTTCTCTCCCTCCCTTCCCACCTTCCCCTTCCCAAGCACTGCTCTTTTTTTCAGGCATCTCATCCAGGAACCTTCTCCTAATCCCTGCGGGAGATGAGCCTCTGCCCCTCCAAATTTCTACCTCTTCAGCTTCTCATCACTCGTTGGAATTCAGTCGGCTCCCTTTGACTTGTCTGATTCCCTTTTCCCCTGACATCAGCTCACTGAACACAGCAGGACACCCAAGTTTCTGTATGGTGGCGTCCCAGTGCCTAGCATTGTGCCCAACACACTGCAGGGCTCGGTCGATACTGGCACAGGAAATAAGCAGAACTTCAAATGTACAGTGTCATGTCGATCCAGCTTCTCTCCCACAAAGACCAGAAGACAGGCCAGAAGGTGACCCTGGCCTAAGGACAATAAACTCTTCCCAGAAGCTGCTCTGTGAGACAAAGTCCAGGACAAGCAAACAGAGATCAGTGAGGGCTCTGGGCCCCCTCCTTTTCTCAGGGTCACAGCAGCCAGCACATCCCAGCCCAGGTCACAAACTGGATTGGCCAGGGGCCCTATCTGCCCAGTATGCTGTGGCTTTTGGGGAACAGGGTGGGTTTGGCCATAAAAAATAAGAAACTGCAGGTGCAAGATAGGTCTCTGGGAACTCCTATCTCTAGGATCTTCAGGTCTGCTTCTCTGTCATTACATGATGGGCTTGGGCTTCAGAGCCTGAGACACCTGGTTTGAATCCCTGTTCTGTTGCTTGGTATGGGACCAGTGTCCCAGAAATGTTGTGAGGATAAAATTACACAATAAAGGGTTTAGAGAAATGCATGACACAAATGAGTCCTCTATTATGAAAACATGTCATTCATCTTCAGCTCCCCTTTATCTGCCAGGCCTCCCTGCCCAGGTGCAAGAACAAGGAAGCTCACTTCTGTTCTTTCTAGATCTGGGTAAGAACCTCCAGAGAGATGAAACAACTGGCCTAAAGCATGGATCTCCCATCACGCCTCACCCCGACCGTCCAGACTGTCTCTGACAGAGCTAATACCAGGTTAACACTGTGAGAATCACCAGCATGGCTGGATGTCACACACTTTCTAAGCCACCGTGTCTGCCTCCCTGGCCAAAGCATGACTGAAAAGCGTGTTGATGCTGAAAGAATTTTGAAATAGTCTGGGCAACAAAGTGAGACCCTGTTTCTTTCTTTTCTTTCTTCTTTCTTTCTTTCTTTCTTTCTTTCTTTCTTTCTTTCTTTCTTTCTTTCTTTCTTTCTTTCTCTCTCTTATCTTTCTTTCTTTCTTTCTCTTTCTTTCTTTTTTTCTTTCTTTCTTTTCTCTTTCTTTCTTCTTTCTTTTTTCTTTCTTTCTTCTTTCTTTTTTCTTTCTTTCTCTCTCTCTCTTTTTCTTTTCTTTTCTTTCTTTCTTTTTGGAGGCAGTCTCACTCTGTTGCCCAGGCTAGAGTGCAGTGGCACAATCTTGCCTCATTGCAACCACCACTTCCCAGGCTCAAGCTATTCTCCTGCCTCAGCCTCCCGAGTAGCTGGAACCACAGATGCGTGCCACCATGCCTGGCTAATTTTTGTATTGTTGGTAGAGATGGGGTTTCACCATGTTGCCCAGGCTGGGCTGGAACTCCTGGCCTCAAGTGATCTGCCTGCCTCAGCCTCCCAAAGTGCTGATATTACAGGCGTGAGCCACCTCACCCGACTGAAACCCTGTTTCAAGAGAAAATAAAAATGATCAGCTGGGTGTGGTGCCACATTCCTGTGGTTCCAGTTACTCAGAAGGCTGAGGTGGGTAGATCAGTTGAGTCTGGGAGGTCGAGGCTGCAGTGAGCCAAGATCGCACCACTGCACTCCAGCCTCTGCGACAGAGGGAGACCCTGTGTTTTAAAAAAAAGGCCAGGTGCGGTGGCTCAAGCCTGTAATCCTACCACTTTGAGAGGCTGAGACGGGTGGATCACAAGGTCAGGAGATAGAGACCATCCTGGCTAAC
>NW_012103098.1:2398771-2410441 GCF_000951045.1 Mandrillus leucophaeus | reverse complement strand
CAAAAAAAAAAAAAAAAGGAATTTTGAAAGTAAAGCCTGGCTGGGCGCAGTAGCTCACTCCTGTAATCCCAGCACTTTGGGAGGCTGAGATGGGCAGATCACCTGAGGTTCAGGAGTTCAAGACCAGCCTGGCCAATGTGGTGAAACCCTGTCTCCTAAAAATACAAAAATTAGCTGGGTATGGTGGTGCGCACCTGTAATCCCAGATACTTGGGAGGCTGAGGCAGGAGAATCACTTGAACCCAGGAGGCGAAGGTTGCAGTGAGCCGAGATCCTGCCATTGCACTCTAGCACTCAAGACCAAAACTCCATCTCAAAAAAAAAAAGTAAAGCCTAATGAAGTTTAGAAATCCATTTTTAACTGTTGCTTCTTGTGACGTGTCACTGTGTCACTGGTGCTGCCCTGTGCCAGCTCGAGGAAGAGATGAGCCATCCAGGGGTCCTCAGAGTTCACATAGGCTAAGTGCAGTTCTACACAGAGGGACACGGTCTGGAGCCCCATCAGGAGTTTACACCGCCCAGAGCTGGTAACCCCACCCCACGCAAAAAGCTTCCACTGCCAAATTTTGATTCCTCAAATTGTGTTAGGTTGGTGCAAAAGTCATTGCAGTTTTTGTCATTAATATTTGCCTGCACCTTGTCTAATGTTTAATCCATGTTTATCCAGCACTGTATTGATTACTGGTCTGAGTGAGGTGACAGGGCAGCGGGAGCCTTAGAGCATGGATGGTGCCATGGGGCTTCGGGGACTGCTGTTGTGCGTGTACCTGGTGTCTCTCCTCGTCCTGCAGGCCATGCCTGCCCTGGGCTCAGCTACAGGCAGGTCCAAGAGCAGCGAGGTATGTGGCTAAACCCACAGGGCAGAAATAGGCAGCTGAACCTGGATGAGGCCCCGGGCGGGACACAAGACCCCCACTCCAAGGGCCAGGGCCACCCCACCACCTCCACCACTTCTGAGTGGAGAGGTGACCTCCCAGCAGCACCGAGGAGGTGAGGCTAAGGGGCAGAGGACACAGGCTACATTCCACTCCTACCCTTGAACTGAGGCTGCAGTCTCCTGAGTTTTCCTCTCACACTTGACCCTGATTTTGTTTTGCAGAAGCGACAGGCTGTGGACACCGTGAGTAAGAGTCCTGGCAAAGGGGTCTGTGACGGAGCCCTTTTTACATGCTTGCTTTTCCCAACCCCTCAGGGGTGGACCCCTCTGTCAGGGCCATAGGCAAGGGGTACTCTCCAGGGTCCTAGAAATGGGGACTTGTTCCCATCTCACCTCATGCTCCACAGCACAGTCTCAGCCAGAGAGCAGGGGTCTTCCTGGGAGGTCTGATCTGTTCTTCTGGCATCTGGGCACCATGCACTGGAGCTGAGTGCCAAGCCCCCATACCACAGGAAGCACCTCACCAACAGAGGCTCTGTCTCGGTCCACAGCTCCTTCATGTCTCACTTTAGGCTGTCGATGGCGTGTTCATCCGGAGTTTGAAAGTCAACTGCAAAGTCACCTCTCGCTTTGCCCACTATGTTGTCACCAGCCAAGTGGTCAACACTGCCAATGAAGCCAGGGAAGTGGCCTTCGACGTGGAAATCCCCAAGACAGCCTTCATCAGTGACTTTGCCATGTGCGTGCCTGCCCAACTCCCGTGCCCTCTCCCAGGGATGCCGCTTACTAGTCCCAGCCTAAGAACAAGGATCGGAGTGGCCAGATAGCGCAGAGCATCTCCTCATTCTAGAAGGGCCACAGACCACCCCTGGCTCTGAGAGGAGGAAGAAGCCCTTTAGGTCTGTGTTTGGCTCCCATCTTGGAGGCAAACTGGGGCCCATACAGCATGTTTCAGGCTAGAACCCAAGGAGCCAAGGTCAGCGTCTGAGGCTTCTTGCTGGCCTCTGACCTGGGTTGCTCACCTCATTGCCCATGGACCCCTGAGCTCCACCATGGGCAGTGGAAGGCCAGTCAGGAGGTGTCCTTATCCAAGGGCTCACATGGACAGGCCCTCTCAGGACCTGTATGGTCAGGAGGCTCATCTTTCCTGAGGGTGTCCTCCCCTCTCTGCAGTACGGCAGATGGAAACGCATTTATTGGAGACATAAAGGACAAGGTGACTGCGTGGAAGCAGTACCGGAAAGCAGCTATCTCAGGAGAGAATGCCGGCCTTGTCAGGTGAGTTCTGGGCCCTGCTGGTCTCATCTCTAGGGTTGCCCTCCCCAGCCAGGACAGAGCTGACAGCTGCAAGGTGGCTTTGGTGGAGAACAGCCCAGGATGATGGAAGGGTGAGCAAACAGCTCAAACCCAGATGCCAGCACAGTGCACTGAACAGGCTGCTGTGCAGTTGCCCTTTTCCCAGATCTGCCACTGGAAGAAGTGGGCCCCCCATCTTAGGCCCTGACCCTGACCAGCCAGCTGACACATTTGTGAGGTCCAAGGAAACCTGGGAGCAGCACTCATCTAAGAGAAATAAATTCTGAGGGCCACATGTTAAGTGACAAGGACTCACATGTCATTTACCCTCTGTCTGTCTGCTGTTGCCTGTGGTGGCACATCCAGGGCCTCGGGGAGAACTATGGAGCAATTCACCATCCACCTCACCGTCAATCCCCAGAGCAAGGTCACGTTTCAGCTGACCTATGAGGAAGTGCTGAAGAGAAAGCTTAAGCAGTATGAAATTGTCATCAAAGTCAAGCCTAAGCAGCTGGTGCATCATTTTGAGGTAGATCACAGGTCCCAGGGCAGGGCTCCTGCCCCTCTCTCTGTCATCATGGCTCCCAACACTGGTTGAGCACCCACCATGTGTCACCCAGGCCTGAGAATACAGGAACAGGAATTAACTCCTCAGGGTGAACTCTGATGTGCTCTTCTTGGGCAGGGAACTCCCTGAACTCTCTAACTTCCTCTTTATCTCTGAGCTTCGGTTTGCTCATCTGCTAAATGGGGGATTACTGTGGGTCCCAGGACCACCACAGGGATCACAAGAAGTACTGAATGTCCAGGTAATTTTGTAAACCAGAGGCGCAGCCTGAGGGCCTGGAATTATTGCTGGCACCTAAGTAGTGGCTAAGTTGAGGGATGCAGGCATGTACACCTTCATTTGGTCAATATCTTTGGAGTGCCTACTGAGTACCAGGCCCTGTGATCAGGGCTGGGTGGGTGCTGCACACAGTAGGTGGCCAGGACACATGTTGGCTCTTGGCTGAGACTTGGTGAGTAGGAGTCCTGGTAGAGAATTTGCTTCGGTGTGGTGTGAGCCCATAATCCCAGCTACGAGGGAGGCTGAGGCAGGAGGATGGCTTGAGCCCAGGAGTTTGAGGCCAGCCTGGGCAACAAAGCAAGATCCCATCTTAAAAAAAAAAAAAAAAAGAATTTGCTTCAATGGTGCAGATCGATGTGGACATCTTCGAGCCCCAGGGGATCAGCAAGCTGGATGCCCAGGCCTCTTTCCTGCCCAAGGAACTGGCAGCCCAAACTATCAAGAAGTCCTTCTCAGGAAAAAAGGTACATGGGATGGCAAAGGGGTGGTGGTGGGCCATTTGGGGACTTCTCAGCCTGCCCACCCCTTATGGAATGTCCAGCCTTAGCCGAGAAACCAGGCAGGGGCTGTGGTCTGCCCTCAGGATGAGAGAGGCTGGTGTCATGTGATTGGTGCCTAGGAGAACTCAGCAATCCTGGTTCTCAGGGCAATTTAGCAAAATCCTGCATGCTGAGGTGGGGAAGGAGCCAGCTCCAGCTCCACCACACACTGGCTGTATGGTCCAGGGTGAGTCGCTGTCTTGCTTGGGCCTCAGTGCCCTCTTTGCCTGCCTCACGCCCATGGGAGAGCATTCGGGGAAACATCCAGCACATAAGTAAACCTCATATGCTGGTGTGGTTAGGACTCCAAGCTTCAGGTTTCTTGGAAAACGTAAGTTTGGAAAGACCTTTGGCCTACCGAACGACTTGTCGCTTGCCACCATTTGCAGGAATCCCAGAAGCCCCGGCTCGCCCCCACCCCAGGTTCCTGGAGGAGTGTGTTGTATGGATGGGCAGTGCCCTGCTTCCTGACTTGCCCCTAACCCGAGCCGGGAACAAACCCTTTAGTTCCCACTTATGTAGAGCCTGCACCACAGCTCATTTAAAAGAAGTGCTTCTTACAGTTTAGAGAGGCTTCCTTTTAAACAAAATATGACACCTCAGAGTGTTAGCAAACATGCTTGCTTTCTGTGGGGGAACAAAGGGATGGGTTCTTTTCTTCCCAAGAATTTTTCAAGGTTCTATTTTATCTTCCTTCCTTTCTCTCCTCTTCTTCCACCTCCTCCTCCTCCTCTCCTCCTCCTCTTCTTCTTCTTCTTCTTCTTCTTTGCTGCTGCTGTTTCTCTTCTTCTTCTTCTTCTTCTTCTTGTAGTCTTCTTCACTGCTGCTTCTCTTCTTCCTCTTCTTCTTCTTCTCTGCTGCTGCTTCTTCCTTTTGCTTCTGCTTCTTTTTGATGAGCTTATCTTACTTTTATAACAAACAAAAATTTCTTTATAGAAAAATGTATGAAGTCCAGGAATATAGAAAGTATTGAAAAAACCCTCACCAGCTTCCCCAAGCACATCACCAACTCCAACCAGACCTCAGCTTCCATCCTGGACCCTTCCTTCCAGTCTCTGTTCTTTGTCAACCTGGGCAGCTTTTATTTCCCAGCACAGTATTGTAGTGTTGACAGATGAGTTGACAGATGTCAACAGTTTGAGTTGACAGATGTCTCCCATGCTATCACATTACTGTTATTTTGTTCTTATTTATATACCCAAAGTGATGATGTCCATTGTAGAAAACCCCAATGATTCAGAAGAGTATAAGCAAGGGAATGGGTCAGCTCTCCCACCACCTACAGGTGTGTGCTCTCAACAGCTAAGTGAGTGAGTGGCCCACCAAACTCGTTTCTGTGCCCGTGCAAACACACACACACACACACACCCCTTCTTATGTTGTCTTTGCAAACATCCTGTTTGTGGTTACACAAACCAGTAATGGCTCAGACTCTTGACGATTCCAGGGTCACGTGCTGTTCCGTCCCACTGTGAGCCAGCAGCAGTCCTGCCCCACATGCTCTACATCCTTACTGAACGGGCATTTCAAGGTGACCTATGATGTCAGTCGAGACAAGATCTGTGACCTCCTGGTAAGCCCTGAGCTTCTGGTTGAGCACCTAGAGGATGGGCAAGGGGTGCTGTGAGAGTGGCCTCACTTGTTCTTCTCTATTTCAGGTGGCCAATAACCACTTTGCCCACTTCTTCGCCCCCCAAAACCTGACAAACATGAACAAGAATGTGGTTTTTGTGATTGACATCAGTGGCTCCATGAGAGGCCAGAAAGTGAAGCAGGTAGGCTGCAGCTTGAAACAGCGCACCCAGCAGAAGCTTCCGCAGCCCCTTTGCTCACCGCATGCCAGTTTTGCTGCCAGAGTCTGGTTTGGGATTTATCCTCCTGGTCAGAGGCAGGGTGATTTAACAGGAAATCCCAGTGGTTAGCATCTCCAGAATCAGCATCACTTCCTCACTGTGCAGTCGTGAGAAAATGCATTCACCTCTCCTCAATGGCGAAAAATGGGACTGACAATGGTGTCCACAGGGTCATGGAGTTACCCCCTGGGGAAGTGCTTAGAAGAGGAAACCTGTGCACTACAAGTGCTGGGGGTAATTATGGTGGTCCGTAGGGAGGCATCTTATAGCAGGGAATAGCTCTCCACCCACAGGGTTTGGAGTGCTCTCTCCATGGTGCAGTAGACATGGCTGGACAAGGAGTATTCTAGAAGCACAACCCCTGGGGTCCTTTCTCTTTATCCTGCCCCTCCAGAACTCCTGATCATTTCTTTCCCCATCCTGGGTTCCTTTGCCTTCTCCACCCCCCCTCATCCACCCCAAGGCCCGGCAGGATGCTCCTGTCTCGGGGTCACCTGGTTGTCCTATCTCCTCCTGCTTGTCCACTCTGTGGATCTCTGAAACGGGTATTGGAGTTGATGGAAGGTGCTGTCCTGGGACAACCCTGGGGCCCTGTCCGTCTACTGACTGTTCTGTCCTTGCAGACCAAGGAGGCACTCCTTAAAATTCTGGGGGACATGCAGCCAGGGGACTACTTTGATCTGGTTCTTTTTGGGTCTCGAGTGCAATCATGGAAGGGCTCACTGGTGCAAGCATCTGAGGCCAACCTACAAGCGGCTAAAGACTTTGTGCGGCGCTTTTCCCTGGATGAGGGTAAGGGTGGGGGTCTCAGGCCACCTTGATGTCACCTCTGTCCCTTCAGAATGAGGGCATACACTGGTCTGCTTTCTCTTCTTTGCAGCCACAAACCTGAATGGAGGTTTGCTCCAGGGAATTGAGATCTTGAACCAAGTTCAGGAAAGCCTCCCAGAACTCAGCAACCATGCCTCAATTCTCATCATGTTGACAGACGGCGATCCCACAGAGGGTAAGCACCTTGGGGGCTGCCTTGGGAGGTGGTGATCTTGTCACCTGAGACATGCAAGCTGAAGTTGGAAACCCAACCATTGGAGATGCCATCAGGGGGTAGAAAGGCTCAGAGCAAAGTCAAGCACTGGTCTAAAAACACAATTCAGACCACAAAGTCTGTGGGAGCTCCATGGTGTACTTCTGTTCTGTGAGTTGAGAAATTGGAGATGTTTCTAAGTGACACAGGTCTGTACGAGTCCCTGGAGGATGGGCAGGATTCCACGCTTCTGTTTACGGTTTAATGAACTATTTATTTATTGCCTACTGTGTGCTAAGCTTGGGGCTAGGGACTAAAATACCAAGGGAACAAGACATATCTCTGCCCTCAAAGAGCCCAGGACCTACTCGGGGAGGGAGATCCAGGAGTAGATACTGAGGGCCCTGAAAGAACAGGGTGCTTGGGGCTGTGGAACCATAGACAAGGGACACTTGACCCTGGGGGATGTCTGGGAGGGCCTCCTGGAGGAGGTGACTCCTGAGCTCAGTCTAGAAAGAGGAGAGAGTGTCAGGAAGGAATCCTAGGCAGAAGGGGCAGCTTAAGTCATAAAAGGGGTGTGTGCACTGGCATAGCCTGCCCGGGAACTGTGGGCCTGTGCAGAACGGGGTGAAACAAGGGTGGGAAGGTCAGCAGGGTCTCGCAGGCCGTGGCAAAGGAGCCATGGCAGGGTTTCGAGCAGAATCAGACCTGCTGCTGATGGACCTACCTAGATGGGCGGGGCCTGTGAGGAGCTGTTGGTAGCTGCTGCAGTCTCCCAGGAGAGCAAGGAGGAGGTGCTGTCTCAGGACGCCCGGGAGACTGGAGATGCTCTGAGATGGAAGCCTTGAGCCCCAGGGAGTGTTCCCCAGAGCCCCCTCATGCCCCACATGCCTGTGGGCCAGCATCCCATCACTACCCAGGTGTGTGGCTGCAGGGGTGACCGACCGTTCCCAAATCCTCAAGAACGTCCGCAACGCCATCCGGGGCAGGTTCCCGCTCTACAACCTGGGTTTCGGCCACAATGTGGACTTTAACTTTCTGGAGGTCATGTCCATGGAGAACAACGGACGGGCCCAGAGAATCTACGAGGACCGTGATGCCACCCAGCAGCTGCAGGTCTCCCCTCACAACCCCCTGTACCTCCAATGGCATGCCATAGGGACCCCAGCCCTGGTGGCCATTTGCCCATCAGCCTAGATGAGCAGATAAAGTTCTGGCATAGAGGTCAAATCAGCTGCATGGGCCAGGCGTGGTGGCTCAAGCCTGTAATCCCAGCACTTTGGGAGGCCGAGGTGGGTGGATCAGGAGTTCGAGACCAGCCTGGCCAACATGGTGAAACCTCGTCTCTACTAAAAATACAAAAATTAGCCGGGTGTGTTGGTGCGTGCCTGTAATCTCAGCTACTTGAGAGGCTGAGGCAGGAGAATCAGTTGAGCCCAGGAGGTGGAGGTTGCAATGAGCTGAGATTATGCCACTGCACTCCAGCCTGGGCAACACAGTGAGACTCTGTCTCAAAAAAAAAAAAAAAAAAATCAGCAGCATGACCTCGAGCCAGCTACTTGACCTCTCGGACCCTCAGATTTCTTCTCTAACTTGGGAATTCCCAACACTCCACTTTGTGGGCAGGGTTCCCATCAGGGGCCCAGGATGCTCAGCTCTAAGGCAGCAACCTCTATCCCTGCAGGGTTTCTACAGCCAGGTAGCCAAACCCCTGCTGGTGGATGTGGATTTGCAGTACCCCCAGGATGCTGTCTTGGCCCTGACCCAGAACCGCCATAAACAGTACTACGAAGGCTCAGAGATTGTGGTGGCCGGGCGCATTGCTGACAACAAACAGAGCAGCTTCAAGGCGGATGTGCGGGCCCATGGGGTAAATGGTGGGCCATGGAGGGTGGAGAGGCCAGGCAGCACCCTAGAGGCTCCAAACCCACACTGTTCCCCATTCCTGCCAACCCCCAGAGGCCTCTCTTTCCCCAGAGTAGTGCCCTCACCCCCATCATGCCACATACACCCCAGGCCTGAACATCCCTCCACACAGGCATCCTGGGGGCTGGATTGGCTGGAATGGGGCCAATATGGCCTTGATCCGTTGCAGTCCCTTGGCCCCCAGTGACCAATTGTTATTTTTCGCATCATTCATCCCAAGGTGCAAAAGAACAAGAAACCAACCTCTCCCTTCTCATTTGATAACCATTTCCTGAACACCTACTGTGTGCCAGGTTTTGTGCCATGGTGCAGTGCATGTGTGTATGTGCACCTGTGTGTGGTGGGGACAGGTATGTGAGACCTGGACCCTGCCCTCCAGAACACAGACAATGCCCTACAGTGTGGTCGAAGGTTCAGAAACTCAGGCTTTGAGTAAGGAGAGTTGAGCTGGACCCTGGTGCCACCCTGACCAACTGGGCATCCTTGGGCAAGGGGTCCAGTTCTCTAGGCCTCAGTTTCCTTTTCTGTACCATACTGCACCAGAGCATTGTGTGGAGCAAATGGAATAATCCATATAATACCCGTAGGCAGCAGCTGGTGCATAGGATGCCCTTGGGAAGTGGTGCCACAGTTAATGTAGCTGGATGGAGGAGGCACATTTGTGTGCCGTGGCAAGTTGAATGGTGCAGCCTGCCTAGAACTTGGTGGGCATTTGGAGTGGGTCATAGTGGAAACAGCTGGGTGCTTATTGGCCTCCCCCAGAGAAACTCCACAAGGCAGGGCCTAGTTCTCCCATTCCATGGGATCCCTAGGATCCGGGCCAAGCCTGGCTCGCAGAGGGTGCTTGGCAAGAATGAACGAATAGGATGAGGTGAACAGGCTCAGGAAAGCAGGTGATGCTGAGGACGAAGCTGCAGAGACCAGATGAAATGGGCCCCTCAGAGCCCTGAGCACTAGCCAGGGGCCATGCTCATCATGGTGCACTGCCCCTCTCTGTACCTCAACTCTCAGGAGGGACAAGAATTCAGTACAACCTGCCTAGTGGATGAGGAGGAGATGAAGAAACTGCTCCGAGAGCGTGGCCACATGCTGGAGAACCACGTCGAGCGCCTCTGGGCCTACCTCACCATCCAGGAGCTGCTGGCCAAGCGGTAGGGCCCCTGCAGCTGCCCCAGGTGGGCACTGCCGACCCAGAGTCCCCTCACCCTTTGCAGGTGAGCAGAGGAGGGGTGGTTCTCGGGCAGGTAGGTCAGATTTACTTTCTTCTTCTGCTTGGCTCACTGAGTTAATATCAACCAGTCAGTCAACAGTCCGGGTGGGCCCACCAGGGCACAAGGCAGCCTGCTATTTACCCTCAGTCAGCACAGGGAGGCTCAGGGAGGTTAGACCTCTTGACCCGGATCTCACAGCTGTTCACTTCTCTGCATATCTCTGAGGCATACCCCTCAACCCCACCAAATCTCCAAGTGATCTCTGTAAGAAATCATTAAACCTGGAGGCCCCTGAAGACGTAGCTACTACACAGGATACCATGGGGGCTTAATACATATGTGTCGAATGAATGAATGAATGATTGAGTGAATGGATAGGTGAAAGGATGAGGGCCGTGCAAGTCAGGGCTTGGAGCCAGCCTCTGTCTTGAATGCAGGATGAAGGTGGACGGGGAGGAGAGGGCCAACCTGTCATCCCAGGCCCTGCGGATGTCGCTGGACTATGGGTTTGTGACCCCGCTGACCTCCATGAGCATCAGGGGCATGGCGGATCAGGACGGCCTGAAGCCCATCATCGACAAGCCCTCAGAGGGTATAGGCTGCAGGGGGCTGCAGAGGGGGAGGCCGTGGGCCAAAAACCTCTGGGGCTTTAATTCTTTTCTCTTTCCCTCCCTTCCAGATTCTCCACCTTTGGGTGAGTTTTAAATTGCATTAGTTTCAGCTCTGGGCTTCGGTGGCTGGGCAGGTGGCAGGTGCTCTGGCCCCAGGCACGCAGCTCCCTATCCTTCTTCCCCGACTCCACTCCTTCCCGTTCTTCCGTCCCCTGAGCCACCCTTCTCCACATCACCGCGAACTCCCTGGTACGCTTTGTGAGCTTTTGTGCAGGCTGAACCCCCAGCAGCCTCCACCGGTCCCCTCTTGGTGTGAGCGTATGTCTGTGAGAAGGCAGGACCCCAGGGGAGGGCTGAGACCCCTAGAGGGAGGGCTAGGTCCAGGCCTGTTGTGAACAGAGCTGCATGCCTTTCGTGTGGGGCGCCGTGGGTGACACTGCCTTCAATAATATGTCTTTGTCTTCTACAGAGATGCTGGGACCCAGGAGGAGTAAGTGGCAGCCATCCTGGCCATTCACATCTCTCCACCTCCTTGATTATTACCCAGTTGGCTTTCTTCCTCCGTTCTAGCTGTCTTCACTGCCTGTCACTGGGAATCCTTAGGACAGACCCTGGAACAGCCTGGCCTCCCCAACCTGAGGTCCCTGTGGGAGGAGACAGAGAGGGGGCCAGTTAAACATGCCAGGCCAAGCTTCTGTTCCCATGTCCCGAGAGCCAATCAAGGGCATGTGATGTTGAGTGGACATCCCTGCTTGGTGGCCTCAGGCTAACCCCACCAATGACGAAAGAGTCATCAGAGGGATCAGCAGCTCCAGGGAAGGCCTGGCTGCCCCGCTTCTAAATGCCACTCCCCTTCCCATCAGCGTTCGTGCTGTCAGCCTTGCAGCCTTCTCCTACTCGTTCCAGCTCCAGTACCCAGCAGCTGCCAGACCGAGTGACCGGTGGTGAGTCCTTGGAAGGGTCTGAGGGACACACTTGTTTGGGACCCACCCTGCCTGGCTCTCTCTCTCTCTCTCTCTCTCTCTCTCTCTCTCTGTCTGTCTCTCTCTCTTTCTGGGACCTGCCTAGCTGAACCCCAGCCCCTGGCCAGCCCCATCTGCCCGATGTCCAATCTAACGAATTCCATGCTGTGCCCCCAGTGGACACGGACCCTCACTTCATCATCCACGTGCCCCAGAAAGAGGATGCCCTGTGCTTCAACATCAACGAGGAGCCTGGTGTGATCCTGAGCCTGGTACAGGACCCCAACACAGGTATGGCGGGCATCACGCCTCTGCCAGACAGGGCCAGGGCTCCTCTGCCCTCAACATTCAGCCACAAACAGGACTGTGGCCAAGGCCTCCACTGCCCTCTGCCTGGGCACCATCTACCTGGCTGGGCTGTGCCTGCTGCCTTCCCACCCCATCCTCCTGGCTGCATCTGCACAGGGCCAGTTTCATGGGCATGTGACTGGGGTAGGCACACGGGGACTTTTTTTTTTTTTTTT
>NW_012103098.1:2345756-2398721 GCF_000951045.1 Mandrillus leucophaeus | reverse complement strand
TGAGACAGTCTTGCTCTGTCACCCAGGCTGGAGTACAGTGGTGTGATCTCTGCTTACTGCAACCTCTGCCTCCTGGGTTCAAGTGATTCTCTTGCCTCAGCCTCCTGAGTAGCTGGGACTACAGGGGCATGCCACCATGACTGGCTTATTTTTGTATGTTTAGTAGCGATGGGGTTTCACCATGTTGACCTGGCTGGTCTCAAACTCCTGACCTCAGGTGATCTGTCCACCTCAGCCTCCCAAAGTGCTGGGATTACAGGTGTGAGCCACCGTGCCTGGCCAGTTTAATGTTCTTCCGTTGCCGCCTTGAAACTCTTAACACTTTTTAAACAAGGGGCCCTTCCTTTTTATTTCATACTAGGTCCTGCAAATATGTCAAGGTCCTGCCCCACCTTCCCCACGAAGCACGGCTGAGCAGAGCCTCCAAGTGCCTCTCTCCCAGCAGTGCCTTGGTGATGGGGAATGGCTCCCTCTCCTTATCTCAGCCCTGCTCCCTCCCATCCCCCTACCTCCCTGGTCACTCAGCCCATCTGCAAGTGTTTGTTGTGCACCAACGAGGGGCTGGGAATGCAGTGGGAGCCAAGATAGTCCCTGCTTTCATAGAGTTTAGGGAAGGGGAAGACAAACAGGTGAACACATTTGAGATGATCATTTCAGAGCATGAGACGTGCTGGGTTGGCAGAGTGAGAGTAGGGAGGGGGCTCTGTGGCTGCCCAGGTCAGTGGAGACCTCTGTGAAGAGATCCCACAATGCATTTCCAGCGTGATGGGAGCCTGTCCCTGTGTTAGGGGCTGGGGCCACAGAGAAGGAGCAGGCTGGGTCCTGTCCTCAGGGAGGCAAGACCTCCGTTAAGACCCAGAACCAAGAGCTGAGTATGGGATATTTGGCATGGCAGGAGGGGTGGAGAGGAAGCAGAGGTGGTGCTGTGTGTAGGACCAGACCTGGAGACCCCGAGGCAGGAGACTCTCAAAGACGGAGTGGCACAGGCAGAGCGTAGGGGCCTCTTAGGAAGGAGGCACGATCCTGCTGAACAAAGGCAGGCAGGCCCCTTCCCAACCTGGATGCCCTCTTGTTCCACTGCAGGCTTCTCAGTGAATGGGCAGCTAATTGGCAACAAGGCCAGGAGCCCTGGGCAGCATGACGGCACGTATTTCGGGCGGCTGGGAATCGCAAACCCTGCCACGGCCTTTCAGTTGGAAGTGACTCCTCAGAACATTACGCTGAACCCCGGCTCTGGTGGGCCTGTGTTTTCCTGGAGGGACCAGGCTGTGCTGCGGCAGGATGGGTAATCTGCCAGGGCCTGGGCAAGAAGTAGGGGGAGGTGTGGCCTGGGCCCAGGATGCTGCTGTCTGAGTCTGCAGGGCCCTCGTCCCTGAGCCATGTCTGTGGGTGACGCCCATGTGGCCTCTACAGACATGTCAGTCTCCATGGGCCCCCCAGTCCTCCATTTCCCTTGGTTCCTGGATATGTCCTCTGGGTCCAGACATATCCAGTCCTCTGGGCTGTATGGCATCTGTGTTCCCACCGCATCTTAGCTCTGAATGCCATCCACGTCTCCACCAAACAAAGCCAGCTCATCCTCCCAGGCCCAGCAAAGAGGCCACCTCTTCCCCTCAGCCCTCCTGCTCTCTTCCTCTGTTGAACTCCAGATTTCTCTGGGCTTCTCATTTGGCATCTGTCTTAGTCTGCATTGTCTCATGATTTTTTCTTCCTTTACTCATTCATTCATTCAGCAAACTCTGCTGAGCACCAGGGCAATGCTGGTAGCAATGCTGATAGCAGAGTTATAGGAAGAGGTGGGGAGAGTCTGCTGTGGAAGTCACAGGTGATGAGTAGGAGTCAGAGAACACGGACTCTGATATTAGACAGCCTGAAGTCCAAGTCCTGGCTCCTCTGCTTACCAGCGGTGCCACCTTGGTCAAGTTACTTAACCTTTCTGAGCCTTAGACTTCACAGGCTCAGAGTGAGAACTGAATGATGCAGTTTGCATAGAGGACTTAGCACAGGGCCTGGCACATTGCAAGGGCCCTATGCACAATAGCAACATGTGGAAGGGGTGTGGAACACGTAACAGCCGGCTATCTGGGGATGAAGGCCATGGGGTGGGAGCGTGGTCATAAGGGTTGGGTCCCAGATGACAAGGGCAGCCGAATGGAGAGGGATGCAGTGCAGCCGCGCTTGCCCTCACGGCCACCTGGCTCTGCAGGGTGGTGGTGACCATCAACAAGAAGAGGAACCTGGTGGTGTCTGTGGACGACGGCGGCACCTTTGAGGTTGTTCTGCACCGAGTGTGGAAGGGGAGTTCCGTCCACCAGGACTTCCTGGGCTTCTATGTGCTGGACAGTCATCGGATGTCAGCCCGGACGCATGGGCTGCTGGGTACGGCTGGCCAGGCTGGCAGGGCTGTGGGGCAGGGTGTTGAAGCCAGAGGACGTGTGGGACCTGGGGCCACCGGTCAGCTCTATAGCTAGGCACCAGGACAGGCCCACCTCCAGTGTGTCCTCAAAGGCGCAGAGCCGTCTGAGGGGCTGTCTTGGTGAGGCTGTGAGCAAACACACAGTGAAACAAACGCTTAAGTGAGCCTGGGAGCAAGTGAAGGGCAGAGGTCTGATCGCAAAAAGAAAGGCCCAGAGGGTTCCCAGGGACCTTGTGGGTAGGGTGGGTCACTGACCACACTGCTCCTGTGTGGCCTTTCTATAGACACTGCTCTCTATGGGCACCTGCCCCTCAAACCTCTCTCCCCAGACAGATCCCGTTTTAAAAGACAGGAGGTAGGACCACCTAGAAATGTATCTACTTCTCTACGGCAAGTGAACCAAAGGTAGCTTTTCGTACTGGGACTTTTAGCAGAAACAGTCAAGCCTTGGAAAAAAAGTGGTTAAGCAAAGCTCTAAGCCGGCAGTGGGCACCTGCTGAGTGTAGAGCAGGAGCAAGTCCCCGAGACAGTAACCACCGTCTCCAATGTGCCTTTCTAGGGCAATTTTTCCACCCCATTGGTTTTGAAGTGTCTGACATCCGCCCAGGCTCCGACCCCACAAAGCCAGATGCCACGATGGTGGTGAAGAACCGCCGGCTCACGGTCACCAGGTGGGTGAGCCTGCCTGCCAAGCACGTCTGCCCTCAGCCACTTTGCAGTTCTTCCGGGTCTTCCTCCAGGTGTCACATGGGTGGGCTTCCTGGGGAGGTGCTGCCCTACTGGTCCAACGGGTGACCCCAGCTTACTTGTCTCTGCACAGGGGTTTGCAAAAGGACTACAGCAAGGACCCACGGCATGGGGCCAAGGTGTCCTGCTGGTTCATTCACAACAATGGGGCTGGACTCATCGATGGTGCCTACACTGACTATATCATCTCCGACATCTTCTGAGCCCTCTGGCCAGCATGCCTGTCCTCCCCTGGGGCCAAGGCAGAGGAGGAGGACGACATCCTGAGCTGCTGCTGAGGCTGCACCTCATTAACTAAGCTGGTTCCTTGTGTCAAAGCACCTCATGACTTCCATTAAAGAGAGACTATGTCCACCTTGAACTGGCTGATTTTGGGGAGGGAGGATGGCAGGGAGGCAGCCCAAGATGCTGCCCCTCAGATGGACTTAGGGGTTACAGCAGATCCAGGGACAGGAGAAGCAGGTCAGAGGCTGGGAAGAAAGCTCACACCATTTCCCTGCCGAGGGTTTGTAATGTCTGACAGCCAGGCTGGTATTTTCCAAAGGCAGAGACAGTCCCTGCCCAGAAGCTGTGATTTCAGGGGGCCAGGAGTGCACGCTACCATCTCCTCACGTAAATGCCTGGAATTACCCCGTCAGGGCCCCTCCCTTGGCTTGGCCTTGGGGCCCAGTCAAAACGCAACGTCGCGGGTGCAGGGAGGTGAGCCACACTTTAGAGAGCTCTGAGTGTGAACGCAAACAGGCCTCCACCACTGCTTCCCAGAGGCTTTCTGCTCTTTCTCTGCTAGTTTCTGTCCGGTTTCCACTACAAATGAGGCTCTCAAGGGACCAGGTAGAACAAAGACTGGTTTTGAGGGCCTGGATCAATAACACCAATGCTGAGCTCAAAGGCTGCCCCAGGCCTGGGAACACAGAGCCCCTAGCAGCAGGCTGTGGGGCGGCCAGCCCACCTTCCCAGGTATCCTGGGGTTCTCCAGGAAGAGCTGTGAGCTGCCAGCTGTCAGGGTCACGCTTGGCAAGGCCTGCCCAATGGGGGCCTCATCTCCCTCTCCTGTAGAATGGAAAGGGGGTGAACCCAAAGATCTCTTAGATTCCGTCTAATTCTAAACTCTGCATGACAACTCTGGTTCCTCCAAGTCCCCAGCCATCCCTTGAGGCCGTTTGAGCAGCACCAGAATCCCTATTTCGAGTTGTCCCTCTCCCCAAACTAACTCCAGGCACTTGGGGATGGGGCAGTGGTCCAGATGACAGAGGACAGGAGAAGCTCTGCAAGCGGCTGCTGGTCTGTGAGGAGGAGCCATTGGGCAACAGCGCCGGCCACCCAGTGCCAGCAGCCACGGGACTGAAAACGTCCCAGGAACCAGGAAATGAGGCCATGGCAGCTCTGCGGGGTCTTCTCTCCACACCCAGGCACCAGCACCTGCTGGGTTTGGCCTCCATCAGACCTGAGCTTGGTGCCTGCTGCCAGTGAGGTTGGTGTAAGGGTTCAGGAGGCCTGAGGGAAACAGGCACCGCCCCACCAGACACCAAGCACAGGCAGCATCTGCCACTTGGCCATCATTTCACGGGCTTGGAAACTCTTTTTTTTTTTTTTGAGACGGGGGTCTCATCATGTCACCCAGGCAGGAGCACAGTGGCATGAACACAGCGCTCACTGCAGCCTCAAACGCCTGGGCCCAGGTGATCCTCCAGCCTCAGCCTCCCAAAGAGCTGGGATTACAGGCAAGAGCCATAGTGTCTGGCTGATTTGGCAACTCTCTGTCATTGCTCTGTGGCTTCTGCCTCTTCCAGCCATTAGACCATACCCTCCTCAGGGCTTCCGCTGCCCCGCGGCATCTGCCTTCTGCCTTCTGCCTTCTCAGTTCCTCTGCTCCCAACAACTCTCTCTGCACATATCCCAGTCAGCACTACAGCTTTCAGCTGAGGCTGCTGCACACCCCATAAGTTAGTTGTCCTGGACCCAGCCATCCTTGTCTACTCCATGCAGTAGTAGGCTGCCCAGTGGGAGGGTCACAGGGTCAGCTTAGCTCAGAGAAGCCATGGCTATGGTGGGCGTGCAACAGCTGCCCTGAAGGGGCTAGGCTGGCAGGGTCCTGGGACGGCTCAGGAGGTCCCAGCCCCCACTGAGACCAGGTCCTGCCTCTAAAGTTCCTGTTGTTGTGGAAGCTGGAGCCCAGCCTCACTACAGACTTTTAGGGCAATGACTCCCCAAAAGGCTGAGGGCAGCCAAGTCCCTGGCTGGGTCCTGGAAGCACAGAGGGAAACATGACATGGTTCAGACCCCATGAGCTCTGGGTGCAGAGGGGGCAGGCAGATCTGAGCACACCGACCTCAACATAAGGTCATGACAAAGCAGGCCCTCAGGGGACTTGGGGCTTGGAGCAGGGATGTCCCATAGTCCTCTAGGGGATGGCGGGGGAAGGGTCCTGGAGGGGAGGCACTGGGGCTGGCAGGGAGATGAAAGATGTGATATATGCAGAAGGGGAGGGTGTGCTGGTGCAAGAGAGTAAACTCAGAAAAGCAAGCTGGGGTCAGATCACAGAGAGAGCTGGGCTGCTGGGATCATCGTGTGTCCTTTCCCTGGGGCCTTGGGAGCCATAGAAGGGTAGTGAGAGAGGGGCTTCACTGTGGAGGTCCCAGCCTGCAGGTGGCAGTCTAGTTTCATGCCCTGGCTGCCTCAAGAAGGGAGGGGCTACAATCCAGGAGGCCAGAGAGAGGCAGTCCCAGTGGTAGGGATAAGAGGCAACAATGCTGAGATGCCCTTTGCTCTAAATGCAACCCCACACCCCATCTCCATCACCCACGACAGGGAGTCCCAGGGTCCATTTGTTGGCACACAGCTTCTGCTTTCCTGGGAGCCTCTTCCAAGTCCTCTGGTCTCTCAGGAATGAAGCCCCAACACTGTTGGCAAGACCCACCAGGGCTTCGTCAGACAGACACATCGAGGGACCGGTCATTCCACCCATGCCCAGCTTCCCGGAGGCCCTTCCTGCCTCCACTCCTCCCACCCCCACTGCGGGTCACTGACCCTGCTTGGAAAACACCAGGCTTGCTCATATAAGGAGCGTGGGCCAGGCCTGAGTATTCAGCAATGGCATCTGCGTGGTGGCCCTGTCTCATCTTGGCTCTGCTCTCTGGCTTGGCAGCCTCTGGCTTCCCGAGAAGCCCCTTTCTGCTGCTTGGGGTAAGTCTGCCCCCTCTTTGCCATCTGGGTCTTGGTGTAGAATGGGCAAAGACACCATGCTGGGCAAGGCCTCTGAGAGAAGAGGAGTGAAGAGGAGGCAGAGGGCTGGGCACTAAGCCGCTGGTAGTAGTGTGGACACTGAGAGAACTGGGCTCCAGCTGAGGCCTATGCTAACCTGCTGTCTAACCCTGGGAAGGCTCTTAAAACTCCCTGGGCCTCAGCTTCCCCACCTGTCAAAAGAGTGATGCACCATGAACTGTGCACTTCACTGAGGGGCAATGAAAGTTCAAGTCTCAGACGAGTGTGACCTCTACGAAACACTGAGTTGAGCTCTGTGGGGTGTGGCGGGGGTAGGGGTACTCTGGAAGGAGGCCTAAAGGGGCCTGGGGGCAGGGAAAAGGCAGAATGGGAGATAGAATGAGGTGGGGCAAGTGGGGTGTGAAGAGAGCTCTGGGTTCAGTTCCCCCTGCCCTGCTCTCCTGGTAACCTGGAGACCTGCCCTTCTCTGGGCCTCAGTTTCCCCATCTATTCAGAGTTCTCCCTACTCTGACATGTGGCTCTGGAGGGCCCTATGTCCAGGGGCCACTCAGGTGTGTGGGAGGCAGGGCACCACTGTATCCCTGGTCTCAGCCCAGAGCCTCCCAGGCCATGAGGCCTTGGCGTTGGCCTTGGCTTGATTTCTCTGTTTGTGTTTGTTTTTGTTTTTTCAGAAACGGAGCCTCCCGGAAGGGGTGAGAACTTTCACCGGGGGGTGGGACCCAGTGGGGCAGGGAAGGATGGAGCTGGTTGCCCAACCGCTGAAGGTGTAGGCCATAACAGCAGACTCCTCACAGCTGGCAAACAGCTGACGGCCCCCTGCCCTGGCAGCGTCCAACGGCGCAGGACTCCTGGGAAAGAGCACACCACAGAATGGCAACCTCTCCAACCGCACAGGATGTAGCCCAAGAGGGCCCCTTACCGGCATCGCTTCCTTCTGCAGACACTTCCTTAGCACTTGCTGGTACCTGGCTCTGTGATGCGGTCCCTGCCACACCCTCACGAAGCATCTTTATATCCCTAGGGAGAGGGGTTGGAACACCTCCCTAGAGCCTCTCAAAATCCAACACCCCTATTGGAAAGAGGGTGTCTGGAGACTTCCCTTGGCACAGGAAATCCGTTCCTTTTTGGGAGACAGAATGAGGCAATTACCTAAAGACCCAGGAGGTGGGCTGGGCTGTGTGCTTGAGGGAGTGTGAGGTGTGGAGGATGAGCAGGAAGAGCCAGGGGCAGGTGCTCCAGAGCCAGTGTCCCGGGCATGGCTGGAGCTCAGGGTGACAGGACCCGGGAGGGCAAGCTCTCACTGGCTGCAGCGGTGTGTAAACAGATCGTAGAGTTGAGGAGGCAGGACAAGCATCCAAATAATGGTGGCCACCAGAACATGGAGACTGGGGACGCCGCCAAGTCTTCCAATGTAGGAGACCTGCAGGATGAGGGTTGCGTGCCGGGCAGGGTCCTCAGAGCCTGCAAGGGAGTTTGCAAGGGAGGTGGCTGGGTTACAAACCTGGTTCTAGAGTGTCCCAGTCTGGCTGATTCTCCACCCACCTCCCCAAAGGTGGCCAATGGCGTCGAGGTCTACAGTACCAAAATCAACTCCAAGGTGACCTCCCGTTTTGCTCACAATGTTGTCACCACAAGAGCGGTCAACCGTGCAGACACAGCCAAGGAGGTTTCCTTTGATGTGGAGCTGCCCAAGACAGCCTTCATCACCAACTTCACCTTGTGGGTACCACCATGGCTGTTGGCTCTGGGCTCGGGAACGGCGGTCTGGCCCAGTGTGATCCCCCACCCCCAACTCTCTTTCCCTGCAGGACCATCGACGGCGTTACCTACCCTGGGAATGTCAAGGAGAAGGAAGTTGCCAAGAAGCAGTATGAAAAGGCTGTATCCCAGGGCAAGACGGCTGGCTTGGTCAAGTAAGCATGGACTCCCAGGCCTTGGGGAGAATGTCTGGGATTCAAGGGCTTTCAGGGCTACAAACAGCAACAACAGCTATTATTATTGTTATAGCAAAATGTGCCCATGATTTTGCCATTATCTCATGTTGAGGCTGAGGCAAGCGAGGCTCAGAACAGTTAGGGATCTCCCTCACCAAAGGGCTGGGCCTGGGGCCGAGGGCCACGGAAGGGTGGGCTCCTGCAGTCTTTGAGGGAGTCACCATCTCGAACCCTGTTCAGGGCCTCTGGGAGGAAGCTGGAGAAGTTCACCGTCTCAGTCAACGTGGCTGCAGGCAGCAA
Organism: Mandrillus leucophaeus; assembly: GCF_000951045.1. Taxonomy (NCBI): domain Eukaryota; kingdom Metazoa; phylum Chordata; class Mammalia; order Primates; family Cercopithecidae; genus Mandrillus; species Mandrillus leucophaeus. The sequence goes on along the minus strand of NW_012103098.1, from coordinate 2,390,102 downwards.
AGTCACCTTTGAACTAACCTACGAGGAGCTCCTGAAGAGGCACAAGGGCAAGTACGAGATGTACCTCAAGGTCCAGCCTAAGCAACTGATCAAACACTTCGAGGTAATCAACCACTCCTGCAGCCCTGGGGGGACAGCAGCGGGATGCAGGAACTGGCCCATGGGGCAGTCTCAGACGGGGGTCAAAAACGCAAAAGTTCTGCCTCACCGCATCCCCCTCCCTTGGCTGGGAAGGCTGGAGGAATTCAGTGGTTCTGACCCCAGCATCTAGGGGCGAGGGGAAGAGGCTGGGACGGACTCCACAGATGCAGATTCCCTGCTGGGCCCTCTAGGGCAACACCAGCAAGTGCCTCTGTAAGGCTTCTCACTGGGCACATGGGCATTTTTTCCTACCTCAAAGCTGAAAGCCAAAGGAAAAGCGTCAGTGGTGGAATTTCGGGTGCATATGGCAGGCGGTGGTAACACCTCAGGATCAGCATACTCTTCTCCAAGCCCCTGTGGTCACTTTCCCAGTGGCAGACACCAGGCTTCGCCCTCAGCACTGTCGCAGAGGGTCCCTGCATCACCGCAGACCCATCTCATTCCCATTGGCCTTGTTCTGGGAACTGGCCTCTGTGGTCACTAAGTGGCATCTCCTTACTTTGGCCATTTCAGATTGACGTAGACATCTTTGAGCCTCAGGGAATCAGCATGCTGGATGCTGAGGCCTCGTTCATCACCAATGACCTCCTGGGAAGCGCCCTCACCAAGTCCTTCTCAGGGAAAAAGGTGATGTAGATGTCTCTCAGACCTGGCGGGGCAGGGGACAGGAACACTGACCCCAGCAGAACAAGCCTGCAGCCCAGGGCGTAGCTGCTGCAAGCATGCATGTGTTGGGGTGGGGGTGGGGATCAATCTTCAACTATCACCTCCCTCCTTTCCCACTGGGGTTGGGAGCGAGGATGCTGAGGGCAGGGGCTGCTGACCATGACCTACCAGAGGAGCCATTTACAAAGCCTGGTCCCGTTCCCCCTTGGGAAATGGACAGGGCAGGGCTTATCTTCCCTGTTTTACAGGCCCAGAGGCTGAGGCCCAAGGGAGTCATTTAGATCTACTGACTCCACAATGAGGGGTGAAAGACTAAAGAGAACTTCATTCTTGGTGCTGGCTGGTTGGCTCCAGTCCCCAAGGCTCCCAGCTGTTCCAGGGGCCTTAATGGCTGTGAACAGTGGGTGAATAAATGTTTGTATAAACAACAAACCAGTCATCCACGACTTCTAGGGCGAGGCCCGAGGGGCACACACTCAGAGGACTGCTGGCTTCTGCAGGACCACATCCTGCCCAGGGACCCTCCTTCTCCCCTTTCTCCTCCTTTCTCCCTCCCCTCCTCTTGGCACCCACACAGCAACATTCCAAACCACCCTACAAGAAATTCCTTTTAATGGGAAGCTACCCCTTTCCTAAGTAGCTTCTCAGTGCTGAGCTCCAAGGTAGGCTGGGCTAATGGGTGTGTGAGGCCAAGACAAAGGGAGCTGGAAGCTGAATCAGACAAGGCCTGTGCCCCGCCAGGAGCCCTGATCTCCAAGGGGAAGAGCAGTGCTCAGAACGGCTGGAGAATGGTAAACAGTGCCTTCCAGTGAGTCCTGGGAGCTGCAGAGCACGCCGCCGGCAGGCAGGGAGGCCCAGGCCTCCAGCTCTTGCTAGCTTCTGTGCTGCTAAGGGATCCTCCCTGTGAGGCTGTACCTCTGCTCCCTCAGCTAAGGACTGAGGTCTGCCGGTGGGCAGGCCCTGGCCGAGCTGAGCAAGGTCTTTCATCTCCATCCCTTAGGGCCATGTGTCCTTCAAGCCCAGCTTAGACCAACAGCGTTCATGCCCAACCTGTACAGACTCCCTCCTCAATGGAGATTTCACCATCACCTATGACGTGAACAGAGAATCTCCTGGCAACGTGCAGGTACCCAGGCTGGCCGATTCATCATCACGGTGGGGTGAGGGCTGGTGGGGAGAGGCTGCAGCTGCATCTAGTGCCATCACCCTGGGTCATCAGCCCAAGGCTGTTTTCCTATAGGATATGGGACCGCTGATGGCCTAGAGCCTGGTGCAGCACCCCCTAGAGGGTGGGATAGGAACGTCTTTTTCTTGGGCTAGTAAATGTCTGACTTCTACCTGCAAGAATAGTCAATGTGGTGTTGCTAAAAGGACACTGGCCTCCATCTCTCTCCTCACTTTCCAGATAGTCAATGGCTACTTCGTGCACTTCTTTGCACCGCAAGGCCTTCCAGTGGTGCCTAAGAATGTGGCCTTCGTGATTGATATCAGCGGCTCCATGGCTGGTCGGAAATTAGAGCAGGTAATCAGCCCCAGTGGCACAGCCAGGGCTCGGGGGAGTAGGGTGTAGAGGAGATTTTTTTTTAAGTGGAAAAAGCTGATCCTTGTGGTGAATGAGGAGAAAGGAGACAGGATAAGAGAAGGCTCACGGCCTCTGCCCGCTTCTGTGGCAAAGCCTCAGGCAGAGCTCGCTGGTGCAGATGGCGTGGGCTGCACCGCCTGCTGAGCTGAGAAGGGACTTCACTCTCTGCTGCGGCTTCTCCCAGCTCTTTGTCTCTCTCTCCTCCAGACAAAGGAGGCCCTTCTCAGAATCCTGGACGATATGAAGGAGGAAGACTATCTGAATTTCATCCTGTTCAGTGGAGATGTGTCCACATGGAAAGAGCACTTAGTCCAGGCCACGCCCGAGAACCTCCAGGAGGCCAGGACGTTTGTGAAGAGCATGGAGGATAAAGGAAGTAAGAGCAGAGCCAGAGCCCATGTGCTCTAGTGGTGCCTCCCTCTGTCCCTGAGCAGCCTGCAACCCCCCTCTTAGGGCAGGGACTCTGCTGGTCTCAGGTCCTGAAGATCCGAGCTGGGGTAGAGGTGGAAGTGGATGGTCCTCAGGCTTGAAGACAGGATATCGGTTGTCTTCTCTGTGGTCCAGGGAAACTCATTCTTTCTGTTTCTAATCCATGATCCTGGTATCTCACAAGTCCCAGCAAGATAAGGCCACAGAGAACCCTTCTTCTTGGCCCTGTTTCATATGGAATATGACACATGATGTCTACACACTCCCCTCTCCTCCCAGCAAGAGGGGCTGGGAGTCCGTCCAACTGTTTGCCAAAGGGCTTTCACAATCACCATGTGCTTTTCATCTTCTGGCAACCCTTTCATCCCCATTTGAAAGTGGAAGTTGTTTGTTTGTTCACGCGCTGGTTCATTCATTGTTTGCTGAGTACCACCATGGGCTGGCAGATAGGGTTCTTGGGCACATGAGTGGGGCCGGCTGTCCCAGCCTCCTCCGCTCCGGTCTTTCTGCACACTGGCACCCTGAGGACACCCTCCCACGGTGCTATCTGTCTGTGTCCCAGTGACCAATATCAATGATGGGCTGCTGAGGGGCATCAGTATGCTGAACAAGGCCCGAGAGGAGCACAGAGTCCCGGAGAGGAGCACCTCCATCGTCATCATGCTGACTGATGGGGATGCCAATGTTGGTGAGGAGCATGGGCATGGCTTTGAGCTAGGGCTGGAGCACTTGGCTGTTGCTCCTGGCTCTGTAGCTGGCTCGTTGGAAAACCTGAGGTAGCTCTTCCCTGGGTTCCCTGTGGTCTGCCTCTCCCTTCCCTCAAGGGCAGGGTCCTGCCTCTCTTTGCCAGGGCTCTCCACCATCTGCCCCACAAGGGCTCCTGGTTGTGACTCCACCAACTCTGCATGTGCAGGAGTCCGGTCTCCCCAGACACAGCTGGTCTAGACCAGCCCCAGCCCTGGGGACTATAAATACCCCTTTCTCCAACAGGTGAGAGCAGACCTGAAAAAATCCAAGAGAATGTGCGGAACGCCATCGGGGGCAAGTTCCCCTTGTATAACCTGGGCTTTGGCAACAATCTGAATTATAACTTCCTGGAGAACATGGCCCTGGAGAACCATGGGTTTGCCCGGCGCATTTATGAGGACTCCGATGCCGATCTGCAGTTGCAGGTACACCTTGTCTTGCACACTTCTGGGCATAAGGAGCTCACTACTTCCTCAGACAGCTGCTCCATAAGGTGACAGTTTTAGTTATTAGGAAGAGCTTCCTCTTGGGTCAAAATCCACCTCTGACTATCTCTTACCCATCAATAAGGATTCTGATTTTGTCCTTGGGCTACACAACAGGCCTGCTTCTTCAGTAGGATTATCAGAGCAAACATAGGACATCTGGTTCAATATGAATTTCTGATAAATAACGAATTTTTGTAGTGTAAGTATGCCCGAAGTATTGCACAGGACTTCATATTAGTGTACTGTGGCTGCCATCCCTAAGTACCAAGTGGCTTCAATGAGAGAAACATATTGTCTCCCAGTTCCAGAGCCTGGACGTCCTAGATCCATGTGGCAGTGGGTTGGTTCCTTCTGAGGGTTATGAGGGCAGATCTGTTCTAGGCCTCTTTCCTTTTCTCCATGGCTTATCAATGGCTGTCTTCTCCCTGTGTCTGCACACGTCTTCCCTCTGGATGTCTGTGTCCAACTCCCCTTTTAATAAGGACATCAATCATATTGGATTGGGGCCCACACTCATGACCTTATTTTGTAGACCCTGTCTCCAAATAAGTTTGAATTTTAGGAGTACACTATTCAACCCATAACAGACATACCTACACTAAAAAATTACTCATTGTTTATTTGACCTTCAGCGTAGCTGCATGTCCTGTCTTTGTATTTGCTGGATCTGGCAATTTCTACCTTCTTTAGGCAGGTAACAGCATCTCCACCTTCTAATCTGGCAATTACCTACCTTCTTTAGGCAGGTAACGGCATCTCCACCTCTGCAGGGCAGCCACCCCATCCCTTCCCTCCTCTGTCTCCGGATCTCTGCGCTCATGTACACATCACCTTCTCATCTGCCTATCTTTACTTCCTTTTCTCCTTCTTGCTTTCATTCCAATAGACATTCCTTAAATACTTTCTTTGTGCCAAGAACTCTGTCCTTTCATATTTCTTTTTTTAATAGGAAATACTTCTAAAACTGTTGTTTCTAGTCTTCCTTGTGTCTACCTGGGAGCAGGGAGTTGCGGTGGGGCGGCCCCCACAGACTAAAGGACGCAGTCAGGGACAGGCAGAGTGAGCATTAGGAGCCAAGACGGGCCCAGCCCTGGGGCGCGGATGCCCAGCTGCAGCATCGGTGGGAGCCTGACCTGGGGCTTGAGATGACCGGCCCTGTTTGAACTTCAGGGCTTCTATGAGGAGGTGGCCAACCCACTGCTGACAGGCGTGGAGATGGAGTACCCCGAGAATGCCATCCTGGGCCTCACCCAGAACACTTACCAGCACTTCTATGACGGCTCTGAGATTGTGGTGGCTGGGCGTCTGGTGGGTGAGGACGTGAACAGCTTTAAGGCGGATGTGAAGGGCCATGGGGTGAGTGGGGACAGGGCCTGGAAATGTGCTGGGGATGGGGTATCAGCAGTGGTGGGGCTCTGGCCTCGTGAAGGTCCAGGAGTGGTGGCCCCTGAACCTGACCCACCCAGGCCTCCAGCCCCTTGCCTCCTTCCACCCCCACCCCAGGCCGCCAACGACCTGACCTTCACAGAGGAGGTGGACATGAAGGAGATGGAGAAGGCCCTGCAGGAGCGGGACTACATCTTCGGGAATTACATTGAGCGGCTCTGGGCCTACCTCACCATCGAGCAGCTGCTGGAGAAGCGGTGAGCAGGGCCCCAGCCCCCACCTGTGCCTACCCCTGGCTGGGCTCCAACAGAAGGGCACCCCAGTGCGCAGTCCCAGCGGTGCTGCCCTCTTCTTGGCCCAGTCCAGGAACTGTCTGTAGAGCAGCCTGTAAGGAACCCCAGGCCGCCACTCCCCATCCTGGCAGCCCCAAGGCTCAAGCAGGCAAGCTCCGTGGCCAGCAGCCTGGGAGTGCCCTGGGGTAAGGGGGTCCTCAGCACCCTGCTCCCCACACTGGGCATGGCCCAGGGGTGGTGAGACTGAGCGGAACTGAAGGCTGGGATCCCAGCCCTCAGTGTTCAGAGAGCAGAGCTGAGGGTCAACACTGACCCACTGAGAGGGTTGTGTTGGTGTGGGTGGGATTAGCCTGCGAAGCCTTTAGTACACAATCTAGCTGAGTACTCTGCACATGGACACCATTGCGAGTGGCTGTTGTAGCCCCTCATTTTATTTATTTATTTATTTTTGAGACGGGGTCTCGTTCTGTCACCCAGGCTGGAATGCAATGGCGCGATCTCAGCTCACTACAACCTCCGCCTCCTGGGTTCAAGCAGTTCTCCTGCCTCAGCCTCCCGAGTAGCTGGGATTACAGGCATGCACCACCACGCCTGGCTAATTTTTGCATTTTTAGTAAGAGACGGGGTTTCACCATGTTGGCCAGGCTTGTCTCGAACTCCTGACCTCAGGTGATTCACCCACCTCAGCCTCCTAAAGTGCTGGGATTACAGGTGTGAGCCACCATGCCCAGCCGGCCCTTATGTTTTATACATGGGGAAACCAAGGCCCAGTGAGGAAACAGAGCTTGTTCACATGCCCCAGGGAGTTGTGAGCCAGTCTTCTCTGAGCCCAACTGGGCTGTACCCTGGGGTAGGTGGAGTGGGGATCCCCAGCTGCGTCCAGCGCTCCAGTGCAGGGGAAGCGGACAGGATGTTGCTCTCCAGGCTGTCCTCCTGACTGGCCCCTCCTCACAGCAAGAACGCCCATGGCGAGGAGAAGGAGAACCTCACGGCCCAGGCCCTGGACCTGTCCCTCAAGTATCACTTTGTGACTCCACTGACCTCCATGGTGGTGACCAAGCCTGAGGACAACGAGGATGAGAGGGCCATCGCCGACAAGCCTGGGGAAGGTGGGGATAGGGATGGAGGCCGGAACCCGGAGGCCTCCCTCTAGGACCCTGTGCTGGACAGCATCCCTGAGTGTCCAGTGGAGGAGTGGGCCAGGCTGGGGAGACCCAGACCTGCTGAAGTGGGACATCTGAAGGAAAACTGGCCACGGGCTGGGGAGAGTGGGGTGCAGCGTGAAGCAGTCTGTATGGACAGTGGGGTGTGGGGTGAATAGGAGCCTCTGCACCTCTAAAGGGATGTGAGTAAAGGGGCACACTGCTCAGGGGACATTGCAAGGAAAAGGACTGAGGCTGCAGCATGGAAGGGCTTAGTTAGACAAGAAGAAGCACTTCCAATATGAAAGTTAGGCCTGGAGCAGACTACCAGGCACCTAGAGACTGTTAGGGGAAGAGTCCCTGGGAGCTGGAGGCTGGGACCCCTCAACCAGACCCCAGACTGCACTACTCAACGGGGGATCCCAAATGCCCACTGCACCTAGGCACAGGGTGTGTGTGCGGTGGTGGGGGATTGGCATTGGAAGACATGGGAGGCAAAGAGCTTCTGGCTTCCAGGCCTCTGGCTTCCAGGAACTCCTAGTTCCAGGGGACACCCAGTGGGGGAACAGCTGGCTGCTGGGAGGCCCACAGCCTAGGGCTGGTTGGCCAAGCAGCCAGCTCTGGTCCTTGCTCACCAGTGCCCTGTGGCTTCTAATGCATTTCTCCTCTTCCTCCCTCGCTGCACCTGCAGATGCAGAAGGTAAGCTTTAGCCAGCCACTGGGGTGGACATTATGGAAGGGAGACAAGAGAGAACTGAGGAGGCCTTTCCAAGCAAGATAGAACACCCAGTCATGGGGGCACACTTGGGACACCTGGGCTCAGGCCCAGCCCTATTGCCAAATCATGACTCTGCCCCTCTCTGAGCCTGAGGATCCCTGTAAGTTAATTGGGAGTGGCTTCCCTTGCCCAGGGAGAGACAAGCAGTATGACAGTATCTGTGACCTGTAAAAATGAGCAATTTAGCATGTCAGTTGTTTATACTTCATTAATCCCGCAGCAACCCTCTGAGAGGGTCCTTTTATGATCCCCATTTTACAGTGGGGAAACTGGGGCACAGAGGGGTTAATTTGCTCAGTCTATTTGCTCACAGACTCAGCAGATGGCCAAGCTGGTACTTAGGTCAAGGCAGTCTGGCCCCAGTGCCCATGCTGGGGATTGCTGGGGATCACAGTCCTCTGTGCCTCTCTCTCCACAAAACTGGAACCTCACAGACTCCCTGCCACTAGGCAGGGCCTCCCCAGCCGCTACTGGCCTGCCCCACCTCCATCTATAAGCAGGGCACATTTGGACTGGGCCATCACTTTCCCCTCAGAATAGCCCTGACAAACGTACCGGTGCATGTGAGTACATATATGCATGCGCACGCATATGTGTGTGCCTGTGTGCACGTATGGGTGGGTGTTTACTACTAAGAAGCAACAGACAGCCGTGCGCCTCACTCACCCCAACTAGGCGGTGGGAAGCCCAGGGGTGGGGCAGATGTTTGCTGTAAGCATTACTCAAGAAGCTGATGACTTAATGGCTTGCATCTCAGCCACATCAGAAAGCCCTGCCCCGACATTAAAATCATATCCTATTGCCACCAGTCCCATAAAGGACTTCCCTGGATGTGCCCCATTTCTAAAGCCTAATCTTTGGGGTCACATCTCCACCTGTATCTGCCAGTGTTGGGGCCCAGCAGCGCTAAAACAGGCAGAAAGGACAGGGCTGGGGGAGAAGGAACCCCTAGACCCTGCTCAGGACTGCCCTTTGGCTTCTTTTCAGCCACACCGGTGAGCCCCGCGATGTCCTACCTGAGTGAGTACATGCTGGCGGCTGCCCCTCCGCCCACTGCTTAGAGCCTGCCCCTGCCACGTGTCCCTCCGCCATGGCTACTCACTCAGCTCTCCAGGACAGGCAGATGGACAATGTGCCCTGAGGAGATTGAGGGGTGGGAGGGCAATGGCATTAGAGAGCAGGAAGGGGAGGGACATGAGCTGAACGCCCATGGAGGTCGTCGGGCACCTCCCAGGGCCACTTGCTTAGCTCAGCCCCCTCTCTCCTTGTATCTGCAGCCAGCTACCAGCCTCCTCAAAACCCCTACTACTACGGTGAGTCCCCGGCTGCTCCTGGGGAAGGCTCAGGGGCTTGGGCATGTGCTCCTGCCTGTCTTGGAGTTGAGTCCATGGAGGCCAGAAGGCTGGGGGAGGCCCCAGGTATGATGAGAGGCCCCGGGAGTCAGCCCCTTCTCTAATGTGTCACCAGTGGATGGGGATCCCCACTTCATCATCCAAGTTCCAGAGAAAGACGATGCCCTCTGCTTCAACATCAATGAAGCCCCAGGCACCGTACTGCGCCTTATTCAGGACCCAGTCACAGGTGAGGCTTGTGGGCTAGGGCCGGGGCCAGGAGGCTCTTCCTGGGAGGGCTTGGGTGCCACCAGGTAGGCACATGGACCAGGTTTTCACTCTGCCCAGTAAGGCATCGTCTTCACATGCAGAGAAACCCCTGACGGTGGGGAGTGCCCAGGGCCACAGGCTCACTCAGCCCCGCATGCTAGCACTATTGGGAGATGATTAGAGTGAATGGGCGGCCTGGGCCTAGGGTAGGACCCAGCCTGTGTCTGGGGAATAGTTTTTCTCTGAACAACACTCCCTGGCCCAGGCAAGGGGCAGACCCACAATGTTCCAGCATGACCCAAACCTAGAGTGTCTAGGAAACAACAGGCTTGGGCTCTGAAGTCCTGGTCTCTCTTGTGGCCCCCACTCTGCTGCCCTAGCTCAGCTAGTCTGGTTGAAGAGGAAGGCACACCCCTAAAGGCAATCTGGACTCAGAGTTCTCGCTGGTCTCTCTCCCTGCCCCATCCCTCTGGCAGGCCTCACAGTTAACGGGCAGATCGTCGGTGACAAGAGAAGCAGCCCTGACTCCAAGACCAGAAAGACTTACTTTGGAAAACTGGGCATTGCCAATGCTCAGATGGATTTCCAGGTGGAGGTGACGACGGAGAAGATCACCCTGTGGAACAGGGCCGTGCCGAGCACTTTCAGCTGGCTGGACACAGTCACGGTCACGCAGGATGGGTAAGCTCCCCTACAAGGTCTCCAATGTGGACTACAGGCTGAGGGTCTAAGGAGGTTCTTGAGGGATTTAGACAAATCCCAGGACAGGAGACCCATGGAGGTCACAGGAAAGATCAGAGGCCCCAGAATCCAGTCTCCTGCCACAGGGGAGGGTGACCATAGTGGCCCCCAACCAAACCCTGGGGCCCTGTCAGAGCCAGAATTGGTAGCTGCACAGTTCAGCTGGTTGGGTGAAGGCATTAGGTGATAATGGCCCCTTTTTGCCTCTTCTGTAGCTGCTCGTCTTCTTAGCTCTCTTGTCTTCAGATCCCCCACAGTCTCCCACTGAGGCTCAGAGAAGGTGTGAAGCCTGCCCAGTGTCATTCAGGAAGTCAGTGACTGACCTGGGGCTGGACCACAGGCCTCCAAACTCATAGGCCAGCCATCTCTTTCCCACTTATAGACACACAAGGATCCACTCACGAGAGGGGAGACAGTGTGCATAAGGCAACCTCTTTCCAACACTCCTGAGATAGTTTCTAGAGTCTGTGGGCCCTCAGGTGTCTTGTACACAAGATACCCTTGAGTCAGATGCCCAGTGTCACAGCCACTGGCCCCACAGCCACTTTCTGGCCTCCTTTCGTAGGCTATCCATGATGATCAACAGGAAGAAGAACATGGTGGTCTCCTTTGGAGATGGGGTTACCTTTGTGGTCGTCCTACACCAGGTGTGGAAGAAACATCCTGTCCACCGTGACTTTCTAGGCTTCTACGTGGTGGACAGTCACCGGATGTCAGCACAGACGCATGGGCTGCTGGGTATGAAGTGTTCAGACTGCAGGCTGTTCAGGCCTGAGAGCAGCATGGGAAAGAAATACACAAGGCCTTCCTAGCCATCCCGTACCCAGCTCACAACACCCCATTCAGCCCTTGCATAAACCCTAAAAGGCCAGTGGCCACGTTGCCCGTGGCAATGGCCAGGGGCTGACAGCATGAATGTTTTTCTTACCAGGGCAATTCTTCCAACCCTTTGACTTTAAAGTCTCTGACATCCGGCCAGGCTCTGACCCCACAAAGCCAGATGCCACACTGGTGGTGAAGAACCATCAGCTGACTGTCACTAGGTGAGGAGACTTCTCCAACACCCTCACCTGCTCAGCAAGGTGGAGGAGGAAGGAGCTCCTGCTGCCCAGGCACATTAGTCTGGTGGGCTTTTGTCTTCTGTGGGGTACCCTTGTTTCTCTTTGAGGTCTTGGCCCCTACCAGGCTCTTCCTAATCAAGAAAAAGCCCAAACTTGGCTTCTGAGAAAGAGTAATCATGTAACTTCATTCTTGACCAAAGAATTCTGGGCTGTTAGAATTGCCAACTTCCCACCCTTTTTCAATCTCAGGTCGGAGAGCCTGGCACCCATCTTCCCCACCCCAAGTATTGCAGCATCTCTCCTCTTTCCCCAGAGGCTCCCAGAAAGATTACAGAAAGGATGCCAGCATTGGCACGAAGGTTGTCTGCTGGTTCGTCCACAACAACGGAGAAGGGCTGATTGATGGTGTCCACACCGACTACATTGTCCCCAACCTGTTTTGAGTAGACACGCCAGCTCCTGTTGGGATGGATGGCCCAGATTTTGTGGCATCTGGAACCTGGGCACAGAGAGGGGCCTGTGGGAGGGGCTGGGAAAATAAAGTCCAAGGTTGAGACCAGACAGTTGCCAGCCTCTACATGCTTTCATGAGCCTCTGCTCCAGGGAACAGGCAGCTGGGACCCATGGTAGCTCAAAGAAGGGGATGGTTAGCAGGAAGGCAACTTCTTGGGCCTCTCCACTGACACAGCTGAGAGACAGAGTTGGTTGGACTGGAACTTTAGGGAGTCAAATGTATGACAGCTTGGGGGAAAAATAAAGAACTGACTCTGAAGGAAAGGGGCTCTGAGAAGTCAGGAAGGGTTGAATGTATTTCAGTATCCAGGAAAGTCATAAGATAAGTAAATGGTCCCAGCTCAGGAGCTCCAATCAGGACCTTTAGAAGTAGATAATACTCCAGTGCAGACACAGCCCACATCTAAATGGGGATGTCAGCCACCCTTCCATCTATCCATCCATCTACCCACCATCCATCCACCCATCCCTCCACCCATCCATCCATTCATCCACCCACCCACCCATTCACCATTCCACCATCTGTTCACCCATGCATCCACTCATCCATCTGTCTGTTCCTCTACCATGCATGCATCCACCCATCAACCTATCTATCCATCCCTCTGACCATCTGTCCATTCATCCATTCATCCCCCAGCTACCTATTCATCATCCAACTATGCATCTGTCCACCCATCCATCCTACCATCTGTCCATCTCTCCATTTGTCCATCCATCCATCCATCCATCCATCCAACCATCAATTCACCCACCCATCCACCCACGTACCCATCCATCAATTCAGCAGATAAACACAATACCCTGGGCCAGGATCTGGGGGTACAGTTGAGTAATCCAGTTCCTATTTTCATGAGTGCTCAAGTTTGTCTTCAGCTGGGCCAGGCATCTCTGGGATCCTCTGATTGTACCTTATGATGACCACTTGTTGTATCCTCCCAATGAGTCTGTGGTGGGGTAGAGGGTCAGAGAGAGGTTCCTGGACAAGGGGCTTTGAGACTTCTCCAGTTTGGACAACTCTCTCCCACCTGGACACCTGCAATTGCCACTTCCTGAGTCTCCCTGCCTCCTCTACTGCTTCCCATAGAGAGCTTTTTACAGAGCAGATGTGATCACCACTCGCGGACTAAATCCCTACAAATGACATCTTCCATCCTTGGCTCTTGGAACCATGACCAAGGTCCCTCCTATGGACTCTCTAGCTTCCCCTCATACACTAGGTGCTTCCCTTACTTTCTGGGTTCCAGACACACAGGCTGCTCTCAACTGTGCAAACATAACCCATCCTGCCCACATCCTTTGCCTCTGCTGTTCTCTCTGCCTGGGGGTGGGGAGGGAGTAAGGGCATGCTGGGCAGAGAGTATCCTGTTAGAGGATGCAGTGAGTGGCTTTGCCTGATGTCAGAGCAGGGGGCACAATAAGACTGGAGGAGGTTGGAATCAGACTGGGGAGTGCCACAAATGTCAGTGGGGCATGGCATGTGGCCTTGGGGACATGAAAGGAAGTTGTCCTGCCTCCCAGTGCAGGGGTCCCTGGAGAGAGGACTAGAGGCCATGAAGGACAGTCCAGGGGCAAATGTTTGTCATCAGAGGAGTCCCCCAGGTGGCTCCAGGGTGCTAATGGCAGGCCAGTGCTTGTTGTTGCTCTAGGGAGGGGGCCACATAGCCATGGCTCCCATCTTGAAGGCCTCCTCATAGCCCCAGGGTGAATGTGGCAGAGGGCCAGGCTAGACAGGTTAAAAGGGCCCAGGCCTAAGAAAAGACCCCTCCATAGTGGGCGAGTCCCCTCATCCTGTTCAAGCCTGGGTTGATTGAGGAGCCATATAGCTATTACTATTATTATTTTTCTTGAGATGGGGTCTCACTCCCATTGCCCAGGCTGCAGTTGTACAGTGGTATGATCACAGCTCACTGCAGCCTCGACTTCTCAAGCTCAGGTGATCCTCCCACTTCAGCCTCCAGAGTAACTGGGACTACAGGCATGTGCAATCAAACCTGGCTAATTTTTGTATTATTTGCAGAGACAGGGTTTTGCCATGTTGTTCAGGCTGATCTTGAACTCCTGGGCTCAAGCGATCTGCTCGCTTCGGCCTCCCAAAGTGCTGGTATTATAGGTGTGAGCCACTGCCCCCGGCCCACATAGCTTTAAAACAGTCATCTTGAGGTCAGTTTCCACATCTATGAAATGGGGAGAAGGATCCTGCCAGGCGAAGGGTGTGAAAAGGCGTTCTCGTTATGGTTTCTGGTCCTCCTCAGGTGTCTCCAGGAAGACAGCTCCAGTAGCAGTCACGTGAACAGGTTGGGAGGCAGGAGTCGGCTACGCTTAACCCATAGGCCAGGAGGCCATCTATGCAGGCGGAAGCTAGGTAGACTCTGCCTTCTCCCCATTCCACGTCACCCTGGTCCCTCCTGTCCCTGTTCGGCCCTCCATCCCCTTTCAGGGTAGAAGCCATGCTCTGTGGTGAGGTGTGCACCGCCTGTGCTGGCCCCCCCTCCTTCCACCTCATCCCACAGCATCTCCTTCCGTCATCTTCCCCAAACTTAGCACACAGTGTCCTGGCTCCAGGCCTGGACGCATGCTGTTCCCACCACCTGGTGTCCTTGCCCTCCTTTTCCACTGGGCTAACTTCTCTCCATTTTTCAAATCTCAGCCCCCACATTGCCTCCAGGAAGCCTTCCCTGCCACCCCCAGGCTTCCTGATCATCCCCATGTCTCCCTCTGGGCTCCCGCAGCACCTGGTTATTTTCTGGGGGGCAGTTACCACCACAGGCATTGCGTGTGCCATGGTGCCCAGTGTGCCCACAGTACTCAGTCAGGGCCTGGTCCAAGCTGGAAAGCACTTGCTGGATGAAAGAGTGAAGAGCATAGGACTATTTTCAACTGTCACAGAGAACACCTGCCCTGCAGGTGCTGGCAGGGCCAGAAAATCAACTGTGACTCCTCTGCTGTTGCACAAATTCAGCAGCCAGTCCAGGGGGTCATGTCCCAGAGGGTGAGCTTGGGGTGGCACACCTCTCTCATCCCTGTATGACAGGGCTAGCCCCACAGCAAATCCCCCTGAGCTGCTGTCATGTCACACAGCCCTGGCCTGAGCCCCCTGGAACAACCTTTACAAAGCGACTCTGCCTGAGCTGCCTATCTGCCAAGGAGGCTCGATGGGGAGGCAGCAATGCAGGGGGGAGCGTTTCTGTGCCGCTGGTGACCCCTCTCACCAGCCTGTACTTTGACCCTTTTAGAAAGACCCATTGAGCAAATACCTTCTTCTAGCTCAAGAGCTGGGAAAGGACGTTTCCCTGATGTCTGGTGTTTTTAGCAAGCAAATGAGCTCAGTTTCTGCTTTACCTTGACTTCCAGGAAGCTCACAGCAAAGCCCTGTGCTCCGTCACTGCTGCAGCTTCCCCTACCCTGATGTCCCTGAGTTCACAATCCTGCTTGGCTCTTTTACCCGTACACTCATAGATTTTGGTTTTATTCTCTTTAAGTTTTTATTGGTGAGCCATAGACTCATATCCTTTTTTCAGAAGTAGGTGGGGTAATAGTAATTTTTGTTTCTTCTCTGAGACAGGGTCTTGCTCTGTTGCCCAGGCTGGAATGCAGTGGCATGATCACAGCTCTCTGCAGCCATGACCTCCCAGGCTCAAGCAATCCTCCAACCTCAGTCTCCCAAGTAGCTGGGACTACAGGCATGTACCACCATGCCAGCTAATTTTTGTATTTTTTGTAGAAATGGAGTTTCATCATGTTGCCCGGGTTGGTCTCAAATTCCTGGACTCAATCGATCCTCCCGCCTTGGCCTCTCAAAGTGCTGGGATTACAGGTGTGAGCCACTACACCCAGCCATAAACTTTTTAAAGTATACGTTGCCCATACAGGAATTGGTGGAATCTTTGGGGTGCCTAACTCTGGGGCAAGAACAGGGAAGGAGATCCTCAACAGCACAGGATTTAGAGTTGGGACCCAGATCAGCCCCCATTAGACGAGAGTTTCCTGGGAACAGGCCTATTTCCCTGCTGCACCTGGGGCCTCGCCTCTGTGTCTCCTTCGAAGACCTGGTGCTTCCTTACAAGACAACGAGCAGACAGGTCTGCTCCTCAGCACAGCTGTGAAAATCAGATTGTGTAAAGCAAATCCCATTGCAGAGAGCTCCAAAAGCTCACTGAGAAAGTTTAGGAGCTGGACTAGAAAGAATTCCAACCCCGTTCACTCTTTTTTTTTGTAGTCAAAACTGAACCTCTGCACCTGGAGAATGCTTCCAGCCCTGGGCCCCTAGCTGGGGGCGGGAGTGACATCTCAAATGGGTGGTTAGAGCTCAGTTTCCTTGTTTGTAAAGTGAAGGGGCTGGACTGAAAGTTCAGCATGGGCCCTCCTGGCCATGGGCCCTTGAGAGCTGACAGTGGAAGCTTCAGTGTTCCATGATGCTAAAGGTTCAGGATGCAAGGCTGAGGCCCTAGGGTTTGGCCACAGGGAACCAGAGACACCCACTTCCCGGGCTCACACCACCTTTCTTTATTTGTAATGAGTGGGACTTTTTCTCCCCATGGTGGTCCAGGCCCCAGAAGCGGCCCTGCAGTTGCAAGGGGGCAGCCAAGCGTACAGGCTGGACACAGCTCCTTCCATCAGAACTACAGCTCCACAGACCAGCAGGAAATCTCCACTCCCGGGGGCCCCTCCTGGTAATCCAGCCTGCGCTCTCTGAAATGGAAAGACAGACAGACAGAGAGGCATGTGGTCAGCAAATCTCAGGTGTGGTGGGAAAGGAGGGAGTGGTGGGAAAGGAGGGAGACAGTTGGGGACAGGAACATGGAGGGTAGGGAGTCCTGGGGTCCCTCTAGAATTCCCTCCAGCACAGGCGAACGAGGCCCAGTCACCCAGAGCCTGCTCTAGAGAAGTCAGTACGTGTGGTCTCCAGCGTTCAGGGCTCTGGGAGCTCAGGGTGTGGACAGGGAGAGGTTCCTACTGTCCCCAACCAACCCCAGGGATCTCAGGGCCCATGTGCTTTCTGTGGGTCTGAGAAGCCCATCCATCTTTTGTGGGGTCACTGAAAGCTGGCTTAGACACGTCTACAGCATCAACCTTCCACCGGACTGTGTCTAGTTCCTGGGCAAGGACAGGAGTGGGGCCCTGGAGAGCCTGGCTCCTGGCCTCCCAGTCCCCACCCCACCCCAGCCAGGCTCAGTGGTCTGCTTGTGCCAAGTCACCTGGTGGCAGAGTAGTCACTGCCCTGAACCCTCAGCGTGCGCCTACTGTCATCTGACGCTGCTGGAGATCCCCAGAGCACCTCCTGGTAAAACTGGCCTGAGATACAAAGGGTGGGTCAGTAAGGGTGAGAGACAGAGGGAGCCTGGGAGGCGCGTGCAGGGGAGGGCACCGCCTGTTCCCGGGCACAGCTGGTTTCTGAGGAAGGCCAGGCACAGTACCAAGGGACCCGCCAACATGGCTGGAGAAGCGGCCAGTGTCGCGCAGAAGCAGCCGGAGCCCCTCCCCATGGCCATCCCAGGACAACAGGCCGATGGTCACTTTGTCTGGGTCACTGAGCAGCAGGAGGCCCGTCTTGTCCATGGTCATCTTCAGGCTGTGGAAAGACCCAGCGTCTTGAGCGGGAAGGTAGAGACGAGTGCTCAGAGCCTCAGCAGTCAGGGTGGGGAGCGGGCTGGGCTTCCCCTCTTGTCCAGGAAGTCATGGAGTGGCCTTGGGTGGGAAGGCCCTTAAATCTGGGTTTCCGTTTCCTCATTGGTAAAATAGGACCACAGTTAACCTAATGATGTCCGGTTTCCCCAGCACTTCTTTTCTTTCTCTTTTTTGTGGGGGCAGGGACAGGGTCTCACTGTCCCCCAGGCTGCAGTGCAGTGGTGTGATCTCAGCTCACTGCCCCCTGTGCCTCCTCGGCTCAAGTGATTCTCCCACCTCTGCCTCTCAAGTAGCTGGTACTGCAGGTACATGCCACCATGCCCAGCTAATTTTTTTTATTTTTAAGAGACACAGGGTTTCACCATGTTGCCCAGGCTGGTCTCGAACTCCTGAGCTGAAGCAATCTGCCAGCCTCAGCCTCCCAAGGTGCTGGAATTACAGGCGTGAGCCACCGCACTTGGCCTCTGGTTTTCTTAAATTCACTTTCTCATAAATGAGTTTTATATGATTGAAGGAGTTTCTCTGATGCATCCACTCTGTCCCTTTTGTTCTGCAGCTGGTACACTCTCTTTGGATGACTCGTGTTTGATCATGTGTTTAATGTCTAAAGGGTAGGCCTCTTCTCATTCTGTCTTCTCATTTTTTTAGTTGAAATAACCCTTGAAATTCTTGCCTTTTTGGTGTTCTCATGAATGTTAGGTTCCTTTAAGCATGTTGAATAAGATCCTGCTGTTACTCAGAGGTTATTTTAAACAAATTTTCCCTAAATATATACTGTCCTGTTGTTTCAATTCAATCTAAAACATGTGGGTCTTTTTTTTTTTTTTTTTTTTTGAGACAGAGTCTTGCTTTGTCACCCAGGCTGGAGTGCAGTGGCGTGATCTCAGCTCACTGCAACCTCCACCTCCTGGGTTCAAGTGATTCTCCTGCCTCAGCCTCCTGAGTAGCTGGGATTACAGGCATGTGCCGCCACCACACCCGGCTAATTTTTGTATTTTTAGTAGAGACGGGGTTTCGCCATGTTGGCCAAGTTGGTCTCCAATTCCTGACCTGAGGTGATCCACCTGCCTCGGCCTCCCAAAGTGCTGGGATTACAGGCAGGAGCCACTGCGCCTGGCCTATTTTTCTTTTTTCTTTTTTTTTGAGATGGAGTCTCGCTCTGTTGCCCAGGCTTGAATACAGTGGAGTGATCTCCACTCACTGCAAGTTCTGCCCTCCAGGTTCATGCCATTCCCCTGCCCAGCTAATTTTTTTGTATTTTTAGTAGAGACAGGGTTTCACAGTGTTCGCCAGGATGGTCTCAATCTCCTGACCTTGTGATCCTCCTGCCTCAGCCTCCCAAAGTGCTGGGATTATAGGCGTGAGCCACGGCACCCAGCCACCTATTCTTCTTTATGTCTTCTGTAGCTCATGAAAGTATTTGGACACTCTCTCCCCATAATTAATAGGATTTTACTTCTATTTCATTTTCTAGGCATAAAAATGCTATTGATTTTAGTGAATCTACCAGATAGCAAGGAATTTTAGATTTTTTTTTCTTTTTTTTTTTTTTGAGACAGGGTCTTACTCTGTCGCCCAGGCTGGAGTGCAGTGGTATTAACTTAGCTTACTACATCCTCCGTCTCCCAGGTTCAAGCAATTCTCAGCCTCCTGAGTAGCTGGGATTACAGGTGCCCACCACCACACCTGGCTAGTTTTTGTATTTTTAGTAGAGACGGGGTTTCACTATGTTGGCCAGGCTGGTCTCAAACTCCTGGCCTTAAGTGATCCACCCACCTCGGCCTCACAGAGTGTTGGGATTACACTTGTGTTGGGTGGCATGAGCCACCGTGCCTGGTCAACTTTTAGATCTTTTATTTTATTTTTGAGATGGAGTCTCACTCTGCGCCCAGGCTGGAGTGCAATGGCATGATCTCGGCTCACTGCAACCTCCACCTCCCAGGTTCAAGTGATTCTCCTATCTCGGCCTCCCAAGTAGCTAGGATTACAGGTGCATGCTGCCATGCCTGGCTAATTTTTTGTATTTTAGTAGAGATGGGGTTTCACCGTGTTTCCCAGGCTGGTCTCAAACTCCTGAGCTCAGGCAATCCACCCACCTCAGCCTCCCAAAGTGCTGGGATTACAGGCGTGAGCCACCACTCTGGGCCTAGATCTTTTATGAACTTGGGAAGGTTTTTGGGTGAGACCTTGGATTAGCTGGATGTGCACTCATCTGTCAAATGCAAGGGAGTTCCCCAGGAGGGCTGCATGAGGCAGGGCTGGACAAGGCTCTCCACACTTGGAAAAGGGTGAGCTATGACACAGGCCGGGGGTTCGGAGGCCACTGCCCAAGGAGGACCAGGGCCTCAGCCCTTCCCCAAGGCCCCTCGCGATCTGCAAAACTGGAAGACTGTCCCTGGAAGGCCACTGTGAAGCAGTGAGCTCCCCCACCCAGAAGAAGTGGCCTTCTGCCTCCACTATTCACCAGCTGCTCAGTATTTGAGGCCACTGACTTGTGTCTCCTTAGCAAAGCTCCAAGGATACGCTAAAGAGAATGCTGGTAACCTGCTGTCAACAGTGCTCTCTAGCTTCTCACTACTGTCATCAGAATATCACGTCACTACGTAGACAGCACCATGCTGTGGGGTGCCTGGGGGGCACTGCATCATCTGATGGCAAAGTGCCCCCGACTACACTCTCTCACTGGGTTCTCCCCTCAGCCTTCTGACTCTGGGCCAGGATGATGAGTACTGGTTATTAGTGAAGACACTGAGGCTCAGAGGAACTAAGCTGCCTGCCCAGGGTCACAAAGGATGAGCAGCAGAGCTAGCTCCAAACCACACTGTCTCCTGCATGGGATAGCGACCTGGGTTAGGTCCCCAGGACAACTCCTCAGTGCCCTCTGGAACTGCAGGGGTATACGGCAGGGCTCTTGTCTCTTTGCACCTCCTGTGAGTGTAGCCACTCCATTCTTGGGTCCATGGCTTCAGGCCACCTGCTGGTACCATCATCAGCCACTGTAGCCTGAAAGGGCAACCCCTGGCCCCGGGCTCCAGCCTGGGCCTTACCCGGGCATCACTGAGAACAGCGTCTCCTTCCACTTGTACGCAGAGCTCCTTCGGTTCCGAGTTACCACCACGTGTTCAGGGGATGCATGAACCCGGACCGGAGGGTTCTTGAAGGTCACTTCGATCCATGAGAACCCAGCCTTCTCCCTCTCATACTGGCCAGTCACCTCAACCCCTGGGAAGACCAAACCAGAGAGGTCAAAGTTGGGCCCCAGCCAGGGCTGACACCGACCTGCACAGGGAGTCCTCCCTGATCACAGCCCCTGGAGTTTCGCAGCAGCTCCCTCCCTCATCAGGAGGGGCGTCCCTTTCTCAGCACTCCTTCACACTGGGGGCCGGCTCCACAATCTCTCCACTCACCCCTGGTGTCTATGGCTTTGGAGGGGCCCCTAAATCCTCAGCGATGGCCACCCTCAGATGAGGCCTTTGAGAATTAACTTGTCTCCAGTCCACAAGCCTTCAGAACGGCCTATGGAGCGCCTGGCCCTGAGCTAGATGCTGCAGCCAAGGGTAAGATGGAGAATCGGTGCTGCCTGCCCTCAGGAAAGACACTCCCAGGGCTGAGTGAGGAAGTGGGAGACCACATGCATCTGAGGAATGAGAAAGCCGTGGATGTCCTTTGGCTTTGAGCGGGGCTGGGCGGAGTGGGGGTGAGCATCGCTGAGTGGAGTGTGTCTCCATGTCTGGTTCAGGATTGAAGGGGCGGGGCCCAGCCAGCACCCCTGTCTCTTCCTGCCATTCTCATCCACACCCTCTAGGGTCTCATCTTTTGGGGCTCTGTATCTGCAGGCACTAACTCCTCCATCTGGAACATCCTCATGCTGGTCTCTGTGTGCCTGCCAGGGCCCTGCCATCCCTATGCGACCCCAGGAAGCTCCCTGGACCCTTGCCCCACCCTTGCTCCTCCTCTAGGCTCACCTCCACATGGCTGCCATGCTTATCTGTGCCTAGGCCACCCACACCTGCACACAAGGTGCCCAGCGGAAGGTCCCTGGGGTGGCTGTGTGAGTGTGTGCCCATGCCGGGGCTTGGAGGCAGGACCATGCTATGATCTGGGAGGGGCCTGCGTGAGGCCAGCCTGCACGCACTGTGTGTGTCTCTGTGGGCAGGTGGTGGGTGTGTGTCATGGTGTCTGGGTCTCTCTGGGTGTGCCCCCTCTCACCTTGCTCAGGGTCTGAGAGCAGGTTCATTGGCCCCTGGTGATGTCTGGGGTCCACACAGAGCTGCTCCACGCTTTGCCCAGGCAGTGGCAGGATGGCGGAGGGAGCCTGTATGGGGGCTGGGACAGCCGGGGCACGGCTCCTGGAGCAGGAAGGGCAGGCTAGGGGCAAGGATGTGGAAGGGGGCCCAGGGGGCTGGGAACTTACCTGGGGTTTGGGCTGTCACGGTTGCTTCTAAAAGAAGAAAAAGTCTGGGTTTAGGCAGCCCCTTCCTGAGGAGTGGGAGGTTGAGGGAAGGAGTAGTGACTAGGTGTGGCCGGGTTCCCTCTCTACTTCAACATCAAGACGCTCACGTGACAGGTCACTCCCCTCCCAGGATCCCCCTGTTAGGACAGGGCCTCTGGTCTTGGGGGCACCTTTGATTTTGGTATTCGTGACATGAGACACAGCTGGATCAGGATTTGAGGTGGCTGGTGGTGCTGAAGCAGGCATCAGGGCAGGAACATCAGGAACAGAAAGGGAGCAGGGAGACCGTCAGGAGGCGAGCAACCAGTGGCACAGCCACCGCCGCCACCAAGCTGCAGCCCCCATCCTGCCACACATACGCTCCACCTAGAATGGCCTTTGTCATGGGAGATTTTCAAACAGAAGAGCATGCTGTCAGGGATAGGTCCAGCCTGGCTCTGCAGCTGTGTTCGAGTGCAGATTTGGGGATCAGAAACTGTTCAAGGGACCTCTGTTGACTTTCTGAACGGAGGAAGCCCTCCCTTCCTAGAAGATTTCCTCATGAGTCAGCCTCTAGAGTATAGTGGATCCTACTCAGTGAAAGTAAAGGACAGGTGAAGTCCTGCCTTGGGGAGGGGAGGCCTGATGTCCGTACAAGGGGTAGTGGGGAGAGGGGCCTTCAGAGGGAAGAAGCTGGCAAGGACTGCTCCAAAGAGCGCTGTGACGTGCACACTTGGCCAGTCCCTGCCCCTCTTAGGGCCTAGGGTCCCCTCTGAACAAGGAGTGTGGGAGAGGCTGCTCTGTCACAGCCTGTGATCTGACAACCTCAGGGCAGCTGAAGGACCTGGGAGAGCTCACACCTGAGATGAGACGCTGAGGACTGGGCGTGGGGCAGCTGCAGAGAGCTGGGAAGGTGAGGACAGCCTCCTTAGGAAATGCACTGCCCCCCCAGCCCCAGTAAATGATCCCAGGTTGAACTGACCCACAATTACTTCACATCGTGCCCTCGTCAGCCATCCCTGGCCTGGCCTGCAGTGCGTGCTTTACCCCCACCCCCTCTGTGGGGCAGGCTCAAGGACCACCATGAGGAAACTGAGGCCCTCACAGGACTGGAAGGCGGCTTACAGATGGCCAGACGGCGGAAGGGATGGAGAGCAGCACGGTCAGGAGCATCAGGAGGTCCTGGGGGTCCAAGTTGCCCCGAGCTGAGAACCCCGGGTCCGAAATTCAGCAGGGAGCCAGCAGCTCCAACTTTGGAGAAGTTGACAGATGCAGTCTTGTCTGAGGTGGGGTGTGGGTCCTCACAGTCAGGGCTTCAGATCCACCCACGAGTGGGTGCGGAGAGGGCAACTACGTCCCCTCTCCCCACACCCGGCCAACTCAGGAGCCTCTCCCCCCACAGCTGGGAGATAATCAATGCTGGAACAACAATGGACCCCCCTCAAACTCCGCCCCCCCGGGGATGTGGCAGAACCCCTCAAACTACCTTGTCTACTCAATCCTCTTCTTGGAGAAAAGGAAGCCTCTGTGTGGTCAAGTCCTAATCAGATACAACTGAACTGAGGCCCGAGGGCTGTCACCAGCCAGAGGAGCTGGGCAAGGCACTCCCCTCCATAGCCAGGACCGAGCCCAATCTGTCAATCTCCCCTCCCCCCACCTCCTACTTTGTCACCTGGTTTTGGCATTTTTGCTCCCTGGAGATAATATCTGAAGAAAGTGGAACCTGGAAATCAGTGGGACCTGGGTTTGCATCTTGCACCCACCTTCCTGTGGCCCCACTTGGATGGGGACTGTATTCCCAGTGCTGGGGACAGGGCCGGAGGAGCAGCCAATATTTGAATGCACAGGTGACTAAATGCACCAGCGTGCTGGGTCAGACTATGCTGCCTCCTGGCAGCAGGGCTGGGCTGGAGAGGCCTGGGCGGACCTGGGCCCTGGCCAGTAACCTCACAGGGCTGGCGCCCTGGACGCTGTGTTAGCAGACCACCACCCAGCACAGCCTTTGAGGAGGTTCGCTGCTTACCTGAGTGGACGTTCCTGTTTCTACTTTCTGGATAAAACAAAGAGAGAGAGAGAGAGACAGACAGACAGACAGAGACACAGACAGACAGAGACACAGACAGACACTGTCAGGGTGGTTTTCATCAATTCAAAGCGCTTGTGTTTTATCTTGCTACCCAATCCTGGACTATATCGTAGGTGCAATGAATTTGGGGAGATAGGAGACCCGGCTTCACTTTCCTCATCAGTGAATAGGCTGAATCTCCAGGGGGAGTCTGTTGGGGGCACGGTTGGGGTCTTGGTCAGGATGCAGGGAAGAGTCGGGAGAATGCTGGGTCCAAACTCTGCTACCTGGGAGGCTGAGATCTCAACCCCACACCCACCGCCTTCCACGGGCTTCTCAGCAACTTGAGACTGCTCTTGGTCTTCGGGTTTGGTGACTACCATAGATGTGAGAGGTGTGACAAAGCTGTAGGCAAGCGATAAATTCAGCGCTCGGGTCCGGAGGGCCTGCTGATCAGCGTCAGATGCGGAGACACTGTAGGTGAAGGACATCAGAACTCAGGAGGTCCCTGAATTCGGGAACAGATTTTCCATCCAGCCCCTTCTAGGGAGGTCCCTCTGGGAGAATCTGGAGCTTGGACATGATACCAAGACCCCCCCCCTCTCCATGCTTAGGTGCTGTCCCGTGCCACCGGTGCCTGCCCCCTACCGACAGGCTTAGGGAGGTGCTGATGCACTCACGTCTGCTCCAGCAGCTGCTGGATAGTCAGGTATGCCCAGAGCCTCTCCATGAAGTTGTGGAAGATATACTTGGGGCTCTGGAACTCCGCTTCCTGCTCTGCCACGCTGGACTCGGTTTGAAAAGTGATGTCCTGCGTAGGCTGGAAAGAGGGGCCCAGCCAGGGCAGGAACAGTGAGGGCCGGACATCTGCATCTGGCCTGCCACTTCCGAGCTCTTCTATGATTGGAGCTGGGGCAGGCCCCACACACTGACTGTGGGGACTGCATTTCCTTTGAGTGGGGGTAAGGAGGGGGCTTAGGGGTGCAAGGGGCTCAGTCACAGAGCATACAGGGATGAGACGGAGGTGAAGATAAAAGGTAACAAAGTAGCCCAGGTACAACAAGGCAGGCACGGCGCCAGGACTCAGATCAGCCAAACCTCTGGAAGAAAGGGATGGGAACCTCAGGCCAGTGTAGAAACAGCAGCAGGAAGGATTTGCAAGTGAAGTGTGGAGCAGGAAGGGTCCCTAGCTACAGCCTGCCCTTACCCCAAAGGTGGGGGAAAGGGACAGGGAGGGAAGGACCTTCCCGGGGCTCAGAGGCAGAGTTGAGAACAGAAGGCAGATGTCGTGGCTCTGGGTCTGGGGCTCCATCCACCCCAACGGCTGTTCCTGTGGAAGCAGGCCCCTCTGCGGCTGGCCACTGTGGGACCATGACAGGGAAGCGTGCACCCAAGCTCTGTGTGAACCCGCTCCCTCCTCCCTCAGGGAGGGGCCTGTGGTCTCAGACTGACCCAGCTCGCTGCCTGGGAAATGGGCTTCTAAGGCAGAGGAATCCCAGGCCTCTCCCACCAGAGCTCGCCGAGTGGTCAGGAGACCTTTTCACAATGTGGATCAGACCTGTGCCTCTACTCCCACTGGAACAGCCTGTCTCTCACCCTGGCTGGCTTTCCACAGCTTCAGCACACACAGGCCACCTGCATGGATTTTGCCCCATCCACACATACAGCTACTTAATTGATATTTTTCCTTAAATGAACTTTAAGTAGGCTAACAATTTTTACTTGGCTTTATACCCATAAAATCTTGGATCGGGGCCAGGCGCAGTGGCTCACGCCTGTAATCCCAGCACTCTGGGAGACCAAGGTGGGGGGATCACGAGGTCAGGAGATTGAGACCATCCTGGC
Organism: Mandrillus leucophaeus; assembly: GCF_000951045.1. NCBI lineage: Eukaryota > Metazoa > Chordata > Mammalia > Primates > Cercopithecidae > Mandrillus > Mandrillus leucophaeus. Next base: position 2,364,564 of record NW_012103098.1, on the reverse strand, counting down.
TAACATGGTGAAGCCCCGTCTCTACTAAAAATACAAAAAAAAAATTAGCCGGGCGAGGTGGCGGGCACCTGTAGTCCCAGCTACTCGGGAGGCTGAGGCAGGAGAATGGCATAAACACGGGAGGTGGAGCTTGCAGTGAGCCGAGATCGCACCACCACACTCCAGCCTGGGTGACAGAGCGAGCCTCTGTCTCAAAGAAAAAAAAAACAAAAAACAAACAACAAAACTTAGGTCTGAGGTTCAGGTCATATTTTTCAGAATACACATTAAAATAAGTAAATAACTACTAAAACAAAGCCATGTCTGTCTGTGAACTCCCCGGAATCACCTTGGGTTCTGCACTGTGGGAATCCACGGCCTCCAATCTAAATGAGCTGCTGACATGTATGGTGTGCTTACACTGGACATCAATCACAGTGGCTTTCTGAGGGGGGCAGTGACTTATTCCCATGTTTACATAGGAGGAAACTGCGGTACATGGAGATTAAGTGACTTCTCCATGTCTCCCATCTGGGAGGTGGCAGAGCTGGGTTTGAAGCCAGGCAGGGTGGCCACACAGCCTGTACCAACAGTCATGACACTTGGGGACTTGTCCTGAGACAAGGCCATGGGCCCCCAACGCCCACTGCTATTCTCTTCACACTCGCTGCCCTCATGCCACAGGGGCCTAACATATTCCTCCATTGCCCCATCTGGACTCTTCCCACCTCCTACTTATCCCTTAGTCTCTGCTGGGCTTCCTCCAGAAAACCGTCCCTGATCCCCAGGCCAGGCTGGGGCTCCTAGTGCTGCTCCCCTGCGTCCGGGGTTAGATCCCAGCCTGTAGCTTGTTTGTGTGATGACACGTCCTTGGGCTGTCTCTCCTATGAGGGCACGGAGGGGTCAACCTCGTTCACCGCTGCACCCCAGGGGCTGAAGAAGGCCCTGCCGCAGGGCTGGTGCTCAGTTTCTCTTTGTGGAATGACAGGGGGTCCCTGGAAGGAGGCAGGGAAGGCTGGGCAAGGACAGGGTGCCACGTAGCAAGCTGGGCTCTTGGCCCGGTTGCAGTGGGGCCCAGGGCAAGCTGTCTGCCCTGCCTGGAGCTCAGTCTGCTCATCTGTGAAATAGGAGCAGCCCTCCCCTGTCCACCTGCAACCTGAGAGGGCTGGTACCAGGACAGGAGGGGATGATAACTAGGGAGGAATCCCTGCCCTCACCTGTGCTCACAGGTGCACACACCCGTTGCTGAGGGCCTGTATGTGCTGGGCACAGCACAGGTGGTCTCATGAGAATCACTCCGTTTTCTCATTGAATCCTTGCCATGCCCTGTGTCATCCACAGGCAGCAGAGGGGAAAGCTGGAGCGGGGCAGGTCTGGAACTGGAGCCCAGCCCCTTCGGATGCAGAGGTGGAGGCTGCCCTTCCCCTCCAGGGTGGCTTTGGCCACACTCACCAGCTTCCCACTGACTGTGGCTGTGAGCACATCAGGCCCCTGGGCCTGGAGCTTCCCAGCCACCACCATCTCTGAGCCCTTGAAGAGGAGCCGGAAGTTGTTCTGAGTGATCTCCTCCACGGCATTGCTTGGGTACTCGAAGGTCACTGCTGTCAGCAGTGGGTTGGCCACTTCCTGGTAGAAGTCCTGCAGAGTTGGGGGTGTCATAAAGGCCAGGCTGGGTCTGCCCACTTCTCTGTGCAGCCCACCTGGGGCATGCTGGCACCTGGAGCTGCAGGGCAGAGTCCGAGTCCTCATGGATGCGCCGGGCCAGGCCACCGTTGTCCAGTGCCAGCTTCTCTAGGAAGGCATAGCTGACGTCGAAGCCGAAGCCCAAGCAGAAGAGGCTGTACCGGCCACTTACAGCTTCCCGCACATTTTTCTGGATGCTCCTGGGGTTAGTCTCCCCTGGACCCAGGGGTTTGGGATGAGGGTGAGAAAACAGTGATTTGCTCGATGAATAGTTCTGGAACCTCAGAGCCGAGGGGCCTCAGTGACCCCCTCTCCCTGCCCAGGTCCCACAGCAAGCCCAGGTGCAGCCCCAGCCGCCTCCCCATGCAGCGTGTCCTGGAGTCGCAGGCAGGGCCCTCACCCACGGTGGGGTCGCCATCGGTGAGCAGGATGATGAGCGAGACGCTCCCGTCGGGCAGCCGCTCCTCCTGGTTGCTGTTGTCCAGCAACTGCACAGCCACCAGCATCGCATCATTGATGTTGGTCCCTGAGGAGCACACACTCTCAAGGTGGCCCCCAGCCACGAGCCCTGGAAGCCCCCACCCTGCAGGGCCACAGAAGAACTTACCTCCCAGGGCCTGGATGCCGGCAGCGAAGCTCCTGGCCTCGTTCACGTTCTCAGCTGAGGCTGGCACCAGTGATGGCCTCCACTGAGTTGCTTCTGTACTGAAGACGATGAGGTTGAACTGGTCTCTGGGGCTGAGGTCATCCAGGATCTTGATTAGGGCTTCCCGGGTCTGGTCAGGGAGAGGGAACACTGCTTCAGAAGGGCTCCCTGAGGGCTCGTGTGCCCTTGGGCTGGCATCCTTGGACTCCTGTCTCAGGCGTGAGGTCATGGTATCGGCTCTAGGAACAGGGGCTGCCCTAGGCTCTGGCCAACCTTGGCTCCTGAGAGCCACCCACCCCACGGCGCCAAAAGGTGAAGGAAGGGGGTCTGCCTGTCAGACCACGGCTGATAGCGTGAAGGGCCTGGGAGTTCTCAGGGCCCTGTTCTGGGCCACAGGACCTACCTGTTGGATTTTCCTGCCACTCATGGAGCCGCTCTTGTCAATGACAAAGACCACATTCTTGGGCATTGTGGTTAGGCCCTCGGGGGCAAAGTAGTGTACAAAGTAGCCATTCTCGATCTGTGACCAGAGTAAGACCCACCCAGGCCATCAGGGCTAATATCGTGCCCTATCCCCATTCAGCCCCCTTACCCCAAATTCTTGGGTTTCTGTGCTCTGTTCCAATCCCATTTCCATCCCACTGCTAACCTCCCCAAAACCTTGCCCTCTTTCAGGGCTCAGACCAGCCCCTTTCTTGCAGAAGCCTTCCCTGCTCATGCATAGCCTACTAGAACTCTCCCTGCAACTTTTCCTTCTATTTGTTTTAGCATTTCAGATGGCTTATACTAAAAAGTTCAGACATCATAAACCTGACAACCATGAAAAGACGGAAGACTTCAAAACCATGAAGTAAAAGGGAATTATAATAACAATGGCAGAAATGGCTGGGCGTGGTGAATCACGCCTGTAATTCCAGCACTTTGGGAGGCTTAGGGGGAGGATCACTTGAGCCCAGGAATTCAACACCAGCCCGGGCAACCTTGTCTCTATCGAAAAAAAAAAAAAAAATTAGCCAGGTGTGGTGTTGCATGCCTGTAGTCCCAGCTACTAGGGAGGCTGAGGCAGGAGGATCTTTTGAACCTGGGAGTTTGAAGGTGCAGTGAGCCATGATCGCACCAAAATACAACAACAATAATAATGCCAGAAACAAGTGTGAAAGAAACTACTGCAAATGTGCGTAAAACTGAGTTGTGAGCCTCCCAGCAGCAGAGGCAAAGAGGGAAACCCCACAGGGCAGATCTTCTCAGAGACAAACCTTTTCTGCCTGGGAAAGGGAATGGTTTCAGGGACAACACAACTAAATCACGTGTTTTCTGTCTGTGCCGGTCCCTGGTGCACACTGCCAAGTAAGGGTGGTTCTTTTCCTCTTCTAAAACACCCAAGCTCAGGCCCTTGCAGGTGGACAGACCTCCAGGCTGCTCTGCTCTTGCCTGGAGTCCACCCACCTGAATGGTGCCCCCGGAGACGGCCCGGTCCACATCATAGCGGATGATGAGGTGGCCGTCCAGGACTGTTTCTTGCTGCTCTGGGGACTTTTGCTGCTGGGAGAGCGTTGGCTTGAACTGGATGTGAGCCTGGAGGAATAATCTGGGCTGAAGTTGGGAGGAACAGCAAAGCCAGGCCAACACCACCCTCTACCCAGTCCATATATTGGGAAATGAGAATTCCAGGATGTAGCCTTGGGTCCGTATTCCAGGGCACCTCCTTTCAGGCTGCGTTATTGATGGGCCGCTTTCACATACGGGAGGGGTGTGATGAGCGCCCTGTTCCTGGAGTTGTGCAAGCAGAGGCTGTTCCAGGATATGTGCAGTCCCACCATCTCCTCCTCTCCACTTGGCCCCAGGACCCTCACATCAGTCTATTCTCCAACCCCTTCCCAGACAGATCTCAGGGCTCATACGAGGACACCACAGTCCTCTAGGCTTTGCCCTTCCCATCTGCCAAATGACAGCAAGGACACAGAGATCTCAAGAGCCTCTCCAGCTCACACCTCACTGGACGGAGAGCCCATCCAGCTCTCTGGAAATCCAGGCTTATAGGGCTGGCCTGAAGGCAGGGTCCTTGGTACCCTTGCCTGCTGACCACAACAGACCCACCTTGGTCTTATTCTGCGAGGTGGTGAGGGCGTCTACCAGTTGGTTGGTCATGAAGGTGCTCTCTGTCTCCAGGAAGCTGATGCCCTGGGGCTCGAAGATATGAATGTCCATCTGGAGGCAAGATGTGGGTCCCTGGGTCAGCCAGGAGCCTGGGCCGGGGCTCACACGAGGCCCAGGGGCAAAGAGGGGCCGTCCTCAGTAGGGCAAGGGTCATGCAGGAGGCCTCCCTGGAAGAGGCAGCAGCAGGTACCTGCAGATGCTTGACCAGCTGCTGGGGCCGCACTTTCAGCAGCAGCTCATACACCCCCAGACATCGCTTGAGCAGTTCCTCATAGACCAGCTCAAAGGTGATCTTGGCATTGGGAGCCACACTGACTGACACCTGGAACTGCTCCATGTTTCTCCCGGTGGCCCTGGGGGAAAAGGGCATCAGGCCTGCCCCTCCAGGACAGGTGGGGTAAGGCTGGTGGAGGTGGGGGCAGGGTTAAGGGCCAAAGGCAGGGTGGCCTATGTTTAGACCCTCTCCGCTGAAGCTGCCCCCTGCCAGCTCACTTGACAAGTCCAGCGTTCTTTCCCTTGGCCACTGCTGCGCTGTACTGCGCCTGGGCTTTGGCCTTCTCCTTGATGATCCCTGGGTAGGTCACGCCATCGATGATCCTGGGGGCAGAAGGGTGGGAGTTGTTGAGAGCCTGGTGTGAGGGTTCCATTCCACTCCTGCCTCCTCCAGAGAGCCTTTCTGGACTTGGTGTGCCTCTTGACACAGTGACTCCCATCTTTGCCTGAGCCCGGGGCCATTTATTATGCACCTACTGCATACAAGACTCTGCACAGGGCACTCTGCAAAGTGCGCCAGGCCTCTAGCTCCCAGAGGTGTGTACGGTAACAGTAAGCATTCATTTTATAGACGGGATGAAGGGAAGGCTGCAGAGGGGCAGGGCCGGGCTAAGTCCTGCCTTCTCTCCACCTGTCCAGTCTGGCCCAACTGGCCCACATTCCCACCTGCCCCTTCCACTTCACGGACCATTCCAGGGAACCAGTTCATCACCAGCAAGAGCTCTCCGAGCCACACTTGTTCCCAGCCCTGCGTGCAGCCATGTGGGGCCAGGACTGAGGAGGAAGGACACGCAGGGCTGGAGGCTCTGAGCCCTTTCCGCCTACAGCAGTCTCCCTCTTCCCTCCCATAAGAGGCAGGCACCCTGCAGGTAGGCTGGCATATCTGGAGGGAGGTTTTGGACAACTAGTGGATGGGATTCCTGAGTGTGTGGACACACTCCTAGCAGCCATCCTTCGGGGGCTGAGAAAGAATGGCCCAGGACATTTCTCAGGGAGGAAAATGACTTCTCCAGAGCCTCCTTGTGGGGTAAGTAGGGATGTGCCTGGTCAACTTCACCTGCTCTATCTGTGGGTGGTATGGAAGTGTGGGAGTGTGTGGCAGTGGGCAGAAGGGGGAGCAGCCAGGATGTCAGGACTATGCGTCCCTCCTGCCTGATCTTCCTGGTTATAATTTAACTCCAGCCCCAGATGGGGGTGGTGAGTGGGCAGCGGCGCTTCTCCTCCTGGGTAGGCAGTGCTTGATCTCTCCAGATGCCCAGCTGGGGCTCCCAGCCAGGTCAGGGAGCAGTGAACCTGCCCTCTGCTCCCCTAACTCATGCAGCAACAGGATCTGGGTCCAGAGAATGCAAGTGACAGTCCTGGGCTCTCAGCAGATGCAACGGGCCTGGACCTGGCAACTGCTGACCCTGGCATCCATGTCGAAGGCTGACACGGCCCCTAGGGCTTGCACTGCAAGCTGGGCAGCATAGGCCCGGGCTCTGGGTTAGGAAAAGTAGGGGCTGCTGTGGAGTGAGGGGTGCGTGGGGCCTGAGGGAGGAGACCAGCCCCCACTGCAGTTTTCCAGAGGCCCCAGTGTGGACTCTGCATGAGAGACACTCCCTCTCTGCCCCACGATCGCCTTCTCTGTTTCTGGGAAAAGCCTTACTCTTGTCCTAAATCACAGCTTTTCCTGGCAGCAAGGGACAGACAGCATCCTGGTGCATTTAGTAAACATTACAAAACTGAGTTGGGAAGGGTAGGGGAGGGTGGCAGAGGACAAAGTAAGGACCATCACTGGCTCACAGAGTTCAGAGAAACCTCAGGCATCTCTCATGCAGCCTGAGCAAAAATGTCCTCTGCAGGATCCCAGCTTGGGGCATAACTAGGAGAATCCTCCTCAAGCCACTCTCCACTGTGGGGAAGCCAAGGATCTAGGAGGTTTTCTGTACTTTGAGCTGGAATGTGCATCTCGGTGACTCCCTCTTGCCTGGTGTGGCCTCAGGAGGCCTCAAGTCTGTGCTCCTCAAAGGCAAAGCCACAAAGATGCTGTGGTTCTCTGCCTGCCACCTGGACAACACTTAGGGATGATGAATGGCTGGATAGAGGGAAGGACGCGGGCATCTTTGAGAACAAGTCCCTGTTCCCTGTGTGCCCCCCAGGTGCAGGGTGTACTCCTGAAGATGTACACCCTGGCATGCCTCACTTCAAGAAGAGGGTTTGCTGGCACAGAGCAGATGGAGTCATAGCACTGGGGGGTGTGGAGAGGGGAGGAAGGTGGGAAGACACCTACATGGAGAAGTTGGTGATGAAGGCTTTCTTGGGCAGCTCCATCTGGAAGGTGGCCTCCTGCACAGTACTGGCCCTATTGACCACTCGGCTGGTGACGACCGTGTGGGCAAATCGGGACGAGACCCTGGAGTCCACGGTGAGGCTGTAGATGTCGATATCATTCTGGACCAGCAAAGAAGAAGGGGAGTTGCAGGGTTTCAATGCCACCTCAGCTCAGGGTGACACTCTTCAAGAGTTGGCCCTGACTCTGGCTCCAGACCAAACCCTGGCCCCCAGTCTGACTAAGCCACTGACCAGGCCTCAGGCTGAACCCAGTGAGGCATCTCCTATGTGAACATTTGTCTCAGGTAAGAGGTAGCTGTGTGCTTCATTCTCCACCCTATGGCACCACAGGGCAGGGGTCACGTCCTTCTTGATCTATGGGGGCCCAGAGCGCCCCTCGGAGAAGAACAAGCATGCAGGGAGTAGAGCTGGTGCAGCCGGGGCCAGTGTCTGGGAGGGCATCACACACAGCCTTTGGCAGGGGTGAGAGCCCTGGTGGGGTCAGGGAGCTTTGCACGCTGGCTTAGCTTTGCTCAGAAAAAGGGCAGTGACCAGGTCCTTTGATTTCTGGAGACTTTGGCCTCTGTGGCAACAGGAAAGCTCCCACCAGTCTCCTACCAGGAAGCCCTGGGAGCTGGGAGAATTCGGAGGTAGACCAGAGTCTGGTCTCTAAGAGTCGGGAATCTTCCTCTCTGCTCCACAGTGGGCCCTCCCCAACTCACCCCCTCTTCCGCAGGGCACTCCCTAGCATGTGCCATTTGCCTTGAGGCTTGTGTCCCCCGAGGAGGGGCACGCGGGCACCTCTTACCTGCTTGTGTGCGACATGCTTACGCGCACCAGCTCTGCTCGGCTGCATGCGGCTGCCTGAATGCAGTTTGGCACAGAGGTGCCAAGTGGCTTGTTTATGCGCTTGGGTATTTGCTCTGCGACAGGCACTGTCTTAAGCACTTAATAGATACAACGGGTTTGGTTTTCACAACCACTACCCTCTGAATAGGTTCTAGTATTACCCTGTTTTACAGATGAGGAGACTGAGACATAGACAGAATAAATCACTCCCCTGAGGTCACTTACTAGAAAGTGGTAGAACCAGGCTCGTAAAACTGTATTTCCTCATTTGCAAAATGGAAGCGATTGGATCATCCCCTCTATTAGGTGGGAGAATACCAGTAAGGCCCTTGAGGTAGTGCCTGGAGGGAGGTCTGCACTATTTTTTGGCACACACACTGATGCACACGCACTTGCGCTGGACATGCTCGCACATGCGGAGGCTCTTCCCCACTTCCCAGGCGTTCTCTCATCCCCCAGCTCACGCCACACCCGTGGACACTGGCTACCTTTTGGGCGGTGGTGGTCTGGTGGATGGCCAGCAGTGAAAGCAGGACCAGAACTCTGCTGCAGGTATGGACAGGCCCTGGGGGCTTCATCGTGGCTCCAGTGTCTGCCAGGAGGCTTCTGAACTTGAGAGCAAGTGGGGAATGGATTAGTAATTTGTTTGCTGCCCCACCCACATGGGGGCAGGTTCTGGGAAATTGGGATCTACAAGCCAAAAACCACAGTGGCCTCAGATAAGCAAATGACGAATGTCCCGTGGACCTTGACTGGGGGCAGGAATGTATACTAAAGAAAGGTATGCTCAGGTTGGAGTGGGGAAGGTGCCCCTTCTGAAAGGTGCGAAACCTTCACCAGGACCCTTCACACCAGGCATTCCACCAAGCTCCACAGGGCTGGGAGGGAACTGACAGTGAAGATGTCAGTCTGCTCTCTGTTAAGTCCAGCCTGGGGAGAAACGGGGATGGTGGGGAAGACTAGGGCTACAGGGCTACCCTAGTGGCTTCCTGGAGGAGGGGGGCTTGGCCACCAGGTAAGTGTGACTGGCTGATGGGAGGGCCCAAAGGCATGGAGTGATGCTGGGAGGTGTCTGTGTGGGGCAAGATCTAGAGTCAGGACAGATACGCCGTATTTCTGAAGTGAGAGGTGCTGGCACGGGGCGCCTCCTTCTCTCTCCTGAGGTCCCAGGCTGCTGTTTGGGTGCCATTAATCTAGCCAGGGCTTTAGGTTCAACCCCAGCAAGGCTCCCAAAACAAGAATGGCAATTAGGCAATACAAGTGAGTCATAAAGCTGCCACATCCTGTGGCCCAGAGGTCTCCACGTGGGGAGTTTATTGACAGGAGAGCATGGAACAGAAGACAGAGCTGATAGTGCCAGCAGCTCCGAGGGGTGACTGGGGTGGCGTCCGGTGGAGCGAAGGGAGCCCAGGAATTGCTGGTTGAGAGAGGGCAGAATGCCATGGTCGTGAGCAGTGTGACGCTGCCGCAGCCCAGACTCAGGGGAGTGCTGCCCAAGGGCCTGGGGTGGGTCCCGGCTTTACTAAAGTTGAAGCACTCTGTGCCTTGTAAAGTGGGATTGAGTGAGAACATACTATGCGCTCTGGGCGCTGCTGGGGTTAGCGTTCCCTGGTGGCTCTGCAGAAGCCAGCTCCTGAATCTGTGTCCACACATGGGTAAAGATGAGTCATAAAAATGTGGCCAGGTGCCAAGTCCTGGATCGGGGAAGGACGGCTCCGTGACACCAGCTCTGAGGGGGCCAGCTGCCTTGGGAACCTATGGGGGGTCTTGGGGCAGCCAGCGGCTTCCAGAGGCTGGGGAGGGTTTTCTCTACCAGTCCTGTCTCCATGAAAGGTGGTGGCAGGCCTGGGGCAAGGGTGCCATAGACTGGAGCTATTTCTACAGCTGCAGAGACGACGCTCCCCTTCCTCAGCATGACTGGCCAGAAGCCTCGTCTCTGCGCACGTCTCCATTGCTCACCTTTTTGGCTCTGGATATGATTGGGATTACACAGGGGAACACACTCCTTTCAGTGTCTGGGGGAAGAGTCTCCCCATGGGGTCCAGCAAGTAGGACCAGGCCCTTCCTCACAGCAGGTCTGCTCCCTTGGGGCACAGAGCACAGGCCCAGCCCGGACCCAGGGCTATATTCGGAGGCCAGGCTGGCCGGGACTGTGGGAAAGGTTCTGGGCAGCCAGAACCTCCTGGGGCAGGAGGGCATCCCTAGCAGACGTCAGCCCTGAGCCAGGCACCACAAGCCCAGGCTCTGCCAGTCCAGCTCCGAAAGGAGCCACTGTCAGCCTGTCCATGGTCATAGTCTTGCCATCAAAACAGGACAGGCCTCTATGGGTCTTCTGAACCTGGCAGTTCCAGGCACATGGGGGACAGAGGACTGCAGAGGGAAGGGTCATGCAGGCTGAGAATCTGGTGTTCCTATGCCCCAGGCAGCCTGGTTGGAGCAGACTGTGGGAGGCTTATCCCCGCTGTTTGGAAGAGACAGTAGCTCAGGACACTGACTGCCAGAGAGGAATCTCAATCTGGCTTTGCCTTGGAGGGGACAAAACCTGGCAAGGTGGCAGTGTGAACCAAAGTGCAGGGAGAGGGGTTTGGAGGTCCCCAGGTGCTGCAGAGCCTGCCGGCCCTCAGAGGCTTCTCAGCAGCTTCTGTGGAGGGCAGGGGGAGAGGTGGTCTCTGAGACCCCACCCACTTCACTCTGGGCAGTGTCATCACGGCCTGCTTTATGGAATAGGCTCCAGCTCAACTCCCCTGTAGTACAAAAGGGGTAACTGAGGCTCAGAAGAGTCTGAAGTCACAGGTCAGCACCGGGTCTCCATGTCCAAGGCAGCATGTGGCAGTGGCCATCATAGCACCTGTGCTATCCCCTGGGATCCTCCCAAATGGACATGTTCCATGTTCCCACCCTGTCCTCCCTCAATAGTGGCCAAAGCCAGGGACCAGCCAACACCTTCCGACCGCCGGGGCCACACGGGCATCCTCTTTATTGGTGCTTCCAAGGTGCTGGTGTGGAGCCCTTGGTCGAAGGGCCAGGACTGTGGGGGAGGGTGGCAGCCCCAGAGACAGCAGGGGCGAGGAAGTGCTCTGGCATAAAAAAGAGTTCCTGGGAAAGGCTCCTGTTTCTGAGCATTCGGGCAGCAAGGGGAGTGGTGCGCACTTCTCAGCCGAAGACACTCTTGGCGGGTCCGGCTTTGGGCTTCTCAAAGACAGTCTCGGTGCCTGTGCGGGTGCGGCTGAACACCGAGGGGGCGGCCGAGCCAGCTTGCTCTGTGGGAGGAGGCAAAGTCAGGGGCCAGCCTGGCTTCCCGGGAGGGAAGGTCCCTTATGATGGGTGCACCCTTTCCTGAGTCCAGGAATACTGGATTCTCAGAAAAGGATCCTTGACCACCTCTCCCCACCAGACACACACCTGCACCCCCACCCCCAGCCCCAGATGGCGTGAGGACACTCACCACACTCCCGCATGACCTGGTAGGTCTTGGACTTGATTTCTTGGTTCTTGGTCAGGTTTCCTCGGGCCCCCTTCAGGTCCTCCTCCTTCACAGGGGGACGCTTCTTCTTGATAGGGGCTTCCTGAGCACCAGCCTTGGAGATCCAAGAGCCTTATCTTACTACCCGAAGTCTCGAGGCGGGGACACCTACCTCTGTGCCTTGGCCCAAACCCCTCTTCTCTGTTCACTAAACCCAAGCCTATTCAAGGCTCTACTCCTCTTCCACAGAAAGCCTTCCCAACTATGCTCCACCTGCTGCAGGTCTCCCAGCTGTCTTGGTCTGACTTGCCCATGTGCCCTTCCCCTATAGCCTGGGAGCTCTTGGGAGCAGTGGCTGCTGCAGCCTCATACTGGTGTGTCTGTCTGCCTGGCCAAGCTCAGGGCTGGGCACAGTGGGGAACGGTGAAGGGGACTATCTCTGAGGTTGGGCAATACTAGGGCATTTGGTTAGTTCCAAAACCTGCTCACTGGGTGCCAAGGGGTCCCTCAAGGATTGCCCAAAAGCGCCAGTATTTACTTTGTGTCTTTGGGGCTGGAAATGGGGTAGAAGGACCAGATGCCCACAGAGTTACAGTCCAAAGTGGCCACCCACCCACGGAGCAGGCAGCAAGGACAATCCTCTCCCTTGGCAGGCTGGTTTGTCCCTCCAGGGTGGGGGACACCCAGGCTCAGTGTTTAGCCTACCCCTCAACCCCAGGCGCCTGTGAGTCTGAGACCTGCCTGTGCTTGGGTGCAGGTGCAGGCATTTCCTCCGTCAGCCTGGGACAGGCTCCTCAGAGCAACACACTACACCCCTGCACAGGGATGCACCCAGCTGTGCCCCTCCAGCCTCATGTGCACACACATACAGCTTCATGCATATATCATACACAGAGACAGACAGACCTATGTGTGTAGCTACACACAGCGTGCATGGCTGCAGGGGCCATAGCTACAAATGCACAAAGCTCTATACACTGAGTTACAGCAGCAGCACACACATGCATGCACACAAACGCGCCCCCCGCCCACACACACAGGCACATGCAGAGATCTATCTAAGCCCCCACCCCTAACATTTCTCTCCACTCCTCCTAACAAACCATGGAATACCACCAAAGCCACACAGAAGAGGGGTTCTTCAGGGGGTCCTCCCTGAGCCCCCATCTCCCAAGGGCTGCAGAGCCTCCAGTTCATGCTTGGGGCTCAGTTCAAGACACAGCTGCCAGAGCCGAAAGTGTCCAGGACTCCACCTCCACTCCCTCTGGCATCAACACAGCCCATGCTGGGCCCTCCTACCTGGGACATGGTGGGTATTGTGTAAGCGCTGGGTCTTTGAAGGTGCCTGTCTGGCAGGCAGCAGCTGCTGGAGAAGGTCTGAGCGAAGCCCAGCCTTCTGGAACTTATATAGCCTGCTTGCTTGTCCCGGAGAGCCACTGCCCCTCCTCCGGCAGGCTCCCTGATGATTCAGGTCCGCAGGGTCGCTGGCTTCAGAGTTTATTCTCAGCGATGAGAGGGGCTCCGAGTACTGCTGCCTGGGGGTTGCAGCCCTGATGAAAGCAGGCGGCTGCAGAGACCCTGTGCCTTCCGGGACAGCTGCTTGATTCCCCCGGGGGAGGTGCTGGCACTGGTGGACTTGCTATGTGTTTACGGATGTGGGTCCTGGAATGTGTGACCATCTGAATTGTTCCTCTGCAAGGGTTCATCCCAGTGTGTGGGGTGGGTGTGGGGTGTCCCTGAGGGAACGGAGGGCCCTAGCCGGCTTGGACTGCTCCAAGCTTGTTTTTCTTCCTCTTCCACCCCTTCCCCTGGATTCCAGTGGAGAGATTTTCCATCCCTGCCTGGTGGTAGAGCAGGAGCTTCCCGTGTCTGCTCCCTTTGCTCATGGCAAGCTCACTGGGCCCTGACAGCAAACCCAGAGAGAGAGGCTGCCGCAGGCCCACAGGTGGACAGCCTGAGGTACAGGGGCCTGGGGAGTTGCTCAGCAAACCCAGAGAGAGAGGGGCTGCCGCAGGCCCACAGGTTGACAGCCTGAGGTACAGGGGCCTGGGGAGTTGCTCAGCAAACCCAGAGAGAGAGGGGCTGCCGCAGGCCCACAGGTGGATAGCCTGAGGTACAGGGGCCTGGGGAGTTGCTCATGGTTTTGCTGATGTACTTGTCCTCTGTCCCATTCCAACTGCAAGTTCAGCGAGGGGGAGTAAGGGGTCTGGAAAGGACTAGGCAGGAAACCATGCTCGATGGTGAGGGCACTGAGAGAAGTGGGAGGCAGGCTCAGGCTCAGGTCTCCGACTAGGTGCGGCCACCACAGGGGGGCTGGCCTGTAGGACAGTTTCAGTTGGGGGACAGTGAAGCCCACTCCAGGTATTAAGCTGCGGAGACAACAGGCCCAATTGCTCCCCTGGAAGGTCACTTAGCTCTTCTCTGCTAAAAGCTCCTAACACACTCCTCCTTGCAAGGGGAAGATCCCCCAGGGCACAGGACAGGACCCTAAGCCTGGAGTGGGTGTGGGGAATAGGTATGCACAGAAGGTTGGGGCCCTCCCAGTGACAGACATATCTAAGTCCTTTTCAGTTTATGGAGATTATTTTTATCCTTGAAGGCTCCAGGCAGATGGAACCCAACCAGGCACTGACATTTGGTTATCCCAAATGCCACTCCATTGCGGTCATACTTTGAACCCCACCCCAATATCCCTCCTGCCATCCTGGCTCCAGGAGGCCAATGAGAGGACTGCCAGGCTTGATCTGAGACAAGTGCTGACATGAGGAATGTCCAGGATGTGGCACATGGGCCAAGAGGCCGCCGAGGGCAGGCCAGGCCTCGTGGGGGCCTTCCACTAGCTCCAGGGGTGCCCCTGCAGATGGCACCTGACGCTGACGCTCTGCCCAGGGACCTGCCTTCCAGCCCCACAGCCTCAAGGACGAGGATGTGGGCTGCTCACTGCTTATACTCTACCTCCCCAACATGACATCCTCCTCAGAGACGGACTTGCTTTAATTCTCACTAGCGAGGAAGTGGAGATGGACATGGCAAGAGCATGTTTGGGTTTTCCCTGGGCAGATGCGGGCTCCCACTCCTGCCATGAGGCTCCGTAAGGTTCCTTCTCACTCTGGTCTCTGGGGAGAACTTTCTAATTCACAAGGGAATCTTTTTTTGACCCTGCCAAGCTGTTTCACCTCCAGAGAACACACAACCAACAACCACAAATGTGATGGCTTCTTTTTTTAAAAAACTGTAATAAGATGCCAAACTTTATTGTAAACCATTTTACAATGTAAGTACATCATCTCTTTCATTTCAAAAAAACGTTTCTGTGAATCCTACCACCACCGATTAAGCACCCCCACTGGATGGCTGCTGAAGTGGGCCATGGTTTTGCTCGCATAGGTCTGACTTCTAACAAACTTCAGGAAAAGAAAAATCAAATTTAAAACAACCCAACCAACCAACCACCAACCAACCCAGGAGCTCAAGGTGCTCGTGGCAAGTCAGACCGTAAGTCCCTTACCGAAAGCCAAGCCCCTCAGAGCTGCCAGTGTTTCACAAAGTGAAACAGAGAGCTCTGCACTCTCAGCCGCAAACGTGTGAAACTTCTAAAAGCCAGCCCCACACTCTACGAGGCAGCTGCTCTGGCCGGTGGGAAGCTCCTTGTACTGCCTATCTTAGCCTGGCTGCGAAAAGGCCAGTGAACTGCAAGGGCAGAGTGGGCTGCCAGCTGGGCGCTGTTCCCTCCAGGGTTCTGAGGCAGCCTTTGGACATAAACTTGGGGCTGCAGCCTACAGGCTTACACTGCCTAAGGGAAGTCACAGCTTGGATTTGAGCCTTTTAACATTTTCCCTGAAGAAAGAGGCATGACAGGTGACATTAACCCATGACTCCCTGTTGCCAGGGAAGACACAAGTTAAAACTTGAGGAAGGAGACCACCAGCATGGCCGAGGGGCCACAGACCCTCCTCTTGCATGTGTGCAAGCTGAGTGGACCAAGAAGCCATCACCACCTGGGATCTCACCAACATCCCCCCTTGCCCCCGGGGCTGCCATTGTCAACAACCCTCTGACAGCAAAAGGAAATAACAGTATCAACCACCTCTTCCATTTGGATATGACAGTTCTACCTCATTAGTTTATTTCCAGTAGGTACAAGAAATTTGTTCATGACCTTGACTTGCAAGGTTCCATCACAGGTGGCTTGGCTGAGGTCCAGATTTGGACAAATCGGATTGATAGCACACAATATCCAGTCAACGTCCCATCATTTCTCAACACGGTGATGAATGCCATGTGGCCAGGTGAAGAGCTGCACCTCGTAAGGCACCTTGGAGCAGGTGGTGAGGAAACTCATCCCAGGGAGGGAGGGCAGCTCGGGAGGAAGTCCTGACCACAGCCCTCTGATGTGCTCTCATGGGATGGTGCACCACGGAAGAGCCCCCAGTGACTGCAGGAGGCACTCCTGGGGATACAGATTTGTGTGTGTGCACACACACATATACACAAGAAAGGGAAGGCCAAACACGAGAGGTGCCCTATGGTGAGACACCCTATTAGACCCCCATCCCCTGGTCAGCCAGCTACTAGCTGCAGCCCAGAGACTAAAGCCCTTTCTGAAAATCAGGATACAGGGAAAAACCATCACTCCTCAGCTACCTCTTTGTTCCCCAAACCCACTGCTCCCTGGGAACTGGGCCGAGCCTTCAGATGAGACCATCTGAGGTTTACATAACCCAGGGTTTGTTTCACAGCTTTCACAGATTATGGCTCTTCTATCCCCTGCCCTGTTTGGAAACATTAGGAGCTCAAGACTGAACATGAAGCTCTGATTGTGAGCTCCAGGAAGGTGGAAGAAACAGCTGCAGGCACAGGTTGTTCAAACCAAAATGAAACAGGAGGGCAGGAATCAGAATTGAGTCAGTGATGCCATGAGCGCCTCTTAGGAACATGAGTTCCTGACCGTCCTGTCAGGAACATGAGTCTTGGTCTTCCCAATGCGACTGAGAATGGCCTGGTTCCAGCCACTCTTCCCCACTAGAGAGCTGCTGGGGGAAATACTGGCTACCATAGCTGTGGATGGGAGGGAGCACAGAGTCAGTCTGAGCAGGAGCAACACCGGCAAAATTGCCTCCTACCGCAGTTACAGTCCCTGCTCCTCTCGGCATCCTGGCTCTGCACTCCTGGCGGAAGATGGGCTGAGAAGGCCTCCCTGATGTTCACCTTCAAGTCCAGAACAGGCAGGACTCTTAAGAGGCAGACGGCAGTCCCAGGGTACCTGGTTTAACAGCTGGGTTCATGCGCCACAATTCGGACCCAATGTGTTTAAGTGAAACACATGTTCATGCAGGTCTAAAAGGAAGGTTCTAAGTGGAGTGGCCTCCTCTGCACTTGTCTCACTTAAAGTCCAGCCTGTCTCCCTTCTAGCTCACACCTTAGCAGTGTGGCTTCCTGTTCCTAACCATCCGTGGCCACCTCTGAGCTTGACAAACCACTGAGCAGTGCCCCTACCTTGCTGCTTCCACAGCAGGGAAACTGCCGGGGTCAGCCCATTCCACAGTCACTCAGGAAACTCCCAAAGCCACAGGGGCCTGTAGCCATGCTGAGGAGTAGGGGCCACTCCTCAGGGAGGGGACACGGCCTAGAAGCACCTTGCCCTGCCTGTGGTTTAGAGAGTGAGCTCTCTCACCCCTGCCTGCCTTAGCCACCTCAGCTTTGGAGGGCGAGAAAAACAGGATCACTTTGTGAGGCAGATGTTCTCCAGAATGCTGTGCAAAACAAATAGACGACACTAGGATAACAGGTACTAGGGCAGCAGGAGAGGAGGTTCCTGGTGCTGCGTCCAGAGGCTGGCTCTGAAGGCTGCAGCAGTGGGGGCTGAGAGGCCAAGACCACTTTAAATCGTGATTAGAGGCTCTGCAGACAGGCAGACCACACTGGAGTCTGGTAGTCTTGGGTCCTCTGGACACAAAGACCTCTTAGCTAAGCTCCTTTCTTGGTCAAATTTAACTAAGACCTCTAATCTGCCAGCAGGAACGCTAGAGCTCGCCGGCCATGGACAGAGCTCTTCCTGTTCCACACACTCTGCAGCTCCTGGATCTGCATCCAGACCAGCTGCTCTAAGCTTGGGTCTGATCTTCACAGAACCACTGGGTTTGCTGATTCTAGAGAAGAGCCATCCTCCTTCCCTCCCCAATCATTTGTCTCATCTTATCATAGGGCATCATCTAACAATATTCCAAATAAAAAACTCCCGACTTTTTCCTCCTGCCAGCCCACACCCCATGAAAGGCAAATAAACCCATTTCTTTGGGGATTAAAAAGAGTTTTTAAATACAATAGTATGAAAATATAACTTAAAAATATAAAAGTCAAACAGCATACGGAAGACTTAAAAATCTCTGTTTTGCCCATTAGTCCCATAAGTACTTTGTAGGAAATAAACACATATCCCCAACCCGGTAACACTGTCACAGCTCATAAAACCAGCTTCAGAAATCAATAGTTACAAAAGCCATTTCGAGTAAGAAAGCATTCCGTTTCCAACTTGGTCAACGAGTCACTTTTAGCCCAAAGGCATTACGTGTTCGCACTGCCCACAGCCGTGGTGAGGGAACCCACCCACGGTCTGTGTGCCTGTGCTTCCTTCCACCTTGCCACCTGGTCGGACATGGGGCAGGGCCTCAGGTCCCTCACAACACTGTCTGGGACGACAACAAACAAACACAACTCCTTCCTTGCATATTTGGTCAGTGTTTGTAGTGCAACTGAATGGGGACCTCCAGCCGCCCGTGGCCCCCTCGGGCGCTGGCTCCTCTTCCCTCTTTTTAAGTCACAGTAGTCTGGGGGCAGGCGAGAGCGGGCAGAGACAGCAAGAGGAGCAGAGGTAGAAAGGAAGGGCAGAGAGTGGGGAAGGAGCGATGCTGCGGGATGACCTCTGCACACCAGCGGCTGGCGGGGCCCTCCTGTCACCCCCAGCATGGGAATGTGTCATACGGGCAGGCCGAAGCGGTGCTTCTTTTTCTTCACAGGCTTGAGGGGGGTCAGTCTGCGGAGGTCCTCCTCCACGTCAGACTCCTCCATCTCGTCATCCGCCGAGATCAGGATCTAAGGCAGTGGAGAGGTAGGGCCCGAGTCACCCCCAGCAGGGCCTTCTTCATTTGCCCTCGGTGGACTCTGGGCCCTTCAAGTCTCATGTTTCTTTTGTGTGTGGTTTTTTTTTTTTTGGACAGTCTCACTCTGTCACCCAGGCTGGAGTGTCATGGCACGATCTCAGCTCATTGCAACCTCTGCCTCCTGGGTTCAACTGATCCTCCTGCCTCAGCCTACTGAGTAGCTGGGATTACAGGTGCGAGCCACCATGCCTGGTTAAATTTTTTTTTTTTGAGACGGAGTCTCACTCTGTCGCCCAGGCTGGAGTGCAGTGGCTGGATCTCAGCTCACTGCAAGCTCTGCCTCCCGGG
>NW_012103098.1:2288509-2345426 GCF_000951045.1 Mandrillus leucophaeus | reverse complement strand
CTCAAGTAATCCACCTGCTTCGGTCTCCCAAAGTGCTGGGATTGCAGGCATGAGCCACCATGCCTGGCCAAGTCTTACGTTTCTTTACAAGAGAGTGAGGGAACGCTCCCTATACTCAGTGAGACACACTAGCCTCCATAGGCCATGTTCACTCCAAGGACACTCAGGGGCTACTGAAGCCAGCACTGAGTCAACAGACCCCCTTCCTCTGCTAATGTTCCCCACTTCTCGGTCCACCTCCAGGGGAACCGACCGCCACCAGGACAAACTCAGCAGGGATCTGCAGCCTAAGGTCACCCTGGCTAAAAAAAGCTCAACCATGACACATGCAGTTGTTGAAGCTGCCTTAAATACTGCAGAGGCAGACTGAAAAGCCTCTTTCAAAAGGAAGAGAAAGCATCTGTGGGCAAGGGGAGTCCAGCGTGGCTGCTGAGCCAACTCTGCAACTGCTGAAGACAAATAGCGGCACTTTGCTGTTCTAAGCCCCTGGAATGACTCAGCCATGCAGCTGGGGCAAACACACTCATTCCCTGCCCGCCTGCCTGGCTCCTTAGACCTCTGAATACCAGGGAAAGGTTGGAACCGCCTAGGTTGGGATAAGGAGGTCCAAAGTTCATCTGTGCAGGGAAACATGAACTCCTATTCTAGGGCAGGGCAAGCAGTCTCATCTCCTCTTCCCTGCACTGTTCCCTTGCAGGGCTTCCTGCCTCTAGTCTTGGTCCTGACCACCACATTCCCACTGCTCCTCACTGCCTGTGCGAGCACATCCCAGTGCCTCAGCCTAGATCACAGGGCATCGCCCATCTAGCTCGGCCTGTGCCTCACTTCTTGTCCTTCTGTCCTATGCTCCATAATACAAGCCACAGTGGATTTCACACTATGGCCCAGACACCAAACCATGTGACTATGAATGCTCATGAGCTGCTGCTTCTGCCCGTAACACTGTTTGCCACTCACCTAATGTTCACCAAGCTCTCATGACAGGCGCTGGCCAGATTCTAGGGACAAGCACCTAGAGAAGACACGGCTTCCCCTCTGTCCTACTCATCTATTCATCTTCTGAAACTCCCTCCAGGCTGTCCCAGGGCCCTCGTTGGGTTCTGCCTACGCCTCAATCTCAGAACATATTACGGTGTCATGACAAGCTACTTATGCGTCCACCTGCACCTCACCCATGCATCTGACGGACTCTCCAGGGAAGATGTTCGTCTCAGCTTTTCTGCAGCTCCCACCTGCACACAGTGCTCTCCACCTCGGGAGCTTCCCAGGCCTCCCATGAGCTGGCCCTGCACGCAGATGTGGGGTGAGTGCTGCAGGGCCACCAGAACACATATCCTGGCCTCAAGGCTGCTATTCATGGCCACTGTTCTTCCCTGAGGTCCACAGAAGACCAGAAAATAAGGGGGGGATGAGGTTCCTCCTGTAAGGTCTGGTTACCCCTATATTTTAGAAGTTTCCAGCTGTCTTAGCCAACACTTCCCTTGCTCTTTAGTGGTGGGCAGAGATTCAAATACCCTAATGCTTGAAGGTCAACCGCCAGGCCCATGATGGTCCTTGCCAGCTCACCAAACAAGGCAGCACCTCCCTCTCCTGTCATCTCCACCAACAGAGGAACTGTCGCAGGCAAGCCACCCCCATCTGCTATGCCCCCCTGCCCTAGGAAGGCCCAAGGGACAGTGGGAATGGGTCCTGGCTGGACAGAGCTGTCTGTCCCTCCCTCATCTCTGGCTCAGCCTCTTCTCCTGCCCTTTGGCTCGCACTGTGACTTAGCACTCAAGGGAAGACCAAACACAAACATGAGACCAGAGACCCCCTTGGGCCAACGACGTGATGGCTTGGGCCCTTGGAGAGTCAGGGAGGCCCTACCTCAGACTCAGACTCCTCGTGGGATGCGGCCCTCCGGTAGCGGACCTTGCTCCCATTCCTTGAGTCCTGGTTGGCTCCCCTTTCTTCTAGCTTAGCTTTCGTCTTCCCCTTTCTCATGAGGAAATTGTCCACTACCCAAAACATCAAAGCCTGCGGGAAGGAAAAATGCAGGTTACTTTGGGATAAATCATTTTTCAAAGCAAAGCCGAGCAGCCCCCTATCCGCCCACTCCCATTCCAGGTTAAAAGATCCAGAGCTAGAGAAAGAAAAACCCAATCCAATCACCCTGCTATCTCCCAAAGCTTAGAAAGAGACTCTCAGTCTCCGTGTCCTCAGGTTCAGTTTTCTGATCAGTGTGTGCAAGGAACGTGCCCTGAGAAGTCTTTGTTGTGGTAATTGGGGGAACAGCCTGTTTGGGGCCTGGAAGCAAGGTCTCTGGACACGCGTTCCGGGCCCCTCCCCACAGACTCCGTGTGGGTGGCCAGCACACCCTGCCATTGTCTGTCTGTCCCAGCTTCCCTCACCACTTCTGTTTCCTAACTTCTAGCCATTGTGCTCGGGAGTTTCTCAAGATCCGTGGTCAGGAATGAACGATGGGTACGTTTGAAACGATCCTGAACTAGAGGCTGGCGCTACACATGGGTGGGGCTTCTTGGTGGGAGGCCCCTTGGCAGGGAGGGCAAGACAAAGCTCCCAGGCCCCTCCATCCTGGATGGGGGCCCTGGAATGGGGCCCTGCCTTTTGAGGGGGTAATCCTGCCATTTTCAGGTCTGGGGGTGGGAGAGGTGGCAAATGGTCACACAAAAAGAGCTAAGGGCTACAAAGTGAGCTTTCTGTCCGACTCAGAACTTTGGACAGGAACCCTGCCAGGCAGGGAGCAAACTGACGTAAAAACACAACATGGCACTGACGTTGACAAAGAAGGGGACGATCAGCATGACGATGGCCAGCTTCAAGTCTGGGTTTTCAATGGGATTCAACAGGGCCACCTGTAAAGAGAAGCAGACTCAGTGAGGTAGGGAGAGGCCACTGAAGAGTGTGCCTGGGGTGGGTGGGTGGTACCCACAGGCCCTGAGGGAGCCTTAGCTTAGACGCTTCCCCCAAAGCCCAGTGGGAGCATCACCTCATGCCCAAGGTTCCCAGATGAGACTGTCCACAAGGAACCCTTGGAGACAACATGGAGCAGCTGGTGCTTTGGCAGCATTCCCCTCAGTGTGGGCTTGCAAAGTGCAGTAGGCATACAGCCACCAAGCCAGGGCAAAGCAAGCAGTGCCCACTGGGAGAGTGGAGTGCAAGCTTCAAGGGGCTGGAGGAGTGAACTCAGTGGATGCTCATTATAGACACCAGCAAGGAGGCCCCAGACCACGTTCTAACAGAAATCCCACACCTCAACCACCCTGAAAATACAACAGCTCTGAAAAGCCTTGGCTTATTTTCTTAAATAAAATCCAGCCACAAATAAAACCCAAAGGAGGCCAAGCTGAGCCACTTGTTCTCAAAGGCTTCTGGCTGGTCTCCCGTGGGCATTTGGGGATGAGGAGTGGGGGTTTATCTACACAGAACTGGGGTCAGAGGGCAGAGGCCAGGGTTGGAGAGCCCGTAGGCTGGCCAGGGCATCGGCACGCCGAAGGTCACAGACTGTGGAAGCTGCCTGTGGCACCAAATGGCTCAGTTAAACTATCAGCCAAGAGAGATGTGTGACAGGATATCTGCCGATGTAGAAACATGTGTCGCTGCAAGGCCTAAAAACCACCATCAGATGGTAGCAAGCCAAGGGCAGGGACTGTATTTCATTAGTTTTATACATCCCAAGGCTTCATCTAGAACAGACATTTAAAGTGGATGGACGCTAAGAATTGACAAGCTCTTTGGAGTAGTTACCACATCAGACCAAATCCAGGATGCATTCACAGAGTTAAAACAGAAGTTTGGTTTTCCTAGAGCTAGTGTGTGTCGGTGATGGAGAGGAAGTGCTGCTTGCTCAGTGTGGCAAGGAGCTGCTAACGCAGGGACGAAGCAAACCTTTTTCCACTGAAGTATGAGGAGGACGATGAAGACGACAGATTTTTCAAAAATCATGATCACGATGTAAAGAGCGCACTGCCCGACCCAGGCTCCACACTGCAGAGGGTCTCCTGCAGGGACAGGCAGGTGCTTAGTCACACGGGGGCCAGGCATCCGAGTGAGATGATGTCCCCACCCCACTCCCCCACACACCCCAGAACCCTGGCTGTAAAGGTACTTAATGAGTCCCCCAAAGTCTAAAAGATTACCTCATCCTTAACAGACAAATGCAGCATTTTAAATAAAATCAGAGAATTCCTTATTTGAAGATACTAAAATGGACTTTAAGAGATCCTAAGATGGGATTAAAAAGCGCTAAAGTTAGGAAATGCTCATTGCTGGAGCTCAGAAAAGCTGTTCTTTCTGCCTGCTGGCAGCAGAAGCTGTATGAAGCAAGACTGCTATTCTTATCCGTTGTTGATTTTTCCAGTGACGGCAGGGCTACCCCTCCCTTCTCTGTCCACGAGTGGACTGATGTTTGTGGAGGATGAAGCAGGACCCAGTCGCTTTGTCTCCCACCTCCCCACCTCCCATTCCTTACCCCACTCCCTGGGCCATCCCTGATACCTCAGCCTTGAGAGCAGAAACGTGACTCTGGAGGAATCTGGACTCTGACTGTCCAGCATGGGTCACTCCAAACACCTTGGCCAGGGACAAGGAAGTGGAGAGAAGCCCTTGGGGCAAGGAGGTGGGAGGGATGGGCCGGGGCCCAGGGCTGTGACAAAGGTCCATCTAGGACCCCTTCAGTCACCATGCTTGAGAAACCGAGGGACCTAATAGTCCAAGCTGGGGGACATGCAGGCCCTGGAGTGTCTCCAGGACATTCTGAACTGAGAGAAGACCAGTCCCTCCAGGGAATGATCCTGTGACATGAAGAACCCTAGGGTAGCTCCTGGGAGCCACACAGGCCTCCCCAAAGTGGGAGACCCACGGGAGAGCAGGATGTGGGAAAGCCGCCTGGGTCTCACCCTGGAAATTCTGCCAGAGCTGCCTTACCACAGCTGGTCAGAAGAGGGGGTACAGGGTAGCATTTTGGGGGGGTGGGCAAAGGCCCTAATTCAGGCTGTGAGAAGATAATTTGGTCCAAAGAGAAATCTCTAGCTTCTCATTTGGCTTTATCGGTTCTGTAGCAATCCCCGTTTGGGCACCCATGCTGGAGGCCCACGCCCTGCCCAAGCCTGTCAGCTGTACACAAGGGAATGCCTTCATGCAGCTGTAATGGACAAAACACCACGCCATTCCCTTTTCTGGAAAACCCGGGGAGAAGTGTGGCAGAAAACAGGCAGAAACATATCAGGCACCTCTTCTGAGCAATTCCTTTCTACTTTCACTTAAGGGATAGGAAACATTGGAGCCAAAAAACTCATTTCAGAAGCATAATCCCTCCTTGATAGGTTAATGAGTTTTGCAATCCTTTTCCTTTCGGTAAGTCACCAAAGCTTATCAAGAGCAGTTCTCAAAACAACAGATGAACTTATTTGTGAGAAACCATTACGTAAGTTTGAGGACAGTCGGACAGAAAGCGCCACTAGGAAATCTCTCTGCGAGGACTGGAGTGTTCGGGAGCCAGCAGAGAGCGCGGCACCGCTTATTTACTATGGAAGGACGTCCGCTCGCTCGGCATGCTCACTCCATCTGCTCTTCGGTTTTAAGTGACTGACAAGGAGGAAAATGCTTTTCCTCCCACCCATCTCACGTCGCCCTGGTGTTCTAAGTTTCTGCTACACAACTTAACTGCAGCTGCCTCTTTAATTTAGATGCTAGAATAAGAAAGTTCAGAAACGAGAAAAGAGAAAAAGCAGCCGTGACCCCCTCTGGCACACCAATTCCTCTGGGCACCCAGATCTCACGCAGCCACTGTTGGGAGAAGCGCAAGTGGCTGCTGTGTTTCCTGACTCCTGTTTCACCTGTGAGTCTTTCAGACGTGCCCCCGCCCCGCTCCAGTCTCCTCTTTAAAGGACAGACATGCCAGGCAGTGTTGCATGTCCTGCTTTGTCATTGCTGTTACTGTTTTCTTAGAGATGGGGTCTCACTCTGTTGTTCAGACTGGAGCGCAGTGGCACGAACACAGCTTACTGCATCCTCAAACTCCTAGGCTCGAGTGATCCTCCTGCCTCAGCTTCCCAAGTAGCCAGGACTAAGGATGCGTGTCATTGTGCCTGGCTAATTTTTAAAAACATTTTTTCTGTAGAGACGGGGTCTTGCTTTGTTGCCAAGGCTGGTCTTAAGCTCCTGGGCTCAAGCGATCCTCCCCGCTTAGTCCCCCAAAGTGCTGGGAATGACAGGTGTGAGCCACTGCACCCGGCCCTGTGTGTCTTGCTTTTTACTGCAAGGAACAACCTCAGGCATGTAGGTGTTTTGTTTAGGTTTAATTATTTCCTCAGTAGAAGTCACAGGAATAGGGGCCAAAAGGAGGGAACACATCTGTGGTGAGAGACTTCCTAAAGGGAGAGCTTGGCCAGGGACGGGCAGCAAGACCCATGAAGCACCATGACCCAGACGTCAGGGCTTCCACATGGGAAAGAGTGGCGTGGTAATCAGAGTGCAGACACCATGCACTGGATCTGGTCTCAACCGCCTGGGCTGTGTGGCCTATTTCCCTGAGTCCCACATTCTCATCAGCAAACTCATGGCTTTTTCTTCTAGGAACAAAAGAAATGTCGTAGAAAATAAGCCCCTCTTCTCCATTTACACGAGAAGAGAGCTGTGGGGACCTCTGCCTCAAATGGATGGGCAGGATAACAGGTGTGGGAGGCAGAGTAACAGCCCCACACAGTTGCCCACATCCAAATCCCTGGAACCTGGGCGTGTGCAGCGTCACACAGCAAAGGAGAATTGAGGCTGCAAATGTAATTAAGGTTGCTAGTCAGCTCACTTTAAGACAGGGAGAGTATTCTGAGGGTCTAGGTGGGGCCAAGGTAATCACAAGTAAATGTAAATCACACTTTAAAGTGGAAGTCCGCAGGAAGTCAGGGCAACTTGATGTGGGATAAACCCAGCGACTGTTGTTGGCTTTGAAGATGGAGGGAGGGGCTGCGAGCCAAGGCTTACAGGCAGACTCTAGAGGCTGGAAAGGGCGAGAAAACAATCTTCCCAGAGGCTCCAGAAGCCAGCCCCACTGACACTGGGACCTTAGCCCAGTGAGACCCATGGCAGACATCTGAACGAAAAAAGATAATCAACTTGTGTTGTTTCAGTTTGTGCTATGAAGTTTGTGGAAATGTTACAGTAGCAATAGAAAATAACATAAATTGATGGAAATAGAAAACAACAGGTAACTGAGCAGACAAGCTATCCTTCCTCAGCCTGGGGAGGACTCAGCATAGTCCCTGCAGCTTTATTTGGAGACATTCTGGCTTGAAGACTCTGGCTCCCAAAGGCAGTGGTGGGATGACGCAGGGGCAGGGGCCGAGGCAGGCCAAGAGATTGAGAAGGAGGCTGATCTACCCTTGGGGATGAAGACAAAATGTGAGGGAACAACTGGTAGCATTAATGCTTGGTGTATCCGAACCAGACCTGATCTTCACTCCCAGGTCACTGAGCAGCACCTGACTGACTGTGGTGGATCCACCTTAGCACTGGTCAGCTATAGTAGAGCTGGGAGCCACGCCTTCCAGAAGGGATCTCAACTGCAAAGGAGTAGTTGTGAGCACTGTTTGTGGGGGTGGTGGGAGGGTTTAGGTATCCTGGTGCAGCAGGCCCAGGCTCCCATAGCTATGCACCGGCTGGGTGAGCTTTGTGCGTCACGTAACTCCTTTGGGTGTCCATTCTATAAATGAAGATGACGCTGTGTTAGTCCCCCTGCTGTAGTCCATTTCTGTTCCGCAGCTGAGGACTCAATGACTCGCAGCTTCTCAGAAGCCTTCCCTGGAGCCACAGGAGGCACACGCTGTGTGCTGGATGCTATCTTAAGTCAGTGACTCATCAGGCATCAAGTAACGGGGCTAAGAAAAGCCCTCCCCTGAGTTCATCTCCCCTCAACAGAGACAAACAATTACTTGAGATTTCTGGAAATACCCAAGGCACTCATTGCCAGCTCCATGAATTGGCTCCCCTTTTAAACCGTCAGTGCCTTGTGAATCTTCAGTCATCTAGGAGTGAGTGGCCCTTGAGCCCACAGCCATGAGCTCTTTGGGACAGGAGAGTGCGGATCCCGAATTCCATCCGCTCTCCCTCCCTCTTGTCCTCTGTGGCTCTCTCAAGGCAAAGGTTCCATTGATGCTGCTCCACCTTGGAAGAGGAGCTTCTGCCTGCAGACACCCGGGGCCAGCTGTAAGGGTGGGAGAGAGCTGATGTTACCCCTAACTCTGTTCTGAACACCTCAGAGGGCAGCGAGGGCCTGAGGAAGCCACCCTCCAGTACCAGCCATGTGGAATGGCCTGGCGACAGGACAGGCACAGATGTGCAGCAGCAAGAGAGGCACGGCTTGCTGCCTCGTTACTGAACACCCTCAGAACATGAGGGCTGCCCCATCTCCCTAACCTGCTGGCAGGTGGTGTGAGCTCGACAGGCAGCCTGGCGGAATGAAGAGGCCCTGTGGTCCTGTGTGTGGGACTGCTGGTGTCTTCCAGGAGAAGGGACAGACATTCAGCCTTCTCTCTGCGTCTAGTGTCTCCTGTCTCCTGCTACCTTCCCCGCCATAAGGTGAGGGCCTTGGCGGTAAAGCAGGCACCCATACCCACAGGAGGGTGAGCTCGAACCCAGAACAGCCCCCTCTACCACAAAGAGGAGACAATGGCAGCTCCCCAGCCATTTCTGGATCTCTTTGCCTGGTGGGCCGCATGGGGGAAGGAGCAGAGACCTCCAGCAGTTCCCTCATGCCCTGTCCACAGCACATTACCATATTCGCCGAAGCGCAGGGACTCCCACTGCTGCCACTCCACCAGGACGCTGACGGCACGCACCCCCACGTAGATGAGCAGCATGCCCACAGTGGCATCCAGGAGGAAGTTGATGAGGTACCTGTGAGGACAGGGCACATGCATGCTCACGGCAGAAGCCACAGGGCCAGAGGTCATGGCTGACGCGGGTGGCCTGAGGGAAGCGGATGGACCCAGCATTTGTTTGGGCCCATTCTGGGGGCTGGCAGCCCTCATGTGCTAGTGTAGCTGTCACTTCCAGGTGCCTCCCAACCATGTGCTGAAGCTCATCAGGAGTGGGACCACCTGAGGGAGGTGAGTGAGGGGCAAAGACACTTAAAAACTGCCAGTGCTGGCCGGGTGAGGTGGCTCACACCTGTGATCCCAGCACTTTGGGAGGCCGAGCCAGGCGGATCACGAGGTCAGAAGATCAAGACCATCCTGGCTAACATGGTGAAACTCCGTCTCTACTAGAAATACAAAAAAATTAGCTGGGCGTGGTGGCACGTGCCTGTAATCCCAGCTACTCGGGAGGCTGAGGCAGGGGAATCGCTTGAACCCGGGAGGCGGAGGTTGCGGTGAGCCGAGATTGCACCACTGCACCCCAGCCTGCGTGACAGAGCGAGATTCCATCTCCAAAAAACAAAACAAAAACCTGCCAGTGCGTCTGCCAGGTGAAGGTTCAATGGAAGACAGAGTACCTGGAAGCAGCCAGGGAAGTCAACAGGAAATAGAACTTAACTGATGACAGAAATGCCTATGCAATGATTCTGCTCACTCCCTGAAAGTCCAGCCCAGGAAGCCCAGAACAGTGCTGCTGCACCAGAGCGCCACAGGAAAACAGCCTCTGGGGTTTCACAGACAAAGAGGGCAGGGCCATGTGGCCTTCGCCCATCCCCATCTGCAGTCAAGCCTAAGTAATATTTTTACACTTTTTTTTTTTTTGAGATGGAGTCTCCCTCTACCGCCCAGGCTGGAGTGCAGTGGTGCAATCTCAGCTCACTGCAGCCTCTGCCTCTGGGGTTCAAGTGATTCTCCTGCCTCAGCCTCCCAAGTAGCTGGGATTACAGGTGCCCACCACCACACCCAGTTAATTTTTGTATTTTTAGTAGAGACAGGGTTTCATCATGTTGGCCAGGCTGGTCTTGAACTTCCGGCCTCAAGTGATCTGCCTGCCTTGGCCTCCCAAAGTGCTGGGATTACAGGCCTACACCACTGTGCCCGACCTACACTTTAAAGAGAGAGCTTTCCTCCCTGTGGGAAAAGGCAAGATAACTGGGGGAATGAGAGGAGGATGCTCTGAAGGGCGTGCCACATGGACTGTGTTCTTGTAAGGTCTGTTTCCATCTGACACAAAATCTTTTCTCTCACCAAAGAAAGGCCCTTTGCCACTCACCCTCTCTTGAGGGCTTGTACCCAGATCCAGCTGAGTACTGCTGACCACAAGTCCCAGCTCTCCACGGTAGACAGAGTGGGAGGCAAGGGCACTGGGTCCAGTACTGACCCTCTGAGATACCATGTGGCTCTGAAATCCTTGCAGGTAAGCTCCAGGACACCACATGCCCCAGCTGTGGTGGGCTTTCCAGTGGCTGAGGCTTGAGACATTTTGTGCAGCCTCACAGCCTCCTATCCCGGGCTGGAGCTTTGGTGATGTGCACACAGCACTCTGATGCCAGAGGGCGCAGCCTGTGCTAGGGTAGGTCAGCAGGAAAACCCATGCAAAGAGGGAGGGGGCATTTCTCCTGCCTGCCCTTCCTCTGTAAAATCACAAGGGGTCACTCTCAGACCAGAGATGGCAGGAGCTGCAACTGCTTCCAAGGCAATTTCTCTCTGGCCTGAAGCTATGCTGCTCTCAAATACTTTAATTTGTGTCCAGAGCATCTCACGCCTGTGAGAACAAGGACATGTGATGTACGTACAGGCCTTACTTTCATTCATTCACTTAGCAAACATTTACGAGCCTACTGTGCGCCACGCCTTGGGAATAAAGAGAGAAACTTCTATGTTCCATACTCAACACAGGTGATTCTGACATAGCAAAGCATCATGTGGGCCCTGGAGGCCAGACTGGTTTGGCTCCATGACTCCTGAGCGGTGTGAACTTACAGTATATATAACCTCTCTGTGCCTCAGTTCCATAACTGTAAAATGGGGATAATCAAAGTCTCTATTAAAATATGGCAGGCTGCTGTAAAGACAAAGGGAGGCAGAAGAGGTAGGCAAGCCTCCTCTGCCACTCCACCTGCTAAGAGAAGAACTATGTGGGTGCCATTAGCAAGGAGGACAGAATATCATGGCAGGATTGAGGTCACAGATTGCTCTGGGGGCTGCATGGAAGGCACGCTGCAGTGATAAGGTGGAAGAGGTCAATGATGGTCAACAACAGTTTTGACCCTGAATGGGTGATGCCACAGAGTAGCCCCAGCGTGTCCTCCTGTGAGCCCCAGTGAGACACTCCTGTAGGGCATTATTCTTCCTTGCCAGGGGCGGCTTGGAAACTGGGAAACATAAGGACACTAGAAAATCAAAGGACAGAACTTGGATTGATGGACAGAACTTGGATTGATGAACAGAAAGCCAGTGCACAGGGAAAGTATCACCATGTAAAGCCCTACAAGCCGACTGATAGCTGTGTATGTGAGCTCCAAGACAGCATGCACAGCATGGTCTCTCAGAGGAGCACAGAGGAAAAGGGGAGCACCCTCTCCTCAAGCCAGAGGGAGCAGGACCAGCAGCAGAAAGCAAGGCCAGCCTATATTTTCAAAGGAGGGGCAGCTGATGTTTGCACTCAAACAGGGGCCACTTACAGTGAACAAGGGTCCTCTTCAGTAAGATCTGCTAGGTATACGTTTGCAAAGTGGATGAACAGCATTCCTATGGCTTGCTTGGAAGTGTCTAAAAACCTGTACAAAATAAAACCAACACTGGTTATCAGC
Organism: Mandrillus leucophaeus; assembly: GCF_000951045.1. Lineage (NCBI taxonomy): Eukaryota > Metazoa > Chordata > Mammalia > Primates > Cercopithecidae > Mandrillus > Mandrillus leucophaeus. Next base: position 2,333,701 of record NW_012103098.1, on the reverse strand, counting down.
CTGACAGGAGGGCAATATCCAATTTGAGGAAAACGAGAAGTCTGAAACAGGAAAAAAGCCACCCAACCTTCCAGTCACTGGTCATCTCTTCCTGGGCCTCGAATGCTAACTCAGGCTTGGCATCACAGCCACCTTTCAAAGCCCGCAATAACATTGCCTTTGAAATCCCTAAAAGGCCGGCGCGGTGGCTCAAGCCTGTAATCCCAGCACTTTGGGAGGCCGAGACGGGCGGATCACGGGGTCAGGAGATCGAGACCATCCTGGCTAACACGGTGAAACCCCGTCTCTACTAAAAATACAAAAATTAGCCAGGCGCGGTGGCGGGCGCCTGTAGTCCCAGCTACACGGGAGGCTGAGGCAGGGGAATGGCATGAATCCGGGAGGCGGAACTTGCAGTGAGTGGAGATCACGCCACTGCACTCCAGCCTGGGTGACAGAGACTCCGTCTCAAAAAAAAAAAAAAAAAAGAAATCCCTAAAAGGTCAAGGATTGATATTTAAAATATGTTTAAAATTGTTCATGTTCTTACTTCAAAACAAAATGCTCGATCACAGCTTTGCGATGCAGCCCAAGGACTGCCTCTATTTTAAAGTGCTCCCGTTCAACTTCACTCACAACGAGCTAGATTATGCGTGAAATTAACAAGACTAGCACAAATCCAGTACTGCAGCTGGATCCCTAAAGAAATTTTAGCTGCTGCCATTTAAACAACGGGCTAGATGAGGGTAGGCACACCTTTTCTGTAAAGGACCAAAGAATAAATATTTGAGGTTTTGTGCACCATACATCTCTATCTCAACTCCTCAGCCCTGCTGCTGGAGAACGATGCAGTCATAGACACAGCTATTCCAATCACACACACCGGACCTGCGGGCTGTAGTGTGCCAGCCCCTGGACCAGATGATAAGCATTTCAAAAAAGAAAAAACAAGGGCGTTAATCTCTGAGAGGAGCTGTCCCCCCGCCTATGTGACAGGAGCACGGTGGAGACAGCGTGTGCCTTCAGTATGTCCTCCGCCAGCAGTACCAGGCAGTCACTCTCCTCTGTGGTCGAGGCACCTCTTGGTCATCTCTGTCTCTTGCAGCCTCCCAGCTGGGCAGGGTCTCAGGACTGCGGAGATTACCCAGACCAACCCAGTGATGGTGGCTGGAAAATCATTCCCTAGACTCATCGGAAAGGAGGAGTTACCAAAGGACAATGTATGTAAGACTCAGAGAGCCCCAAAGCTAGGTCTCCACCAGGTCCTGCCCCAGACCTGAGGTGGGAGTCATACATTCTAAAGTTAATGGGGTTTGAGAAAAATCAAAGGGGGGGAAATAAAAAGAATTATCAACATTCGGCAGCAACATGTTTAAGAACAAGCAAGTACACACTTAAAAATTTTATCACAGTGATTACTGACATTTCCTCTGAAGGAGAAAATGGCTATTTTGTTAGGAAAGGTGCAAGCCCAAGGCAGCCTAAAACAGGCAGCTTCTTGTGGACACGAGCTGTCCTGAAGAGCTGACTGTGTCCTTCCAGGTGATGTATTTACTTTAGAGTTTTGTCTTTAGAACCTACTTCTGAAGCTTTACCACCATTTTACGAAGGAAAAATTGTGACTGCAGGATCATCTTCTGTGAAATAAATATATGCTTGATATATTATATCAAAGTCTATATAAGAAATATATGTATTTGGTCTCTGCCCTGGTTTCCGACACAGAGCTCCTAAAACACTTGTAATCTCCTGAGTAACAGAGGTGCTAAGAGGAGTTTTTGTTCTAATACTTGGTCTCTGGCCTTGGTCCTGATACGAGCACCTAAACCTCATGGAATTTCCTGGAAGACAGCTTTTTGCTCTAATGAAGCAAGCGTTAGTGGGCTCCTAGATAGCTTCGGGATGGGGCTAGTCACCAAAAGGATCAAGTCATGATTAGAAACTTAGAACTTTCAGTCCTAATCCCCCACCCTCCAGGGAGAAGGGAGGGGCTGGAGACTGAGTTAATAATCAGTCATGCCTACATGATGAAACCTCCATAAAAATCCCTAAACAATGGGATTTGGAGCGCTTCTGGGCTGGTAAACACGTTCACGTGCTGGGAGAGGGGCACACCCCAACTCCTGTGCTCAGGACCCTTCTGGACCTCGCCCAATGCACCTCTTCATCTAGCGTTCATCTGGGTCCTTTATAATAAACCAGTAAATGTAAGTAAATGTTTCCCTGAGTTTTATGAGCCGTTCTAGCAAATTACTGAATCTTAGTGGGGAAGTGGGGGTTGTGGGAACCCCTGACTTCATAGCAAAGTTGGACGGAAATGTGGATACCCTGAGGACCCCACTACTTACAACAGGCACTGAAGAAGGGGGCAGTTTGTGGGACTGAGCCCTTAACCTGTGGATTCTGTTCTAACTCCAGGTAGTTAAGTGTCCGAAGTGAATTAAATTATGGGACACCCAAGTGGTACTTGCAAAGTTGGAAAGCTGGTTGATGCTGGGGGAAGAAAACCCTCATATAGTTGGTGTCAGAAGTATTTTGAGTAGAGAAACAGTTTTCCTTTATGCTAGGACCAAGAAAGACTCATTTGGAGAGAGGAGCATTTATATGCTATGTTTGACTGATCTCCAAATTTGGGTTAGTTTTTGCTTGTACATATAGACTACAGAATCCAGGAATTTAAACCAAATCTAACAACAGGTAGACATGGATGAAGCAGCCAGCATTGGGGAGTGATGTATTTGTGTATCTTCCATCTTCTAGAAGTGGAAACAGAGTGATTCTAAAATAAAGGTAGGATCAAAAGTTACCTGGAGAAACAGAAATGCTTTCATCATATACATAGTTCCTGATAAATTTAACTCAGGGATTCCAGGTACATGATATTATGTATCATTTCTCACATTCCATGCCCTCCCCACTCCAACACCATACCTCATCCCCACCCCTAAGACTCCCAACATAGTCAAAAGCACTCCTGAATGAGTTAATACCTAAACACATACCATATCCTCCACGGACGTCTTTCATGCTTTGGTTCTCTGAAGCGTTTGACTGAAAGAAAAGACGACGTCAGTAGCTTTTCAAAGAAGCAATGTAAAGCAAGATGCACATACAGGCTGGGTTATCAGTCTACTCGCTGTGTATAGAACCAAGGTAAGGCACTTTCTCTGTTAACATGTGACAACACACAGTAAGCCCAGCGCAGGCCACTGAGGTCCTGTGTTGCTGATGATTGGTGTGGACTCCTTAGAACTGGATGCTTAGGGAGAAGGACTCCTCATAGCATGTGGAAAACTGTATTTTCCCCTTTGTGACACACAAGGCTCACTCGGATAAGGACTGGTAATGACAAAGTGAAATGCAGCTGCTTCTAACTTCAGGATGTGCTCTATCCAAGGACAAATCCATCATCCACTCAAATGTTTACTGAGTGCCTACTCCAACCCAGGCACTAAGGATACAAAGGTAAAACCAGTTTTCTTGCAACCAGGGGGCTAACACGTACATATCACATACGGTGTGATATGTGCTAGAGAAGAGTGAAGTCTGCAGCAGAATGACGGCACAAGGGAAGGATGGTCAACCCTGCAGTGGGGACCGAAGCATTTGTATGCCTTCCATCTTCTAGTGAAGAAGAGACTTTACTGATGGGGGATGGTCAAGCCAAGCCCTGAATGCCGGGTAAGAATTTGGCAAATGGATCAGGGAGGGGAGAGAAGATACGTTCTGAGAAATATCACAAGCCATTAGGTACAGGGACGAAGCATGGCAGAGTGTGTCTGGCCTCATTTAATTTGGCTTCAATACAGTAACAAGCGAACCTCCTGGGGGAGCAGCAGGTAACAGGGTGACAAATTGAGCAGGGGCCAAAAGAGGGACGATCTTGAATGCTGGGCCAAGGAAACTGGAATGAATCCTGTAGGAAAGGAAAAGCCAGGGAAGAATTCTAAGCAGAGTCAAAGACAGGTTGGGACTACGTTTTAGAAAGGCAGTTCTATGGCCGGGTGTGGTGGCTCATGCCTGTAATCCCCGCACTTTGCGAAGCTGAGGTGTGAGAATCTCTTGAGCCCAGGAGTTCGAGACCAGCCTGGGTAACTGAGTGAGATCACGTCTCTACAAAATATTTTTTAAAAAGTAGCCATGTGTGGTGGCACACACCTCTGGTTCTGGCTGCTTCAGAAGCTCAGGTGGGAGGATCACTTGAGCCCAGGAGGTTGACGCTGCAGTGAGCCAAGACTGCACCATTACACTCCAGTCTGGGCAAAACAGCGAGACTCTACCTCAAAAAAGGAAAAGAAAAGAGACAAGATGAGGAGAGGAGGGGAGGGGAGGGGAGGGGAGAGAAGCTCTGTTAATTGAGTAGACAGTGGATGTCTGGGGACATTCGGCAACAACCTGATTGGCCTTGGATAGCGAAGAACTTGCCCGATTTACGTTTGAACCTTGGGTCTGTAGACATGACAGCCTGAACAAGAGGAAATGAAAAGTTTTGAGGCTACGCATCCTCCATTGAAGTGTTAGGCAAGTACTTCACAATGATTCTATCTACTAAAAGAAACACTGAAAGTGCTGCCTATGTGATATTTTCCCACAGAAAAGTACTGTGGAAGAAACAGACGCTGATGCAAGCCCACAGAAGATGCCTCGTTACTCCTGGTGGTGGGCAAGAACCTACTTCCGTCAGAGTAGGAGGAGAAGGGAGACAGGGACGGAGAAAATGGTAGCCAAGACAGTAAACCGTACTCTCTGAATAAACACAGGCAGTCTGCATTTGCCAGGCAAGGAATGCCTATACAAAGAATTGCAGTAACAAGTCTGTTTAGAGAGACATGTTGATAGAGAGAGAGACCAACGAGCAGGTGAAGTTGTGAGGAGGTCTGTCATCTCGTCAACACATCAGAGATCCTAAACCTCACCAACGCCAGAGAATCTGGAGTCCAGGCCAAGGGGTTCTGCTCGCCACAACAGCTCTTGGAAGCAGGAGGCCCCTTCTCTTAAGCACGCCAGATCTCACTCGGGGGCTGGAACTCAGGAAGGAGACAGGAGAAAACTAGGCCAGGACAAAACCATCTGGAGGGAATGCCCCCAGTCAGGGCCAGAGCCACTGCATGCTCATTTCTCCTTCTACTTCAGGGGAATCTGTCCCCATCACTGTAAAATAAAGGACATCAAATATATCCTGAGGAGCATGTCCTTGTTCCTAGGAGATGCATGCCAAAGTAACACAGTGGCTGCAATTTACTTCTGAGTGGTTTGGGGGAATATATTATACATTATAATTATATATAATAAATGGTTTTATAATTATGAATAATACAACAAATTATATCATAAATCTGCTATAATTATACTATATTAACATTATATATACATACACACACACACACACACACACACACGGAAAGAGAAGGAAATGTGGTATTAAAGGATGAACTGTGCCGTCTCCTCCAAAGTCGTCTGTTGAAGTCCAAACCCACAGCACCTCAGAGCGTGACTATGTGGAGACCGGGCCTTTAAAGGGGTAATTAAAGTTTAATGAGAGCATGTGGAGGCCCTAATCCAATATGACTGGTATCCTTACAAGAGGAGGAGATTAGGACATAGAAGTGTGAGTGCACCAAGAAAAGACCATGTGAGAACACTGAGAAGATGGCCATCTGCAAGCCAAGGAGAGAGGCCTTGGAGGAAACCCAGCCTGCTCACCGACACCTTCATTGTGGACTTTCGGCTTCCAGAACCGTGAGAAAATAAGTGCCTACTGTTTAAGCCACCCAGTCTGTGATATTTGGTTATGGCAGCCTGAGTAAACGAAAACATGTAGCATCACAACACTGATGAACCTAGGTGAAAGCTATTTGGCTATTCATTACACTGTTGTTTAGGTTTTTCTGTAAGTTTAATATTTTTTGAAATAAAAAGTTTGGGGAAAAACATCCCAGAAGAATGAACTGGTGTAACCACTCAAAGGTCAAATGGGCTGGGTGCAGTGGTTCACACCTGCAATCCAGACTTAGGGAGGGGATTGGTTGAGCCCAGGAGTTTGAGAGCAGCCTGGGCAACACCGTGAGACTCCATCTCCACAAAAAACAAACAAAATTAGCTAAGTGTCTTGACGCATGGCTGCGGTCCTAGCTACTAGGGGAGGCTGAGTTGGGAGAACTGGTGGAGCCCAGGAGGTTGAGGCTACAGTGAGCTATCGCATCACTGTGTTCCAGCCTGGGAAAGACTTTGTCTCAAAAAAATTTTTAAAAACCAAAGAAATAAAAGACAAAGGTCAACTTAGCAATAGCTATCAAAATTTTAAATGCCCATGCTCCTTTAATCTACAATGCACTGCCAGATACACGCTATACAAGTATTATTGCAGGTGTGCCAGGATGCATAGGAGTATTCACTGCCATACTGTCACAACTAAAACTGATGCCTGTCGGTATGGGCTTAGGTCTGTATGACACGGTACATACGTTCAATACAATACTAAGCAGTTGCTAAAAACGACGAAGTAGGCCAGGCGTGGTGGCTCACACCTGTAATCCCAGCACTCTGGGAGGCCAAGGCGGGCAGATCACCTGAGGTCAGGAGTTTGAGACCAGACTGGCCAACATGGCAAAACCCCGTCTCTACTAAAAATACAAAAAAATTTAGCTGGGTGTGGTGGCGTGTGCCTGTAATCCCAGCTACTCAGGAAGCTGAGGCAGGAGAATCACTTGAACCTGGGAGGCAGAGGTTGCAGTGAGCCAAGATCACGCCACCGCACTCCAGCTTGGGCAACAAGAGTGAGACTCCATTTCAAAAATAAATAAATAAATAAATAAATAAATAAAATTTAATTTAAAACACGGTAGAACTAATATAGAAGATTTCCAAATTATATTAATACATTCTAGAATAATATGCCTACCATGATTCTGTTCATGTCCACTCTGAATGGATATACATTTATGCTGATATTATGCATTATTTTTTCCTAGAAGAATACATAAGTAACTATTAACGAAGGCTATGCTGGGTGTGATGGCTCAAACCTGTAATTCCAGCACTTTGGGAGGTCAAGGCATGAAGATCGCTTGAGGCCAGGAGTTTGAGACCAGCCTGAGCAGCAAAGCAAGACCCATCTCCCCAAAGAAAATTTTTTTTTTTTTTTTTTTTTTGCTGGGCATGATGGTATGCACCCGTAGTCCCAGCTACTTGGGAGGCTGAGGCGGGAAGGGATTACTTAAGCTCAAGAGGTTAAGCTCAAGAGTGCCACTGCACTCTACCCTGGGGAACAAAGTGAGACTCCGATTCAAAAAAAAAAAAAGAAAACAAATCCAAGGGCCACTTTTGATTAAAGGAATTATGGATCAAGGAATTCACATTGCTTTCATTTCAGAATTTACAAAAGAAAAGACAAACTTATCTCAGAGACTTGAGGCAATGTAGCAAAGTGGGATGTGGGAGAATCACTGTGACCTACAGCTGGGCTTCAGACAAGGAATGGAGGAGAACGGTGTGCCCTGCGACAGTCACATATAGCAGCACTTTTGATCAAGTTCAGAATGGAATCGATTCTTCTGAATCAGAGCAGAAGTGTGGCTCCTGCCTCCTTCCTCTCCACCTCCTATCCCCTTTCCCTAGAATAGTCCAGAGTCTTTTTTTTTTTTTTAATTAAAGGAAGAGGAAATACTAAGAGAGCGTCTCCAAATCAAATTTGGTAAAGGGGGTAAAAAAAACCCAGAAAAATTCATTCATCTACCGTCACGTGTTATTGAGGGGCCTACTGTGTAACAAGCCCCATTCAGCAGGAGATGAAACGCACAAAACCCTTGTGCTCATCACATCCTAGTGGGGAGAGGAACAACATATGGAGCATGGCAGACGGTGCCAAGTGTGGAGGTAAACACAGAGGCAGGCGAGGAGAGAAGAGGGCTGGCACGTGGGGTCTGAACTGTCGGTGAGGAGGTATGAAGGAGAGCCCAGGCCCGAGGAAGGAACAGGCTAAGTCACGAGGGTCTCGGGATGAGCCGTCCAAGTAGAGGGCTGGAGGCCAGCAGGCAGAGCAGCAGGGCGTGCGGGAGAGGCAGCTGGACCTGTGCCCAGAGCCCAGGCGAAGAGCTCCACCTGGGCCTGTGTGTGGTGGCCAGGCAGCTGCAGCCACAGTCCAACAGGCTCCCTCCGGTTGCTGTGCCGAGAACAGCCCACAGGGACGGTGTGGCAGCAGGGAGCCCACTAGAGACAACTACCCACCCCCAACCATCCCCCGCAGTAACCAGGACCACATGCTGGCACTGACCGGGGCAACAGCAGAGGGGAGAAGAGGTCAGATTCCAGTTGGGTCTTAAACATTGAGCTGAAGGTCTGCTGACGGTGGATATGGGATGTGGAAGAAAGGATGGCTGGGGCTGACTCAGGAGGTGGGAGTTTACACTGTTCCACGTGGTGGCGGGGGCACTTATCTGCAGGTAACAAACAAGGACGGGTCTTTGTGTGCCTCACAGACAGTGAGCCAGGCACCCCGTCCCATGGCAACAGTTGCACCCTGCGTGGGCCTGACAGCTGCTCCTGCAGAAGCCACACTATGCTCAGAGTGGCTCAGGCAGGGTCCTAGGACCACAGACCTTTCTTAATCAGTGGTGTTCTGCAGGATGGAGGGGACTCGCTCAGAGGGAGCCAGAGCAAGAAAAGCATAAGCCACCCTTTCTAACACATCCTCATCCCCACACTACCCTGAGGCGGAGGCTGGTGGAAGGGAGCAGCCACACCTCAAGCGCAGGTCAGGCTCCCGACCACAGAGCTGGAAGCCAAGGCTGATGCAGTGGTGCCTGCAAGAGCCCTAGTGAGCAAAGAAAGGGGAGGAGGGTGAGGTGGAGACTGAGGCCTGCAGCACTCAGTGGCATTGCCTCTGCACACAGGTCCCATTCCGTTGCTTTTGTGATGAGGTGCACCAATTGTCCCCAAGCCACAGCAGGCTCCTAAGTAGACTCGCAGGCTTTTGTGTACAGGTGTCCTGAAGATAGGCATGGGTCTCATCAGCCCTGAAAAGGAGGAGTGGTCAACAGCTGGGGCACAGTCAGACAGATGTGGCTTTGAATCCTGTCTCTGCTACTATCTAGCTATGTGACTTTTGTATATCACAAAAAAGGGGGAGGTAGGGGCTGCTATGATCTGCCAGGCAGGTTGTCTCCAGGATTAAACGAGAAGACAGATGGACACATCAGTAATGAACATGTGCTCAGGAGAGCATGCCTCACCGCGGCGTCCCCACCCTGCACCCTGTCGTCCTTCTCCTTCTCTCTATCCATTTTTCCCACTCCCGGGGCTGAGCCATCCCCGTCCCGGTTTCTGTGAAACGTGAGACCTTGGGTCTGCCAGCTGCAACCCCTCCATACCAATTCCTCCTTTGGCCGCCCTGACAGCGAAGGGGCCTAATCCTAGGAGGATCCTACGATTTCCCAACCCTGCTCACCTTCCTGCCATCCTCCCAATGCTCTGAGTGTTCTCCTCTGTCTCCCATGGTTCTGTTCTCCCTCCACAGCCTCCCCTTCTTCCTCTTGACTCCTGGGGAGAAGTTCCCCTCTCAGGGCTTCTATGCTGAGGGCTTGCCAGCCTCCACCTCCAGCCCTGGCCTCCCAGTGATGCTCCAACTGCAGGCTGGCCCAGTCAGCTGGGCCAAGTTGTCTCCTGCCCACCCTGCTAGTCCTGCCCAGCTCTGCCATTTCTGCATAGAATGGAAGTGTCCTCTCCCTGGGGCTCCTTACTCTCCTTCCTCCTTCCCACTCAGCTGTCAATCTCCCCTGCCAAGTTGCAACTGAAGAGTCTTCTGGATAGGCCCCTTTCACCGTTTCTACCAGCAAGCTAGCCCAGCCCCTTAGGACTGCTTTTCTGTGCTGATGAGACTGCCTCCTAACAGGCTTCCCTGCCCCGATCTCTTCGACTGCCTTTCCTATCCACCCACCCATCCACTCCACCAGCACTGAGCACTTACTCTGTGCTGGGGATACAGTAATGGACAATACAGACATGGTCCTTGCCTTCAAGGGGCTTTCAGTCTAGTTATGCTGTGTACCATCCAACTTGCCTAAAAACTTGCCTCATCTTAGCATTAAAATACATCTTTTGGAAAAGGTGAATATATGGAGAGTATATAAAATTCAAAAGAGTACATTCTTTTAGTAGTGTTGTATGGTATTTTTTTCAATCTCTCTTCTTTCAATTTTATATTTAAGTATAAGGAGCATATAGGTGAGTTTTTCCCTCAAAATCTGGTTGGCAATGATAGTGGCTGAATGGTGGTGCCCCACATGGTATGTCTCATAACCCCCAATATCTGCAAATGCAACTTTATTTGGAGAAAAGGTCTTGACAGATGTTAATTAAAGATCATGAGATGAGATTATTCTGGACTAACCAGGTAGGCTCTAAATCCAATTACAAGTATCCTTATGAGAGATGGAGGAGTATAGAGGGGGAAGAGAAGAAGGACCTGTGAAGATGGAAGCAGAGAACGGAGTTATACAGCCACACACCAAAGAATCCTGGAGCCACCAGAACCTGGAAGAAGGAAAAAAAGGTCCTCTCCTAGAGCTGTTGGAGGGAACGTGGCCCTGCCCACACCTTGACTCTGGACTCGGGGCCTCAGAACAGTGAGAATACATATCTGCTGTTTTAGGCCAATAAGTTTGTGATTATTTGTTATGGCATCTCCAGTAAACTAATAAAGATTCTTTTCTCTTTTTCTTTAAAAGAAATTCAAAGAGTACATGTATTACTCCACTGCTGATAAAGACATACCCGAGACTGGCAAGAAAAAGAGATTTAATTGGACTTACAGTTCCACGTGGCTGGGGAGGCCTCAGAATCATGGCGGGAGGTGAAAGGCACTTCTTACATGGAGGTGGCAAGAGAAAAATGAGGAAGAAGCAAAAGTGGAAACCCCTGATAAACCCATCAGATCTTGTGAGACTTATTCACTATCACAAGAACAGTATGGGGGAAACCACCCCCATGATTCAAATTATCTCCCACCAGGTCCCTCCCACAACATGTGGGAATTATGGGAGTACAATTCAAGGTGAGATTTGGGTGGGGACACAGAGCCAAACCATATCTTTCTGCCCCTGGCCCTTCAAATCTCATGTCCTCACATTTCAAAATCAATCACACCATCCTAACAGTCCCCCAAAGTCTTAACACATTTCGGCATTAACCTAAAAGTCCACGGTCCAAAGTCTCATCTGAGACAAGGCAAATTCCTTCCACCTATGAGCCTGTAAAATCAAAAGCAAGCTAATTACTTCCTAGATACAACAGGGGCACAGGTATTGGGTAAATACAGCCATTCCAAAAGGGAGGAATTGGCCAAAACAAAGTGGTTACAGGGCCCATGCAAGTCTGAAATCCAGCTGGGCAGTCAAATTTTAAAGCTTTAAAATGATCTCCTTTGATTCTAGGTCTCACATCCAGGTCATGCTGATTCAAGATGTGGGTTCCCACAGTTTTGGGCAGCTCCACCCCTGTGGCTTTGCAGGGTACGGCCTCCCTCCTGGCTGCTTTGATGGACTGGCGTTGAGTGTCTGCAGCTTTTCCAGGCTAACAGTGCAAGCTGTTGGTGGATCTACCATTCTGGGGTCTAGAGGACAGCAGCCCTCTTCTCACAGCTCCACTAGGCAGTACCCCAGTGGGGACTCTGTGTGGGAGCTCCGACCTTACATTTTCCTTCCACACTGCCCTAGCAGAGGTTCTCCATGAGAGTTCTGCACCTGCAGCAAACTTCTGCCTGGGCATCCAGACATTTCCATACATGTTCTGAAATCTAGGCGGAGGTTTCCAAACCCCAGTTCTTGACTTCTGTGCACTTGCAGGCTCAACATCATGTGGAAGTGGCCAAAGTTTAGAGGTTGCACCCTCTGAAGCCACAGCCTGAGCTCTACATTGACCCCTTTCAGCCATGGCTGGAGCGGCTGGGATGCAGGGCACCAAGTTCCTAGGCTGCACACAGCACAGGGACCTGGCCCACGAAACCATTTTCTCCTAGGCCTGTGATGGGAGGTGCTGCTGTGAAGACCTCTGACATGTTCTGGAGACATTTTCCCCAAGATCTTGGGGATTAAATTTGGCTCCTTGTTACTTATGCAAATTTCTGCAGCCAGCTTTTATTTCCCCTCAGAGAATGGGTTTTTCTTTTCTATCACATTGTCAGGCTGCAAATTTTCCAAACTTTTATGCTCTGCTTCCCTTACAAGACTGAATGCCTTTAACAGCACCCAAGTCACCTATTGAATGCTTTGCTGCTTAGAAATTTCTTCCTCCAGATACCCTAAATCATGTCTCTCAAGTTCAAAGTTCCATAAATCTCTAGGGCCAGGACAAAGCGCCATCAGTCTCTTTGCTAAAACATAACAAGAATCACCTTCGCTCCAGTTCCCAATAAGTTCTTTATCTCCATCTGAGACCACCTCAGCCTGGATCTTGTCCATATCACTATCAGCATTTTGGGCAAAGCCATTCAACAAGTCTCTCTCTCTTTTTTTTTTTTTTTTTTTAGGTGGAGTCTCACTCTGTCACCCAGGCTAGAGTACAGTGGCGTGATCTTGGCTCACTACAACCTCCGCCTCCCGGGTTCAAGCAATTCTCCTGCCTCAGCTTCCTGAGTAGCTGAGATTACAGGCGCCCGGCACCATGCCCAGCTAATTTTTGTATTTTTAGTAGAGACGGGGTTTTACGATCTTGGCCAGGCTGGTCTTGAACACCTGACCTCGTGATCCACCCACCCTGGCCTCCTAAAGTGCTGGGATTACAGGCGTGAGTCAAGGTGCTCAGCCGCCATTCAACAAGTCTTTAGAGAGTTCCACATTTTCCTGTCATCTTCTGCCCCCTTCAAACTGTTCCAACCTCTGCCTGATACCCAGTTCCAAAGTTGCTTCCACATTTTCGGGTATCTTTTCAGCAATGCCCCACTCTACTGGTACCAATTTACTGTATTAGTCTGCTATTGATAAAGACATATCCAAGACTGGGAAGAAAAAGAGGTTTAATTGGACTTACAGTTCCACATGGCTGGGGAGGCCTCAGAATCATGGCGGGAGGCAAAAGGCAATCCTTATATGGCAGTGGCAAGAAAACATGAGAAAGATGCAAAAGCAGAAACCCCTGATAAACCCATCAGATCTCGTGAGACTTATTCACTACCGCAAGAACAATGTGGGGGAAACTGACTCCATGATTCAAATTATCTCCCATCAGGTCCCTCCTATAACACGTGGGAATTATGAGAGTACAATTCAAGGTGAGATTTGGGTGGGGACACAGAGCCAAACCGTATCAGTACAAAATACAATCAGTGAAAAGTCTCCCTTCTGGCTGACATCCTCAGTCCCTCTGTTTCCCTTCTCAGGGCCAAGTGGTGTCCCCCAGACCTTACATATCCTTTCAAAGACATGCTGGACAACCACACAGATGCATGGATCTGTGTGTGTGGGGGGACAAGCCTTCACATGCTTTACATGCTAACCTGCCCTGCTCTCACCTGCTGTACACATGGCTCTAATTTCTTTCATTAGAGGCTACATGGCATTCCATGGTGTGGCTGCGCCATCTCATTTACTCTATGAGCTGCTGCCACGAATGTCCCTGCCATGTACTATCTCTGCCTGTGTGGGCCCATATCTGAGGGGCAGATTCCTAGAGGCACACTTGCTACATCAAAAGCTATGTGCAGCTTATTCTGTGGCGCCGCTCTCCACAGAGGCTGTGCCAACTCACACTCCCACTAATAGCACGAGTACCCACATTCTTGCCAGCATGGTGTACTAGCAAACCTTCTCATTCTGACAGTTTGATTGCTGAAAAGGCTGTCTCAGCACGGCTGCAGCATGCACCCATCAGGTCGCTTGGGTGCAGGGGCACCTGCGGGGCTTGACACTGTCTACTGCCTTGAGTGGGCTGGCAGGGCTCCCAGTCCCACCCGATCTCACCTCTCAGACATGAGCCCAGAGCCCCTCCTTTTCCCCATGCTCACGCCCTCCCCTGAGGATACAAGGGTGTGGTGCTCACTCTCCCAGAAGTTTGGGCAGTGCTACTGGTGCCACACAATAGGACGGCAATTATGGATGACTCAATTCTACTTGTCTACTTCACACAGCACCCAACTTAACGCTATGTTGTTTGGTTTTCCACTCAGCATGTGGAGGGCGGGGACCAGGCACCCAGCTCCATCATCTTCCTCAGAGCCCAGTCCGGGCTGGCGCTCCACATGGACCCACTGACTGGCACAAGGAAGTTGGAATTTTACACTTTATGTCACAGAGTGGTAGAGTATCAAGTCAAAAAACACAGGCTTTGGAAGGGATATAATTTCCAGGTAGCAGCTGCAGCCCTATTTAGAAACTGAGTCAAAAAGCACAACTGTCTTGAGATTAAACACACAATTTAAGGGAGCTGTCTGGTCAACACGAGGCGCAGCCCAAGAGATGCAGGGACAGGAGGAATGTGGTGGGCTCCTGTCAGGTGCAGGGAAAGGCGTGTGGCTGCCTAAGACAGGGAAGCCAGGGTTTCCCGGCTGCAGCCCTGGCTACCAGGTGGTGCAGTCCCTTGCATCCCTCTTACCAGATGGCATTTTTCAGACCAGGACAACATGGGTGGAAAATCACCCCTTGCTGAGGATACAGAACAGGAAGAGGCTCATGAACCTGGCAGGGCTCTTGGCACAGAGCTGCTCTCTGCCATGAAAATCCACCAAGGCAATTCAGTTAAATATTTGTATTGTTATATCTACAGTGTAACCTTAAAGCAGGAGGGTCATCACAGGCCTCCCAGTGGCCATTTTAGCTTCTGACTTTCCAAAAGTAGACGTGTAAGATGCTTTGGATCACTCTCCCTCATAGACAGCAGGAAGTCAGTCACAGGCTCTGCTGGGACACAAAACCGCTGGTCCTTGTGTGAGCCGTTGGACCTCAGTGTGTGAGCAGGTTTCCCAAGTCTCAGGAATGGGGTGCTCTGGAAGCCATGAGCTCATACGCCATAAGCCTGTGTGCTTTCTTGTTCATCCCTGGGGAAAAATACTCTCCTCTTCCGATGATCTGGAGGCAGAAACACACCCATAGTTTTGGAGTCCTCTGCCCCGTGGCATGTTGCTGAACAGGGCCACTCTCTGATGGCCTTGTTTCTCAAGCCGTCTCACGGGCCAGTGCCTCCTGCAACACAGGCAAGTGCTGAGGCAGCGGACTCTTCCCCTGGGCAAGTGGCAAGCAGAGCCACCTCCGGCTGAATATCAGCTCATAAACTAGGCAGTGTGACTCCCATTCAGAGCCAGAAGGGTCCTTGAGTGTCCAACCCCCTCCAGTGTAGGGTGTAGAAAACGGTAGGGGAAGAATTGACTTGTCCAGAATCACCCCAGCAGTTAGCAGAGGAGCCACAAAGAAAGCCAAGTCGCCCGGGCCAAGCCTTTCTCTAACCAGCACTGGTCAGGCCAGTGACCTTGAGCCACGCCTGGCTGGTCCTATGGAGCCCAAGCCCCCTCTCCACAATTCTTGACCAGGTCTCCAATGCTCCAAAGGGCAGAAACTGTCCTGAGGGGTAAGCAAATCTATCTGCTGGAGGAAACCAGCAGTCAAGGAAAAGCCCAGAAGTGTTTCAGCACCTTCCCTAAGTGATAAACAAACATCCCAACAACCAAGCCCCATCTCAAACTTCCTCAATGCCCCATAGTAGGGCTAAAAACCCAGAGACGCCCAGGGAAAAAGTCCCCAGAAATCACTGAGGTAGACTGCTGGCTGCTTCCCCACATCCATTCTCTCACCACTCTTCCTTGCTAAGACAAGCCCCTTGGTCAGGCAATTTAAAGACTACATTTCCCAGCCTCCCCCGCTGCTGGTGTGGCCACGTGACTCAGTTCCACCCTAGGAGAACTCTAAATCCAGGTTGGGCCACTTTTTAAGGAGAAATGGAGGTCCAGGTGATTCTTATGGCAGGGAACTAAAGGCAGTCAAGTCGGGAACAGCTTGAAATCTAGTTTCAGCTTTATCCACAATTTGATGATGTTAACCCAGTCACTTAACTTTTCAGAGTCTGTTTCTTCAGTTGTCCACTTCATGGGTTCACTGTGGGGTGAAGAGCAGCTGCCGTTGTGGCTGTCATGCTGTCACCATCTATTGAGTCCTCACGTCAGGAACTTTATTATTATTTTATTTTTTGAGACAGAGTTTCACTCTCGTCGCTCAGGCTGGAGTGCAGTGGCAAGATCTCGGCTCACTGAAACCTCTGCCTCCAGGGGTCACGTGATTCTCCTGCGCAGCCTCCCGAGTAGCTGGGACTACAGGCACGCACCACCACACCTGGCTAATTCTGTATTTTTAGTAGATGGGGTTTCACCATTTTGGCCAGGATGGTCTCGAATTCCTGACCTCAAGTGATCCACCTGCCTCAGCCTCCTAAAGTGCTGAGATTATAGGTGTGAGCCAATGCACCTGGCCACACCTCAGGAACGTTGTATCATTGCTTCTAATCTGACAACCCGGCAAAGTATCATCTCTATTTTACAGATAAGGTCATGGGATCTGCCATTGCCAAAATGGCACCAGGAAGAGTTGCATCTAAGTCTACCTGAATCCAAAGCTCACATTTTTCCTGCTATCTTGAGGGGAATTCAAAACTGACTACAATCATCCAGTGAGAAATCATTCAACAGATTCCTCAAGTTGACAGAAAAGGTGCTGGTCTGGTGCTCAAAAAACTCCCAGAATCAAGGCCATCCCTTTGCCTTAGCAAGTCCTCCTGACTCCAGTCCCCTCCCCCGAATCCACCCTGACACTGGACCAGAGTGAACCGACCACGCTGCTCCTGGCCTAAAACCCTCCAGTGCCAGCCCCACATCCCCATCATCGGAGAACATAATACAGGCTTTGTAAGTTGGTAAAAAAGGGCCCCTATGGCCTGGCATCTCCCACCTTAGTGCTGTCACTCATACTGCCCCCTTGGCGTGGGTGGGGCCCTCCATTTCTTCTCTCGGATAGGTCTTAGGCATTCTTCCAGATAGTTCCCATTGCCCTAAGACATCTTGCTTAGCTCCCTGAAACTAAACCAAGCGCCCTCCCTTCTCCTGGGTCCCCCGCAAAGTCTCATGCACATCTTTGGACAACACTTCATATGCAGTATTGCCTGTTTTTCACTAGACAATGAGTTAAGGAGGGCTATAGAGACCTTCTCTTATTCATATTTATACCCTTGGCACCTAGTCCAGTGCCTGGAATAAAGTAGACACTTAACTAGTGCACTGAAAGAACAGAACATACTGGTGCCCCATCACAAGTCAAAGGTGGCAGAGCTTAGTGTTTGCGAGTATCAGCTATGGGTTCAAAACCTGGCTTTAGCGCCGACTGTGGGACCAGGGAGACTTGCTTAATGTCTCTGGGCTTCAACTGGACTCTATAAAATGGAAGAAATTATAGTACACAGCTCACAGGAGTATTAATAAAACAATATACTTAAGAGTATTAGAGCCATGCTTTGTACTTGGCAAGCACCATGCACATGCTAGCAAGCAGCAGCAGCTGGAGGAACTGCTGGAGGAAGAGTAAATCTTTAAGCACAAAGCCCACCTGCAGGAAACAAGAAAGCACACATCTGGTTATAATTTGTGGCTCTACGGCCTCCCTAAGCATCTTTTCTTTTCTTTTTTCTTTTTTTTTTTTTGAGATGGAGTCTCGCTCTGTACAATTCTCCTGCCTCAGCCTCCTGAGTAGCTGGGATTACAGGCACCCGGCATCATGCCTGGTTAATTTTTGTATTTTTGTAGAGATGGGGTTTCACCATGTTGGCCAGGCTGGTCTTGAACTCCTGACCTCGGGTGATCCACCCACCTTGGCCTCCCGAAGTGCTGGGATTACAGGCGTGGGCCACCGCACCTGGCCTCTTTTTTTCTTTTAACTTATAAACCATTTCACTAAGTTTGGAAACCAGGGAAAGAGAAAAGTTATCTAAAATGTCATCTGAAAACAACCACGATCCCTGGTTGTTGTATCCATATCTGGCAGTTGTGGTTCCATATCTGGCCTGCGCTTCCCACGTGGGAATAGACCCAAGAGATATCAAGCTACCCCAGACTAGTCGGCCTCTGTCAGCCCAAAGGCTGAATGCTGTGCTGGGAGGTGAGCAGACGAGAGTAGCAACAGGGACAACCTGGGCCCACAGGAGAGAAACACGAGGCCATCAAGACTCTCAAGTTCTAGGCCTGCCACCCTCTGCCCAGGGCGAGGGCACTAGTGACTCCATGCGAAGTGAATGCACGGTGCCCGGCTGCGCGGGCAGGGTGGCCACACAGAAGGCAGACCAGCGGGTGCTCCTCAGGCTGGGCAGGCGAGTCCTCTCCTCCCACCTCACCAGCAGCAGGGCAGGGGCCTGGGAGGTGCCCAGGAAACACGGCAGGACTGACAGGGAGCAGGACTCAGGACATCTTATGCTCTTAGCTGATGATGGGAGACCACCTCAGCAGAGTGCTGAGGTCAAGGGTCGCTAAGGTGCTCTGAGTAATTGCGTCCCCTCTCACTGGAAGGACTGGGGGAAGGCGGGTCCAGCACCTTCTCAACACTCCCAAAACCACTCCCAAGGCTTCCCACTCAGGACCTGAGTGCCTCAGGTCCTGAATCTTGCCCAATTCCCCAGCAACCTTCATACCTGTCTACCCCACTCCTGCTCCCTTCACCGTTACATTAGGAGGCAATTCAATCAAATACCGCCACCTCCTGTCACATGGGATAGTGAGTCATGATAGTTTCACATGCTCAAAACCAAGACACTTTCACGCTGGAATTTCAGGTACCAAACAAAGGGTAATGGAAAAGCTATCTCTGAAGAGGGACCTTTTTAACAACCCTCAAGAATCACACCACGCGGACGAACATCCACAGGCCTGTCCCGTTGAGAAGGCCACAGGACTCACACCCTGGGCAGAGAGGATGCTGGGGGCTGGGTGCAGTTGGGGAGTGGAACCCAGGCTGGACTGCTCATGACAGTCAACAAGCACCTGATCTGTGTGGGAGCACCTGTGGGGGACTGCAGAACTCTGGCATCTCTCCATCTTTGTGAAAGTCAGCCAGCGCATGACCCTGGATTCCAAACCCACTCCTCCTGCTCTACTTTCTAGCCTTTCCCTGCAGCAGGGATAGCTTCCAATGCCACCTTCTGTCACTCTTTTCCATAAAAGAGGCTCAGAGCAGAAGCCTTAGAGCCTCATTATGTTTTATTAAATAAGATGGGACTATTATTCACTTATTCACTCACTCACTCACTCACTCATTCATCCATCCACCAACCCATCCATCCATCCTCCACACAGCTGTCAGTGGGGTCTTTGTAAAGTATAAATAAAATTATGTTACCCTCTACTCAAAACTTCCATAACACAGATCCGCCAAAAGTCCAACTTCACATTTAAGATCTGTGCAACTTACTTCATGTAAATAATACCTCCATAAATTTGAAACACACAAACACAACACCGCCCAACCCCCCCCACACCTTTCCACGGCAGATAGAAGAAACGGCAGGCTCTTTCTCTGGCCAGTGTCCCACGTGACTTACGCTCCGTATACTCCTCTAACCATACTAACCATATTCCCTCACTCACTCCAGCCACATGGGGCTTCTCTTGATGCAGCACCCACAAGCTCCATTCCGCTCCCACCCCTCTGGCTCATGCAGTACCTTCCGTCTGGAACACTCTTCTTCCGGGTCACCAAGTGGCTGGCTTCTTTTCCTTCCTGTGTCAGCTCTCAGGAAGCCTCCTCCTACTGCCTCATCCATGGGTGTGCTTGTCCCACTTTGTCCCATCCTTCAATCTCACTTCCCTGTTTGGTTTTCTTCATAGCATTAATCTCAGAAATTCTCACGTTTTCTTACTACTGTCTTCTCCCTACTAGAAAGTAAGCTCTGTAAGACCAGGACCTTCTGCTCTGTTTACCTCTGTATTCCTAGTACCTAGAGGGAGACTGGCTCCCAACAGGTAGCTAAACACTATTTGCTGAACAAAGGAATTCATTCAGTTTGTCACTTTTAAGCCGTATTTATTGAGTCCTGTCCAGGCATTTACTGTCAATTCAACAAGTTTCATGAATTTTTGTGATGGGTTCTCCCAGAAGCAGAGTTTGCAAGTTATTAGTCCTACAACAGGAAGGACTAAACTGCTTTGGTTATGGATGATGTACGCTGTACGCGAGACTGTCAGAGGCCAACTACTCCAAACCTTTCTTCCTCGTAAATAACGAAGGCAGGATGAACCAGCTCGGAAAGGGCTCCCTCACCATATCTGACCTGATTTTTAATTTTAATTTAATTTAATTTTTTTTTTTGAGACAGAGTCTCGCTCTGTCATCCAGGCTGGAGTGCAGTGGCACAATCTTGGCTCACTGCAACCTCCGCCTCCCAGGTTCAAGAGATTCTCCTACCTCAGCCTCCTGAGTAGCTGATGTGCACTACCCACCACACACCCAGCTAGTTTTTGTATTTTTAGTAGAGACGGGGTTTCACCATATTGGCCAGGTTGGTCTCGAACTCCTGACCTCCAGTGATCCAACCGCCTTGGCCTCCCAAAGTGCTGGGATTACAGGTGTGAGCCACTGCGCCTGGCAACCATATCTGACCTTAAAAACAAGAAGCTGATAATCTGGTCTAAATGCTCATGAACATTTTTTGGTAAGGACTCAACTTTTTTCTGAACCAGATGAAGCCCAGGTTCTAAGTTAGCCAGCTTTAATCCTGCTCCATGGAGGTTTGGCCAAAGGCTGAGAAAGAAATAACAAAAATAAAAAGCAACATCCTCCCCCCACCACCCTAAATTGTCTAGCAAATAAATATGCTAAATTCTCCGAACACAGGCCTCCTTGAAACCACTGCTTCCCCCAGGAGCAGGGCTGTGGTGTCATCTGCTAAGATAATGATGGCAGTAGGAGCAAGGGGGTATTATCACTGTATGTGTGTTCCACGGGGGATTCTGTTTGATGGAAAGAAATACAAATGGCTGATAAACACACACGAAGATACGCAGCCTTAATAATAGCAGTTTTGAAAATGCAAGTTAGTAATGATTTTTGCTCAGATTAGCAAAGGTTAAAACATTCGGTGAGGATATTAGGAAATAGGTACTCTAAAACACTGGTAGAAAAGCGAGTTGTACAACTGCTTGCTAAGCGTCGGGAAGTGGATTTGCAATCCTAGGCTCCAGAACCACCCAGGTTAAAGAGGTCATTAAACTGGTGCCAAGGGTAGCCTCAGTGAATTCAGCCTTCTGGAAACCGGAGACACTAGAGGCAGAGGGGTGAGAGCTGCTGCTCCAAGAGCCCTGGGGGTGGAGCAGGAAGTGGAGGGATGAGGCTTCCAGGATGCAGAATTTGACCTACGAGCAAGAGGCGCTGGGGACCTGTAAGTACTTGCTAATGAGGGCTTGATTGTTAGTGTGCGTTCTTCCTGAATACTGATGGAAGCCCCAAGAATAATGGGGCTGTCCTAGAAGGACCCTACCCTGTGAGCCAGTGTCCTGGGCAGCTGAGGAACTCTGAGAAATGCTGCATCTGCTCCTGCTGTGCATCACTACTACACTGCTAACCCCAATTCCCTGGACAAATACATTCAGGACTTTCATTTAATCTCATAGCGGACAAAGATGTGTGTGTGTTTTCCACCAGTCCACGAAACACATGAA
Source organism: Mandrillus leucophaeus (assembly GCF_000951045.1). Taxonomy (NCBI): domain Eukaryota; kingdom Metazoa; phylum Chordata; class Mammalia; order Primates; family Cercopithecidae; genus Mandrillus; species Mandrillus leucophaeus. The sequence continues at coordinate 2,312,052 of NW_012103098.1, read as the reverse complement.
ACACTGTGTCAGGTATTTTGGCAATATCTACTACAATTTTAAATGTTTATGAACCGTGACTCAGAAACTCCACTTCTAGGCTTTTCCTCTATAGTTACACCTCCACAAATGTCCACAAGTCTGTGTAGAAGAGCACTCACTGCAGCACTGTCTTTAAGAGTGGAAGATTTAGAAACCAGCTAAATGTCCATCAACAGGGAAAGGGTTGATTATATGTGATTATGCAATGGAAGTCAACTGTGAAGTATACTTACGTGAGTTTTATAGCACATACATTATACCTCAATAAAACTATTTAAAAAGTGAGGTAGATCTATCTGCATTGAAATGGAAAAAACCCTCATGCTAAATGAGGGGAAAAAGCAAATCATTAAAACAGTCAATGTATACTGTGAACCTATTTTTATACATCAACAAAAGATACACACACACACAGAAATTCAAAGGCATATACAATAAGCTATTAACTATGGTTAGCTCTCTAGAGGATGGAATTACAGTGAACTTTCACTTTTTATGCTATGTCTTTTCATAATGTTTTAGTTGCTTACAGTGAGCATGTATTACTTTTTCTTTGTGAGGTTTTTTATTTATTATTATTATACTTTAAGTTCTAGGGTACATGTGCACAATGTGCAGGTTTGTTACATATGTATACATGTGCTATGTTGGTGTGCTGCACCCATCAACTTGTCATTTACATTAGTTATAACTTCCAATGCCATTCCTCCCCCCTCCCCATAATAGGTCCCGGTGTGTGACGTTCCCCTTCCCATGTCCAAGTGATCTCATTGTTCAATTCCCACCTATGAGTGAGAACATGAGGTGTTTGGTTTTCTGTCCTTGAGAAGTCTGCTGAGAATGATGGTTTCCAGTTGCACTCATGTCCCTACAACTGTCTCTTATACACATCTAGATGTGTATAAGAGACAGGAATTTTGTCAAAGGCCTTTTCTGCATCTATTGAGATAATCATGTGGTTTTTGTCTTTGGTTCTGCTTATATGCTGGATTACGTTTATTGATTTGTGTATGTTGAACCAGCCTGAGCACGTATTACTTTTGTAGTAACAACAAAAAATAGGCTGGCCGTGGTAGCTTACACCTGCAATCTCAGCACTTTGGGAGGCTGAGCCGGGCGGATCACTTGAGGTCAGGAGTTTTAGACCAGCCTGGTCAACATGGGGAAACTCCGTCTCTACTAAAAACACAAAAATGAGCTGGGCGTGGTGGCACACGCCTATAATCCCAGCTACTTGGGAGGCCGAGACACAAGAATTGCTTGAACTTGGGAGGTGGAGGTTGCAGTGAGCCAAGATTGTGTCACTGCATTCCAGCCTGGGTGACAGAGGGACATTCTGTCTCAAAAAATAATAAAAAATAATAAAATAAAATAAAGGTCTCTGCTGCTACAAACAATAATTTAAAAATGACTAAATTACAATTTTGCACATTAGGTAATTAAAAACCTTCCTCAAACCCAACTCATTTAGAAAAATCTCCTTCTAAAAGCTTCCAGCAGGCAGAACTCACGAGAGACGGAAAATGAGCCACTTCAGTCCGCACTGAATCCACATCAAGGAGGTCTAGGATCATTGCTGCACTGTTATCTCTGGTAGATGGGAGGTCCCTGTGCTCCTGTCTGCTAACAGGCATAAGCTGGAATAAAATGTTCATTGTGTATGTTTCTATTTTTTTGTATTTCCCAGTTTCACTACCTCTTCAAAATTAACAACTAGTTCTAATTTGTGTTGGATAAGAGGACCTTGACTATAAAAAGTTTTCTTTACCCAAAGAGCTGACCTTCACTGCAACCTTGTGGTCAGTCAAATTCTCAGAAGAAGGCATGGCTGTGGAGTCCGCATTTCTCACAGGTAACACATGCAGGCCCTGGCCAGCCCCACCACAGAAGCTCATCCTCAGCTTAAGCAGCACAGACACTTATCTCTCTGCCTCCTACAGTCAGAGGAGATACCTGCTGGCCCCATCACACAGTGGCCCTGTCACACAGCAAATCACAGGTAAGATTTCTGTCCCTGTAACCCAAGGCTCCCACACCATTCTAGCTGCTCAGAGAACAGAATGAGTAACAGATATGGAGAGGCGTACTTGTGATGTTGTTTTCACTCTTTCAATCTGGAAGGAAAGGGTGGGAGTCTTGGGGTCCACCTGCCAAGAGTTAAGTCCAGAAGCCAAAGGACATCAAAGTTGCCAACTCACTTAACTGGGTCACTCAACTCACCAGGAGAAATCCCCAATGCAGTGTGTTTCATTCATAAAGATGACTCCACCTGCCCTCTTGCCATCTGTAGGTCAGATACTTCAAATGCCATTCCCTGGCAGGGGTGGAGGGGCCACTCAGCCAGCCCCCTCCCTCATCCAGAAGCCCTTGTGAGCACTGAGAGGTACCCATGAGCAGCCAGTTCACCTGGAGAAGTAGTGTGAGGGTGGCTGGCAAGGACAGGCTCACCTGATATGATTCCCAACAGCACACTGCTTTAGCATCAAAGACAGCCTCCTCTACTCACTAAAGTCAGTATGCAAGGTTTTTAACTGAGTTCCCATGAGGAGATCTGAGAAAGTCTCATCACATAAGGTATTATGAACATCAGCAATACTGATGGCCCCGGGCACTTAAGCTAAATCCTCATTCCTTACTCAACCCTAGGAGGTGAATAGAATCATCCTAGTTTTCAGATGACAAAACTGATGCTCAGAGCAGTTAAGGAACTTGCTGAAGTCCAACAGGCAGCAAGCACTAGGGTCAGGACCAGAATCCAGGCCACCGCTGACCCTCATCCACCACTGAACAGTGAGGCACCAGCATCAGGACTGATGGAGCCTGGTCCCTTGATACAAAACGCAAAGCTTGTCAAACTTGGGCCTTCACGTGCAACCCAGACAGCATTATCGAAAAACAAGAATGGCTTCTAACAGAGAATTAGCTTAGAACACTTAAAGCTACAGTTGGCCCTTAAAGAACATCAGTTCGAACTGCATGGGTTCACTTATATGTGGATTTTCTCCCATCTCTGCCACCCAACATGGCGAGAACAACCCTGCATCCTCCCCCTCCTCAGCTTTCAATTTGAAGAGCAGGAGGATGAAAACCATCACGAACACAAGTTTTCATGATAATCCACTTCCATTTAATGAATAGCAAATATATTTTCTCTTCCTTATGACTTTTCTTAGTAACATTTCTTAGTAACATTTTCTTTTCTCTAGCTTACTTTATTGTAAGAATACCATATATAATACATATAACATAGAAATATGTGTTAATTGGCTGTTTATGTTTTTGGGTCAGGCTTCTGGTCAGCACTAGGCTATTAGCAGTTAAGTTTTTGGGGAGTCAGAAGTTACATGCGGATTTTCGACTGTGTGGGGTGTTCACTGCCCTAACCCCCACGCTGTTCAAGGATCAACTGTGGGTGGAAAAACAATTCAAGAATGTTATTCTACACTGAAGGTGGCTAGTGTCTACATTTGTAATATATACACAGTCCAAAATTTCAAGGCTTGTGATAAAAAGTCAACAAGTCTTGATGCAAGTTAAAATTGAGAATGGTCATTGAAGTTCACTGGCCCAGGCCACATTGGCTGAGTCCATAACAGGTCTTCTCTGACCCACCCTGCCTGTGACTGCTTGTGCCATCACCCTTTAACACAGCTCATGCTTTTGGGCAACCCAGTGCCTGCCTCTGCCAGACCGGCCTGAAGCTGGGAGAGGGAAGGAAGAAAGCCCATGTTTCCCAAGAGTGTGCAACATCCCTCCACCTTCACACGCCGCAGCCGCCTGCCACTGGCTGCTGCTCCAGGCTCTGTGCTCTTGGGTTGTCACAGCCAAGTGGTACAATGTTAAGAAGGTCAGTTCGCAGGTGGCAAGAGTTTCCTTTCTCATGCCATGGGCTAGAACAAACTCCCTGGACAAACCAATGAGCATACGTAAATGTGTGCCATGGCAGGGGGCACAGAAACAGCAGCAAGAGTAGGTATTGGAGGGGAAAGGGCAGAGGCCTAGGACAGAGGAATTCTGGGTTCTAGCCCTGGCTCAGCCTCTGACCTGCTGGAAAGTCTCAGGCGAGCCATTCAATCCCTCCAGTTCCACCTGTACATGAAGTCTTGGATGAAGCTATCTGTATTTTCCCAATTCTAATGACTGATGACATGGTGTGAACTGTCCTACCTCTCCAGGGCTGTGGGACGTGGCGGCCAGTCAGCAAAGGTGGGCCTCAGTGAGCTAACACTCACTCAGCACCCACCCTGCACCTGGCAGTGTCAAGCGCTGTATCTCACTTAATTCTCACAACCCATTAAGACAGGTGGCTCATGCCTGTAATCCCAGCACTTCGGGAGGCTGAGGCGGGTGGATCACGAGGTCAGGAGATCGAGACCATCCTGGCTAACACGGTGAAATCACGTCTCTACTAAAAATACAAAAAATTAGCCAGCGTGGTGGCGGACACCTGTAGTCTCTCGGGAGGCTGAGGCAGGAGAATGGTGTGAACCTGGGAGGCAGAGCTTGCAGTGAGCCGAGATTGCACCACTGCACTCTAGCCTGGACAACAGAGCGAGACTCCGTCTCAAAAAAATGAATAAATAAAAAACAAACAAACAAAAAAACAGGTAATCACCTCGCCTATCTTGAGAACAAGAAACAATCTCAGACAGATAAAGTTAGACAGCACTGGAAAAACTACCATAATGTGGCCTGGTGGTCATGAGAGGCAAGGGCCCAAATTTAGGCAGTTTGATGCGAGATGCCATGCATGTGACCAACAGGCTGTACCATCTCTGCTCCCTGGCCTACGAACCCTATGGTTCAGGCTGTACCACCTCTGCTCCCTGCTCTAGGAACCCTGTGGTCCAGGCTATACCACCTCACTCCCTGGTCTAGGAACCCTGTGGTCCCGGCTGTACCACCTCTGCTCCCTGGTCTAGGAACTCTATGGTCCTGGATGTATTACTTCTGTTTCCTTGTGTAGAAATCCTACATTCCTGGCTATACTATCTCTGTTCCCTGGTCCCTTTGGATGACAAAGACTTGTCTCCCTGATTGTCTCGTGAGCCTACCTAAATGCATTTTTGTTCTGATAGCATTGAACAGAAACATCTCCACTGGTTTTCTAAGGGCACACACTTACAACCAAGAGAAGCCGGCTGGTCATGAAGCTACATAAAGAAGTCAAGGACAAGTCCAAGTTCAGAGGACCAGCTCCCCAGGGTTCCAGAAGCCATACATATCTAACCTTCTCAACAGATAAGAGCCGATCGGACACTGCCTTCAGGAGTGGGTGGGACTACCACTAGCATGGCAGACGAGCAGTTGACCCCAAGGCTCCCACAGCAGTGCAAGTGCAGGGAGGCTGCGATAGCATCCATTGGCTTGGTGAGGGTGCTACACCTTTACTCAAGCAAAAAAACTCTTCTTCTGGGAACGCTGGGTTTTACCTTAGAATTTTATTGATGGAAGCGAATTAATAAGCATGCTTGGCAGAACAATTAAAGGAAGATCAGCTCTTCTCATGACACCAGAATTATTAAATTACACATAAGACCTTTGCCCTAGCTCCTCAGCCCAGTGAAGTTGGCACCCAGAGTCTTCTCTTTTCAAACCATACAAGTTGTGTAACTAGGCAGAATCTGATAAGAGAAACAACAGAGCTCATGTCCTCAGTCCTCAGGACTAGGAGTCAGGTGGCCAGAGACAGGGCAGCAGACAGCAGCCAAGGTGGCCTTCATTTTACAACAATGACTCGACCGTCAGGAGGCTTGGGACCTTAAGAAATCGTCACCTGCTTTGAGCTAAAATATCTGTAGCCCTCCCCGGCCAGCAGTGGGAATCTCTTCCAGAGTGGTCTGATGGATACTTCAGGAGCCTTGAGGTTCTTCTCACAGCTACTGATGCCTTTCCTCCACTTAGGAAGAACAGGAGGACCAGAACGGAAGAACAAGTGATACACGAGAAGCATGTACACCAGTACGGGAGGATATACAATGTAAATAGACCAAGACTCTGAGAACTGGGAACACAGGCTGCGTGAAGAAAGGGAGAGTCTCAGCCAGATTAGGATTCCTCAACTCCCAGTGCTCACTGTGTTCATCTCGCTACTTGGATCTCTCAAATTTTCCTTCCACAGAGGAGCTGGAAAAACCACCATCACATAGCATGGAAGTCATAAAAGGCAACATGAAATTAAGTTTTTCTGCCCCTCTTGTCCTCTCATGCAGAGCGCATGGTAAGCACCCCAAGGCCTGAGGCTTGCAGAGAGCTTGCTTAAAGAACACATGGCAAAGGAGCTCTGCCTCCTAGCCAGCCTCCTTCCCTGAGGGCTCTGAACCCTAGCTACATGAAGTGAGGGGAAGCCACCTGAGCCTCTGGAATTCTGGAGAGGGGCTTGCTGGGTGATGTTTCTGGGGTCGTATCACTTCGGTGTCTTCCTTGATTCCTGCCTTCCTAAAATTCTAGAAAGAATATAAATCAACCCCAGAGAATTAGCATGCTCTGGCCCTGCTATTTCTCATTTCAAACAGGCCTGCCTATGCCAGCTCCCACTCAGAAAGGCCAAGCACAATCCATGAGATCCTAGAATAAAAGGAGGCTTAGGGCCCAGGTGGGGCCCTCCAACCTGTCCTCAGACTCTCCAACCAGGCAACGATGTGCGTCAACCAGGCGAGAGTCCCAATCAGCGCGCATCCTTCTGACGTGCTCTTCGCCAAGCCACCTGCAGGAGACTTATCTTCACACACCTGATGCTATGCAAGAGGGGCCAGATGTGGATGGGCAAGCACAGAACCAGAGAAAGCAGAGTTAAAACACTGTCAAGAGTGGACCAAACAACAAATATGTACAATTATTACGTATCGTTATAAGTAAAAAGAAAAAAAAGACCAAAGCATTTGTTATAAGAACCAGGAGAGTGGTGACTGCGTCTCAGCACATTCCAGGGACAGAAGAAGAGCAGGTGGCTGGGGAAAAACCCAGTGGGAGTGCTCAGGGCAGAGAACGAAGACTCAGCCAAGCTCCATTTGCACTTCCTTTCCCGTAGCATTGGACACAGAGCTCCTGGGGCTACTGGTACCTTTGAAAGGGCTCGGAGGAAAAGGAAGATACATCAACTGCCTCCTTACGAAGAAGGTACTGAAACGAAGTCACACAACTGAGAAGACCGAAAATGTGTAGAAAGTCACCATGCATGGAATGAGCTGGCTATTTCAATATTAGCTTCTGTTTGACTCCCACATGCAACTCAAAGGCTCATTATATAACAAAAATACTCTGAAATTCATCTTTGTTCACCAATCCATTGTGGACTACAGAAACTCAGATTTCCTACCAGTTAAAATGTAAGCAGTGAAGCTGGGTGCGGTGGCTCACGCCTGTAACCCCAGCACTTTGAGAGGCCACGGCAGGTGGATCACTTGAGGTCAGGAGTTTGAGACCAGCCTGACCAACATGGTGAAATCCTGTCTCTACTAAAAATACAAAATTAGCCAGATGTGGTGGCGCATGCCTGTAATCCCAGCTACTCGGGAGGCTGAGGCAGGAGAATCGCTTGAACCCGGGAGGCGGAGATTGCAGTGAGCCAAAGGTTGCAGTGAGCCGAGATAGCGCCATTGTACTCCAGCCTTGGCAAGAAGAGCGAAATTCTGTCTCAACTGGGGGAAAAAAAAAAAAAAAGTAAACAGTGAGAATCAGGTAGGCTTGCTAAGGGTAACACACATATGCAATTAAAAATAATAGGAAATGTGAAAAAAAAAAAAGAATATGACAAACCACCTCTCTGAAATCCTTAACACTGAAAAAGTAGCTAACTCCTACTCTGGATGAGAGGTTTGCTGGTATCTCTGAGCCTGTTTAAACTGCCTTCAATAACTGAGGAGGAACAGCAATGCTACAACCCACTCTGGGATTCTGACAGCCCTGCTCACCAAGATGAAATCCAATTGATAAGCCCAATAGGTAAATATACCTGAATCAGCCTTTGCCCACTTAGCATACAAGCCTAGAATAGTTACTTGTTCAACTGGTCTGCCTTCCTAAGCAGGATGTGGACTCTTAGAGAACAGGAATCAAGTCTCCTAACTTCTCTCACAGCTTTGCTATGTTAGTTTGGTACCACTGTGTCACACATTACTATAAAACTTAATGGCCTAAAGAAGTAAACATTTACTATTGGCTGCATAGTTCTGGATCATGTTCTCTTGTAAGGCTGCAGCCAATCTGTCAGTCAGGGCTGCATCACCGGAAGCCTTGACTGGGGCTGGAGGATGCGCTTCTCAGAAGGCTCGCATGGGGCTGGGGGCTAGGGGTCCTTAGCTCCTCACCACGTGGGTCTCTTTGCAGGACTGCCTGAATGTCCTTGAGACATGGTCACTGGCTTTCCCCAGAGCAAGGGACCCCACAGGGAGCAAGCAAGTAAGCACCTTCAAGACAGAAGCTGCAGTCTTCGTAGTCACCTGATCTCGGAAGCCATGTGGCTTCACTTCTAGCACATTCTACTGGTCTCATAAACTAACCTTGACACAGTGTGGAAAGGGACTATACAAGGGTGTGAATATCGTGAGTGGGGATGGCTGGGGTTCATCATGGAGGCGACCTGCCACATTTGTCATTCTAAGTTCTCAGGATGTTTTTACTGGATGTGGCATGGATGCATCTTTCAAGGGGGAACTTGAAGCTGCTGCTTTGCTTTCAAATTCAGTCTTGGCTGACACACTCATGCTCTCTGCTGACCTACTTGGCTAACAGCTCTTCAAGGTAGGAGAAAAGAACAAGGCACTAGAAGTAGTCACCACAGTGTTTCTGTCCACCCCTAAAGGAGATTTCCTTTCCCCTATTCTACTTCAACAACCAAAAAAGATACTTGAAGCTAAATTCGGTTTCTCATTCCCCCAAACATGGGGTATCCTATCAGTGCAATGAAGAGTCTGCTAACAAGGGCAGTTTGGACAAAAATGATGCCACAGAGGGGTATGAAGAAGGGCTTAGGACCTGGCACTTAGAGTCGGCCACAGCAGTACAGGGGAGGATGGAGAAAGGCATCACAAATAGGAGACGCCGTGAGCATTTGATTTCCCAGCACCGCTTCTAGGAGCCTAAAACCACATCTCTGCACTGTTTCTCCTTATTGCGGTGGCAAGTAGTTTTTAACTAAAGAAAGCAACTCAGTTTCTTCCAAACATCTGTAACTTGTTACTATCACACTTAACTCTTGAGATGGCTAAAGATGTCAAAACTTTCAAAGGGCCCAAGGAGCTGAGCTGGAATGGTCATTACCAGGTTTGGAGTCACCTACTTTGGCTGAGGAAAGATCAAAGTGCTTTCATCCAGTTTTTAAATCTGCCTTCATTTATAAAAGGTATTTCTCACCCGGCTATAGAATCCTAGATTGACAGGCTTTTCCTTTCAGCACTTTAAAGATGTTGTTCCATTGTCTTCAGGCTTAAATAGCTTGACAAAAAGTCCAAATTAGTTCTTATGTTTATTTCTCTGTATATAATGTCTTCTTTTCCTCTGATTGCTTTTACAGTTTTCTTTTTTATCATCTGTTTTTCAACAGTTTGATTATGATATGGCTTAGTGTGATTATCTTTGCATTTATCTTGCCTGGGGTTCATCAACCTTCTTAGATCTATGAGTTTATAATTTTCATCAACTTTGGAAAATGTTCAGTCATTATTTCTTCTAACATTTTTCTGCCTTTTCCTCCTCTGTCTCTTTAGGAAATCCAATCACACATTAGACGTTTGATATTTTCCCATGGGTCACTAAGGCTCTGTTCCTTTGTTTTTTTTAGACTTTCTTCTCTCTGTGCTTTAATTTATAAAGCTCTGTTGCTATGTTTTCACTTACGCTATTCTTTCATGGTCTAATTTTCTGTTTATAAGTCCATGAATTTTTCAGAAATCGTATTTTCAGTTCTAGAAGTTCCATTTGCTTTGCTTTTCTATTTTCCATTGTGCTTATTATGACCCAATTTTTCTTTAAAACTTTAGCATATTTATAACTGTTTTTCAGTCCTTTCTTGGTGATTCTAAAATCTCTGTAATTTCTTGGTCTATTTGTATTAACTGATTTTTCTCCTGATTATTGGTCATATCCTGCTTCTTTAACCTGTCTAGAAATTGTTGATTGGGGCTATCCATCATGATTGTTAGTTACACTGTTAAGTGTTTACATTTTGTCTGCCTTTAGTGAGCACTGAAGTTTAGTTTGGGCAAGCAGTGAACTCTGCAGAGCAGCTTGGTCATTTCAAAGCTTTTTTTCCCTTTCTCTTCTACAACAATTCTGAGGTAAAATTTTACATAACAAAAATGCACGTATATTATGCATACAGTTCAGTGAGTTTTGAGAAATGTGTACACTGATGTAACCCTACTACAATCAAGATACAGTATTTCCATTACCCGAAAAGTGCTTGTTTTCTTTTTTGGGACGGAGTCTCACTCTGTCACCCAGGCAGGAGCGCAGCGGTGAAATCTCGGGTCACTGCAAGCTCCGCCTCCCGGGTTCAAGCCATTCTGCTGCCTCAGTCTCGTGAGTAGCTGGAACTATAGGCGACCGCCACCATGCTCGGCTAATTTTTATATTTTTAGTAGGGACAGGGTTTCACCATGTTGGCCAGGCTGGTCTCGAACTTCTGACCTCACATGATCCACCTGCCTCGGCCTCCCAAAGTGCTGGGATTATAGGTGTGACCCACCACGCCCAGCCACCAAAAAGTTATTTTGAGTCCCTTTGCAGTCAGTCCCATTCCTACTACTCCAAGGCAACCACTAATCTGCTTTCTGTCACTATAGATTAGAATTCCCTTTTCTAGAATTTCATATAAATGGAGTCATTCAGTATGTATTCCTTTTATCTGGCTTCTTTTGCTCAGCATACTCAACCATGAGATTCAATCGTGTGGTTGCATGTATCAATAGTTTGTTCCTTTTAGCTGCGGACATTTATTCCACTATGTGGACATACCACAATTGGTTTATCCATTCATGTGTTGTTGAACATTTGAACTGTTCCTAGTTTGGGGCAATTACAAAGGAAGCTGCTATAAATATTCATGCACACGTCCTTCTATGGCCATGTGTTTTCTCTTAGGTAAATCTTGAGGGGTGAAACTGCTGAGTTGTATGGTACATTTCATTTTCTTTACAAGAAACTTTCAAACAATTTTCCAAAGTCGTTGTACCCTTTTGCGTTTTTACCAGAAATGCATAGGAGTTCCAGAGTTCATATACTTTTCTAATCTTGGTATTGTTCATCAATTTTAATTTTAGTCATTCTTGTCTTGTGGGTATATATTGGTGTCTCATTGCTATTGTAATTTGCATTTTTCTGATGAGTAATGATATTGAACATCTTTTCATGTACTTATTGGCCATTTGTATATCTTTTCTGGAGAAATGTCTTCAGATCCTTTGCCAATTCTTAAATTGCACTTTTTTCCCTGAGTTCTAAGAATTCTTACATATTCTGGTTATAAGCACCTGGTCAGACAGTCATATGTGCACGTATTTTCTCCCAGTCTGTGACCTACTTCCAGTCAATTTTTGTATATGGCTTCAAGGCTTGTTTTTGAACTTTGTACTCTTTTCTCTAGAGCTAGATGAAAGCTAATATTAAGGCATGGTGACTCTTTTGAGGGGTCTATGGATGTCCCAGGTGTTCAACAACGTCTCTCTGCTCTATCTGGAAAGAGCTCAAATGTCTCTCCGTTCTGGAAGTAGTTCCACTTACAGTTCTCCAGCAGTGGTTCTTCAATTCGCTTCTTGAGTTTTGCCCTACACAACAGATCTGTTCATAAAAAGTCTCGAGGAGACCCTAAGCTAAGGTGAACAGTTTTCCTTCTGCATAGCTTTTTCTTTGTACTGTCCCCTGCAAATTCCAACTGCATTGGCCTCAGATGTGTCTTCTCAATGCAGCTAGACTGCTGGGCTTCGCATGGGTTCCTCCTCGCTGCTCTGAGATCTGGAAACTGCCTCCAGCAGAATGTTGACAGGAAGGCCATAGGGCTCACCTCATTATTTCTTTTCCCTTAGGCTCACTGTCTTGATGCCTGCTGTCCGATATTTGCAAAGTTGTTTCATATATTTTGGCCTGTTTTCTGTTTGCTTACAGAAGACGGGCAAGTTCTGCATCTGTTACTCCTTCATGGGCAAAAGTCTCATCCTTCAGCACAGGCTCAAATGTTAAATTTATCCACATAGGAAAGATTCCTCTGGCTTCCAGGACAAGGCCCATGGACTCCAATCTCAAAATGAAAAGCCTTTGGCTTCTTCCGAGTCTGTCTATCATGCCTAGAAAAAAGACTTCAGTGAGGCTCTCAGTCAAAAAACCAAGCAGGTCAGGGACAGTGGGGACCAAATGGTGTTTAAGACCTCCACATGCAGAGGACAGGAACGTGCAGCGGTCAGAGAAGCAGCACTGTGTGTCAAGCAGCACACGTGTATGCCGCACATGGCAGCAGGCGGGCAGAACCGCGGGGGGTGCAAGGCCCTAGTGCTGCAGTGAGGTCCACTGGGTTTGAATTCCAGTTCTGCCACTCAGAGGCTGTCACAGCCTTAGACAGAGGCCTTAACTTCTCAGTGCCTATTTTCTCAAGTGTAAAATAAGATGACATGAGTACCCATCTCATAGGGATAATATGAAAAGTAAATGAGTTGACATATGTGAAGCACTTACAAGGCTTGACACGTAATGAGTACTCCACAAATGTGACTCAGTATTGTCACCAGAGAGTTACCAGATAAAAAACTGGCCGAGGACCTTCACTCTCTATTTGTGGCTCCCTTCTAACTGGTGGAGGCTTTCCAAGGAAGACTGAAAACAGATTCTGTACTTACATTGTCTCAAAATATCTCCCTGTAAATCAGTTATTAATTACAAAGGGAAAAACTGTAATTTCACAATGGAGAGAGCTGGACCCTACCCCAGTTATCAATGAAACCTTCACCAACGCTAGAATCAACTGACACCTGACTGAGGGTCGGCACCTCAGGTTACGATGCACTAAGTAGGCCACAGCATCACGTATGCAGGCAGCAGCCTGCCAAAAACATGTAACCTGAACGCAATCATGAGAAAATATCAGACAAACCCAATCTGTGACATTTTACACAATCACTGGCCTGTACTTCTCAAAAGTGTCAAGGCTAGGAAGGACAAAGAAAGGCTAAAGAACAATTCCAGACTAAAGGAGACTAAAGCGATGTGGCAACTAGATGCCAAGTGTGCCCCTGGACTAGGAAAAAAAAATCGATGACAGTATTCAGGCAATTGATGAAATGTGAATATGGACTGTGGACTGTTAATAACATATTAATGTTAAATTTCCTGAGTTTTGATCACTATACTGTGGTTACATAAAAGAACACCTGTGTCCTTAGAAAATGCATGCTGAAGTATTTAGTAGTTAGACAAGAAAATAATCTCAGTCTCCTTCTACCTCCCAAGATCTCACTGCTCAGGAGCAAACTTGGACTGGAGGAGCACTTTGCCAGAGCATCATCAGGCAGCACTGTGCGCCAGCACAGCCTGGCTGGCGGATCGAACCCAGGCACAGGCAGAGGCCTACCCTGTACCACACACACTGGATGTCCTACAGACTTCAAAGAAGAGCAATGTGGACTAAGATCATTAGAGAAGGTTTCTTGTAAGATGAATAGGGTGTAGTTAGGTGGGGAGGAAGGAGAAAAGGAATGGTGAATATCAGTAAGGGAAGTAGGCAGGAATGGGTTTGACAGGTATAGGGATAGAAGAGCAGCCCTGCGGCATCTTGCTGGATCCCAGAATCTGGTAATGTGGCTGCTCTCCTTGGTTGGCCCAGGCTGCGAAGTAGACCATGGTACTGCAATGTTTGCAGCACAGGAAAAGCTGGGAGAAGGAGGATGGGGGCAGTAGGCTCAGGAGCCTGGCTGTCCTGTAAGACACAAGGATGCTGCTTTAGACCTAGGCTAAGAGGAACCACACATGGCACAACAGCAGCTACAGCCAGAGGGAACAAGCGCTAAGCAGCTCCCTGGTAAGGCTCAGCAGTTCACACGCCATGGAATATGGGATAGCAAATGCTCTGAGACAGTGCCTTTCCTACCCGCCACTCGCCTCCATGCCCTTATGCCTCACATCACCCCAGACCAAACTTCATCCGTCACCACGTCCACACTGGCCTGGCCCGAGACCTCCGTGACAGGGATAATGAGCTCTCATAAAACGGCTGCATTCAGGATAAGGCCCTGTCTGTAGCAGCAACATTCCAACCCAGCTCTATGGTGACACTATGGCATGTGTGCTGGACATTTCCCTGAAGGTTTTTACCTATTTAGAATATTAGTAAATGATTATTTAAATACACTGGGAAAAGAATCAATATGTAAACTGCTAAATGGATTAACAGGCAATTTAGCATCCCTGTTTGTTCTAACTCCATATAACAGAATCAGTTCTTTTTTTTTTTTTAGCATCAGTAATCAATGGGGTTTCTCACAGAAATCTGAGGGTAGAATAAAGCCAGGGCTCTTGACAGAAAAAAATCACTTGAATCTCCCTACCCTACACTGTGTCTTTAGGATCGTAACACACGTCCCTCATCTCCGGCCTCTCACGTACTTCTGTACCCTCATTTTCTCCAGGGCTTGGACTGAGGGTCAGGGCATAATGGAATAGCAGAGTTGTAACATACGATGGGCTGCCTCAGACACCCCCACGGCCATGCCCTGGTAAGTGGGGGTAGCCACGTCAGTAACACGCTTGCTTAAATGCGCTCCGAGCAAGTCTCCCCGACATACTCCACTGCTCCCCACGCCAAGACTGGAAGAATATCAACTGCGTGCAGCGAGCCCCGCTCGATGGAACCACCCGCAGATATTTTTGCCCAAAACTCCCTACCCAAATAGAAAGCTGCTCTAATGATCCGACAGTGCACACTGCACAGGGCTCTGGGCAAAAGGACGTGGCATGCACCATGTGGCTGTGTTTCAACTACTCCTATAGGATGGTGTCTTATGCTTATGTCATTTAAATGCATTGTTACTACCTCATGCCTCTACGTCATTTCATACTATTAAATGAAGATGTCTTCTAACAAAATGGAAAAGCCCACGAAGAACACAGATGAGCTGAAGAGGCCTGGAAAAGCCCATGGACTAGACAAAAGCTTGGCGGAGGAGGCATTTTAAGTAAGATGAATGTATGAAAAAGCAGAGTTGGCCCCATCTGTGTCCTGACTTACTCTGCATACAAGAAATAAAGAAAAAGCATGAAAGTTGTTGATGCCCATCAATGGTTGGTGATTGGAAAAACCATGATACACAACATCACATCTTTAAAAGAAGTTTTAAAGCCAACAAAAACACTGGTTCGGTATCCCCAGCCTCTCCCTCCTTCCTCATGCCACCCCACCCGACGTCCGCACCACGAAACCTGCCCTTAGTGTGCTAAGCTCACCACCCTCTGCCTCTTCCTCCCCAAAATGGCTTCAGTGGAATCTGCTTATGGCACAAAATGCCCCTTAGAATGAAGAGGGCACACTAAACCAGAAGATGCAGCAGGAGGGCATGTGATGATCAGGCAGGGCTGTCGTAAGCCAAGGGAGAAGGCTTCTCATAGGCACTAAGGCGACTTCGGTGCATGACCATCCTGCCGTCGTAGGTACAGAATTTTTAGAATGTACCAACAACTGAACTTCTGTCAGAGACGTTCTGTAGCAAAGGCCAACCCCTCCAAAGCCTGCGACCGTGCTCAGTGGGCGACAGTGGTTCCCAGGGCTTGCCTAACTTGGCATGACACTGCACCCACACCTCGAGAGCTGCATACAATCCAGGCAGGAAGTATCTCTACTTTCTCCACATCTGGGTGGACTGTGGCAGACAACCCATAAAAGCTAGTTAACAATAAGGAACTGCTTTGTTACTATCCAAATGGAAGGTCTGCACAACCACACTGCCTAGCTCTACCACTTACTGGCTGTGTGACTTTGAGCGGGTTACTTAACCTCTCTGTGACCCAATCTCCTCATCTATAAGACGGAGATACTATCAGTCCCTACTTCTCAGGCTGTGTGAGGACTAAATGCCCAACCCTGGGTGAGCATGGCACACCTGCCCACATCACCACCGTCTAGCTCAGAAGGCACTGCCAAGAGGATGGGGGCCAGGCGGTTACTGGGTCCCTATTTTTTCTTCTGTGGCCCCAAAGATAAATAATGTATGTTTCTCAGGGGCTGCCATACAAGATGTAAACTGCTTTAAAAGAAAGGTTCTCAGGGAAATAATACAAATGGAGCATGCGGTACATGCAGACCCTGACTTGACACCCAATAATTTAATTCGTCCTCTTTAAATGCACCCATGAAAGAGGCCTGAAATGGAATAAGGAAGGCTCTCTGGAAAGCCTCCGAGTGCACTGCCTCTCTTTTCTGAGACCCTCTGCCTCTACCCTCTCCAGCTCTGGTCTTTTCTACGTGAACCTTCGCTCTCACCATCCCCTCCGTGTCGAGAGCTCTCAGCCTCGTGCTCAGGTGGAGCTTCCTCAGGGACACTTCTTCGAGTCCCCAGGCGGAACCCCTCATTCCCTCTCTCCAGTGTGTTCAAGCTTCTACAATCCTCTTCACGCTGTACTGGAATTGCCTGCCCGCCTGCCTACAGCCTATTCCAGCTGTGAGCCCCTCAAGGACTGGGGACCAGTCTCAGCTCTTCGTCAAGGAAACATCCAACAGTGGGCTTGGCACCAGAGTACTTTAGAGATCCTAATAGTCCACTGTTCTTACACTTTGGAAACAACACATTGACCTTCTAATCTATTCTTCTAGAGCAAATATGAATTTGCTGAGAAATTCACAAACTGAACCAATGCAGTGGTTCTTAAACAGGGGCAATTTGGCCCCCCAGGGGACAGTTGGCAATGTCGGGAAACATTTTTGGTTGTCACAATGAGAGATTCTACTGGCATTTAGTGGGCAGAGACAGGCTGGGGATGCTGTTAAACGCCTTGCAACGCACAGGACAGCCTCCCACAAGAAATAATTATCTCATCCAAAATGCCAACAGTGCCAGGCTGAGAAACTCCGGATTCAATGGATAGCTTTCCTAGCAGTGGAGTAATCTAAAATAGACTCACCAACTGCTTCTATGTATACACAACGAAAAGGATAATTCAGGGTAAACCTCAAGATTATTAATGACCTTCCATATAGTCATATGGCAAGCAACAGGGAAATGAACTCTGTGAAAATCAGCAGGTAACCTGAAGCCACCCAGAGCCCTGGAGACCCTTCCTCACCAGTGAGTAAAGGGACTCCGTGCTCCCTGCTTCTGCTGCTCTGGGGTAGGGTGGGGGTGCCTCTGCCTCACATGCTAGACCTCAGCCTTGGGGTAGAATCACCACCCTCTGCCCAGCCAAGGAAAATCTTCACAAAGGCACAGAAAAGCAGACCTAGGGTGTGACTCATGTATGCATGAAATGATTGATGAGTCATTTCAACTTTATATTTTTAATGTTATCTACAGTTATAAAACAATAATGTTTTAAATAAAATTACTTAAATAATTATCAAGAAAGAAAAGCAGAATTGTTCAGATAGAAAAAAAATGAGGTGAAGTAGCCACAGATACAGAGTAATCAGAAAGTGCACCTGTGTGGAAAGAGGGGTGGAAAAAGCAGGCAGGCACAGAGGAAGCGGCTCAGAGTGTCTGGGGTCCCAGGGACCCAGCTTACATTTCAGTTCTGCACTTACTAAAAAGGAGCCCTTGTACAAGGCACTTCACCCGCTCACTGACTGCTTCTGTACAGGGTTCCTGTGAGGGGGCCGGCATGCTGAGGACGCAGTGAAGAGAGGCTGCAGGAAAGAGGCCGGCTCCAGGGGCCAGCACCACCACCTACTACCATGGGCCCTGGGCAAAGAAAAGCCAGCGACTTGAAGCAGGTTCATCACCTGGAAGTGGAACAGCCCCAGGCACCCACTGCCCTCTCTCTCAGAGCCCACAAGGGGCCCTGCCGGTAAAAACACAAGGAAGGTTAGGTCAAGGAAGATTATTTTGACCACTAAAGCCACCCGGTTTTGGCACATGCTAATCTGGATTCACACTCACTGTGCTGGCTGGGCTAAAGGTGCTTTTTTTTTTTTTTTCCCACTGCTATGCACTCTGTGAGGAGGGCTAAAGGTAAAGACATTGTACAAGCAAGAAAAAAAGGGAAATGTTTAACATAATTCAGAAAATAAGTTACTTAAGCACTTGTGAAACATTCTTCAGCTCAACTCATGAATACAAACAATGTAATAACAAGGATGAAGACACACCCCTAAGGAAGGCCTAACATGTGCCTGACACCAACCCAGCTTCCTCAAACACATTCCTTCTCATCTCCATAGGCCCAGAAAAGAAAGATCATTATCCACATGTTACTAGGGAAGAAACTGAAGCTTTGAGAAATGCAGAAGTTGCTCAGGGGCACCACATGGCAGAGTGAAGCAGACATGGACACCGGGTCAGGCTGGATCCATAGCCAGGGATCCCGTTATTTTTAACCACTTGTAAAACCCCTTCAACAAATCTTCATGTTTGTACAAATATACAAAAGACTTTAAACAGATTTTAATGCAGCGGAAGCATGATAGGCCCCAACAGGGCAACATGTGGCCAACAGAGGTATTTAAAAGTTTAAAAAAGTACATTTGTTAAGTTATTCTACAACTCAGATTGTCTCCTAATTCACACAACTTCCTCTTGTCCTGATTTTATTAGAAATTAATGAAGTTATATGATAAATCAAGCAGATCACCATTATGGATAAATGCTACCAAATAAATAAACATTTAGAAAACCCGAAAACTTCCTAAAAATAAAAGCTCTGAGCCAGCCAGCACACTAACATTGACCGCAACACCAGCCTGGAATGGAAAAAGGGGCGTTCTTCCTTTGCCCGTGCTGGCACTCCAGAGGGAGGAAAGGACAGCGACACTGATTGTGTGCTGGGTTCCAGACCCACAGACAGGCGCCTTCACTTGTGAGCTCCAGCTCCAATTCAGCTGTCACTGTATTCTGTTATTTTACCAGGAGGAGGTGATCACCAGGTGAAAGGCTACTGGGAAATAGAGTACTCACATGATCTCAAAGTATTATGACTGCAGAGATCCCTTATTGGTTGCTCAGGGGAAAATGTACCTTTACAAGGGAGAGACTGAGAGGTCTTCCATCCCCCACCACCAAGACATCAACCTTATTAACACAAATAGCGGGGTGGCATGGTGTCACATGCCTCCTGGTGGAATAGACATGAAACATACAGTGTCACTTACGGCGTGTTTTTGCCATAAAACAGGGCATCTGAATCTAATAACTGCTCCAGACCAAACTCAGGAAAACAGGGGTCGGTGAAACAATTCAAACACCATAGCGAAACTCCCAGACAACTCCCGAATGTGGGGCACTTGACACAACGAGCAGCCAGGACGCTTCAAAAAGCCAGAAACATTAAAAAAAAAAAAAAAAAAGTGTGCATGTATGTGTAGAAGGAGGTTCTTCTAGAAATGAAAGTTACTGAAAACAAAACCAAACACAACATGTGGGCCTTGATTGGATCTTAGTTTTTAAAAACTCCAGCTGTAAAAGACTTGTGACATTTGGAGAAATGTGACTATGGACTGGATATGAGATAATATCATGGAGTTATTAATTCTCTTAAGTGTGATGATGAAATTGTGGTTATGTGGGAGATTGTCCTTATTTTGGGGAGACTTAGCTGAAGTATTCAGCAGTAAAGTGTGACGCGGGTTGCAACTTACCTTCAACTGGCTCAGCCAAAAAAAAAAAAAAAAAGCATAAAGAGATAAAGCAAATGTGACAAAATGTGAACAACTCCTAAATCTAGGTAGAGGGCAGACAGATGTTGAGTGTATTATTTTTCATCTTTTCTGTTTGACATTTTTAGAGATAAAAAAAGGGATGGGGTGGGGAGAGGTGATCATAGGGAAGGTTGTGCCAACACAAGTCTGTTCACACAGAGCACACAGGGAGGCCAGTTTACCATGGAGAAAACCCCAGAAACTCTCATTGAAGATATCAAAGCTGAGTGCACTGGTTTGTGATTTCACTTTGGATCGCAGGAAAAAAGCTATCACTTCTCAATGTCAGCAGTGTTTTTGTAAAACATGGACACATTTCTCCCAGCTGGCTAGCCCCCATGTCTATAACAAAAATAGGCAGGCAGATTTATCCAAGTTCTCAAAATGCTTGTTTTATTAAAAACCAATTTTGTCTACACTTCAGCCCAGAACCCTGACTGTGCACTGTGAGGGAGGCTTGAGTTTGCTTTGCATTCACATGTCCTGAGAGTAAACACCCCCAAATGCCAACACACACACTGGACAACACGGCCTTTGGCTGACAGCTGGGTGGCTACCCCGCACTGGAACAGTTTGCTGAGCTCTAGGACTGCTCAGCTCTGTTCTGCTGAGACCCAAGCTGAGAAACTTCATCAAGTCACAGACTATAGACAAAACCACCAAAATGGGGAATTTTTTGGCAGGCAGACTACGACAAAGCGCCCCTCGTTTAAACCGTTTCTTTCTATGCAGACACCTAGCAGACACTTCAGAAAACTAAGTGGAAAGTAGCTTCATAAGCTTGACTCTGAGTATGTTCATCTTTCCTTGTGTACACAGGGTACCTTAGATGGAGCCTCTAGGAAGCCTGCCAACTCAACAAGGTGGTGCTGACACTGGACATGTTGTGTGAGTGGTGCCTGTAACAGTCTATATGTTTATGCAGTTTGAAGAATGGGCTACCATGACCTGGCATATACGTTCTCAACTGCCTGG
Organism: Mandrillus leucophaeus; assembly: GCF_000951045.1. Lineage (NCBI taxonomy): Eukaryota > Metazoa > Chordata > Mammalia > Primates > Cercopithecidae > Mandrillus > Mandrillus leucophaeus. Next base: position 2,291,234 of record NW_012103098.1, on the reverse strand, counting down.
ACCGAGAGGGTCTACAAACCCTACACAGTAAGGCAAGAAGTCCATCAAAGCGCCAGAATGAGAAATTCTTGCAGAACCAGAATTCTCCCCAGAGGCATTAACATATATAAGTCATCTTCCTTCAGGACAAACCCCCCCAGGTAAAAACAAACAAACAAACAAACAAAACAAGGCAACGTGTAAGTAAAGAAAAAAGTGATTTTTCTGGATAGAAAAAGGAACATAAAGACAGTGGTCTGAGAGGGTCACTGAAATCAGGGAGGTGAAGTAAGGAAAATTACCTCACAGCTTGTCTGCCGAGAAGGGGGTTCATTCTACAGTCAGAGCTGGTCCAACAGGAAACAACAGTGTTTGCCATGGCCGTCAGGTTCCAGAAGACAGGCACCAGAAGAGAGGCACCAAGCCCATTGCCTCGAGGGCCACGGATACTTGGAAGGGAGAAGACTGTGATCTCAAAAACAGCCCCTCAAAGGATAGGGGCTGTTTAAGCTGCTCAGAACAAACTGGTTGGTATTTAAAATGTCTGAAGATAACAGAACTGAGGAAGGATGGACTTCCTTCCTTCAGGGCTGCAAGGGGGACCCTCGTCAGGGGAGCCTGGCCTTCAACAGATGCCCCTCCTGGCAGCTCTGCCAGACTGAGAAGGAGGGAGGACTAAAAGCTCAGGACAAAGCCAAATGGCTCGCAGATGTACTTCCTTAAGGCTACCTTGATCTCTTTCCTCTTCCATCTTAGAGATTTCTTCCTCTTTCCAGCAGTTCAAGAAGGAAAAGCCTCGCAGTGCTACTTCAACAGGACCAACAAATCTGAGCGATAAGAAGGGCCCCACCCTGACTGCACCCCAGTCAGTGGGCTTCTCCTTGTCCAGCTCCCAGAGTGCCATTGCCCTGGCCTGCTCTGTCTGCTTCTAGGTAGGGGGAGGAGGCTCTTGCTCTCACCTCCATTTCTGTGTCAGGGCAGACAGAGCTCTAGCCTTTCCAACTCTTCTCCTCATCACTCCTACCCACACCACCCCAGGACCCACCAGCCACTTCCACAAGCTCTGTCCACATCAAGCCTCACAGTGAACAAGAGACTGCTTTCTAGTCCAATCTCTGCAAACACAAAGTACCAATCACAGTGGGATTTGCACATGTGCTCACGCTGAAGATTAAGTAAAGAAGTGAGTATGTCCCTGAAGACTCCACTCGAACACATTCAACCCGACACACTTCTCAGCTGCGAGCAACTCCACCCTGTCATCATCACATATCCTTCTCTGAATCACAAGTGTCAGACCCTAGGGGATAAACCAGGCCATCAGCATCAATCAAACCTATGGAAACAGTCAGAGTTAGGCTAAGAAACCTCAGCTTAGGGAGCAAAATAAAAATTTAACCTATAGTTCCTTCGGAGAGAAAAGAAGGCTGTCTGGAGGAGAGAGAAGTAGGAGGGATATGAAGATCCACTCACCATGACTTGAAAACACACACATACAGTACATGCGCCCAAGTCAGCAGCGGATTTTGGCTAAGTTGTCACAAATTATTACTGTGGGAACAAGTGGGTATTTGTTGAGCAGAGAAAAAGGCAAGTTGGGACTAAAAAGGAAAGAAAATGTGTCAAACATAGACAGTTGGGCACTTGTAAGACTTATCAAGGCCAGGCCACCAGAAGAACACGGTATCCATGATCAGAGCCTCTTCAGGGTTACTTAAAGCCTGAGAGAATTCACTCAAAGAAATCCCAACTTATAAACAAGCAAGGTGGCCACTCCAGCAACTGGACCCTACAGTTGCAGGATCCCTCCTGAGTACTCCAAAGCATACTTTCTGCAGGAACTCTCCACTCTGTCCACACAAGCACAGTGGGGAAGTTTTGAGAACAAGTCATTTTTGGAATTAATGACTCTGCACAGATAGTTATAACCTTTCCTTCCCCCTAAAACGCAATCACAAGGGCACTCCCAGGCTTACATGCCGAACAAAACTTCTTGTTACTTTAATAAGGATGTACACGATGAAAAACAGAAGCCCCCCGCCTCCCCCGGCCCAGGACACATGACAACAGGGTGGGGGCTTCCTTCTCTATTCAGCCACTAGGTTGCCCAAGTTTAATGGAAAAGGAAACTTAAAATATAAAGAATAAAAGTGGAAAGGGAACAGCCAGGGCAAGCTATAGACGCGGCTTATTAGGAAAGCTTGGGACAGAGATGGAACAGGTGGGCCTGTTCCGGAAGAAACGAGAGGACGGGGATCTGGGGAAGAACGCAGACTGGGTGGGTCCTGCCCTGACAAAAGGGAAAATAAAGCTGAGGAAGAAGGGCCACGGAAAGGGAGGCGGGTGGCCCTAACACTCCAGGTGTTGAGAGGGATGCAAAGTAGCAGGATTTACATGTGAACGGAGAAGGTAAATCCTTGAAGAGTGAAGGGGCAGAAAAGAGCTCAGCATCGCACTGGATTGAGGGATGTGGGTTCTAAGCACGAAGAGCACCTGAGAAGGGGCGGACAAGGGGATGTCACCCTTGGGGGTCATGACTCCAGGCTGAGAAGTGGGGTAACAATTCGAGATGGTAAGGTGGGAGGTAGGCGAGTTTTAGACTGGCGTCTCAGAAGACAGACGTTTAAGGTGGAAACGGGAAGGGTCACTCCTGGCTGGAGGCCACAGCGAGTAGGCGAGGGGCTCCGAGACGGGAGCCCGGGGCCCTGGCTACCCCTAGTGCGGGAATGCCCAGCCTGGGTTTGCG
>NW_012103098.1:2240166-2287784 GCF_000951045.1 Mandrillus leucophaeus | reverse complement strand
GGGCTCCGGCCGGGCCAGGGGGCGGGGTCGCGGGTCCCACTCTCCTCTCCAACCCCGCCACGCCCGCAGGTAGACAGACCAGGTGCGCAGGGTAGGGCAGACCGGAACGAGAGCTGGGGAATCACGAGCTCCAGGTCCGGAGGTAGGAGCTGGGACGGCCTGTGACCAGATTATTTTTCCCTCTAAGGCAAATCCCTATATCCTGGAGAATTTATTAATATTCCTGGATTCCACCCTCAGAGATCCTGATTCAGTAGTTCTGGGATGGGGCCCAATAGTTTGCAGCCTGGATTATTCTGAAGCAAGTGAATAATAAGGAAAACAATCTAAGATTGCGCACAGGAGTCTTCCTTCCAACCTAGACATTTGAGTCTTTTTCCTACTTCCCTAGCTAAAGGCGTATCAAGGCCCCAAGTCTATTTTATTTTTTTCATAGACATAATTTAAATGGTCACCTGAATCCAATCACTTTCATTTTGAAATATACCAGATTTCACATTAAAAACCTGACGTGCATATGTCCCACCTTATTCACTTGGGGAGCACAACTACCTTTAGAGCGTAAAAGACAAATGGTTGGTATTTGCCAGGCTGCACCATCCCCCTGCACACACACACTCCCACCTAACCCTTTCCAACTTCTCAGAACCTGTGCTCTGCCTTTAACAAGACCCTGAGTCCCCATTCTTTCATCCATTCCCCCAGCCCAATCTGGGCTCTCTCTGTACATCCTCTTGTTGGTGCTGTAGAGCCCCTGACCTTCCTGCTGCAGAATGTCAGTGAACACATGGTGTGAGTCCAGTTGACACTGAGCTACATGTTTTCAGCAGTAAATATCTCTAGGAAAAAGTTTTCCTATTAAATAGACCCCCAAATTCCAATTACCTAAGAGGGTTAAATGCTATCTAAAAGCCTTCTTGGTAAACAGGAATATTAACCTGATTAGAGAATAAAAATGCAGTTCTCCAGCCTTCTCTTATATTTTCTCAACTCTGTGCCTTTATGTAGCATTCTAGTTGCATGGATACCATTCCCTTTTCCCTGTCCATGAACTGCTCCTCATGTGCATCAAGGCCTATCTGACCTCCCTCTCCCTCTTGCTCCCACATTACCTTGTGTGTACTGTTCCATCAAAACTTTTCAGACTGCTAAATTTGACAGCTGTACACCTCTCTCTCCCACAGCTAAGAGTGAGCCTCCTGAGGGCAGGAATTGTTTTTATATACCCTTCAATTCAAATTCAACGTAGTGCCTGGTACAGACAACATGCAACAACATGCTTAATTTAAATGAAATTTTAATTTATAAAATTTTAAACTCTCCACAAGTACTGGCCGTGGGCAAATACAGGAAATCAGATTAAGAAAATAAATGGGTAAGGGAAAATTAAAATTGCATGAACTATCTTTTAGTCTAAGAGGGATCTTATGAGGGTGCTCAACAGTTAACAGTACAATGTTTAGAGAGAATCAAACAAGAGGCTACGTCTTAAAGCAGAAGAGATTGTGGCTGGGCATAAGGAGACTATTGATTGCTTAAAGACACAGACAGCTCAAGGAAAATTGGACACTGAGCTGAAAAGTGATGATTTTAACAAAGAATTGTTCTGCACATCCAGCTGTGGAGGAATCCTTAAGGCTCACAGAGGAACAAACAAGAAGCAGTCTTCAGAGATCAGAGGCAGAATCCCCAATGCCAGGAGCAAGGTTGCTATGGGGAAATTCTACTCTTCCTATCTTTCCTGAACTGGAATTAAAAAGCACCTAAATCTAGAAAGTAAAGGATGAGACAGCAAGAGAGGGGAAAGAATTCTGGAGTTTTATTAAAGTAGGAAGGAACTTTTCATCCATTTGGAAATGATTCTCTGAGGTCCCACTGGAAAGAGTTTGAAAAAATTTACTCTGGCCAAAATGCCTTCCTTGCTGTCAAATCAGCACAAAGTTAAGGTTAAACATAGCTTAAGACCTGTTTTCTTTAGTGTTCTCACAACCACTTAAAACTGTCATAATGTACCACAAGCTTATATACAATCATATTTACAAAAAAAAAACACGCAAAATATTAATCCAAAATAGTTTTTTTAATCCTTTGAAGTTATACCATCAAACTTGATGGGAGTTATTTTAATAGGTATTCTTGTGCATACTTCTTAAGTGTACTTTTATCTTCAATGCATAACTTGAAATTAAGAGGAAAAACAGCAAGCAGGAAGGATACAATGCAATAAGCATTTGATTTTGTTCTAAATGAGCAGCTTAAAAAAAAAAGGCAAAATACATTAAACAAAGTGCATCAGTTCCAACAAGTTAGTATTAAAAAGAGGCCTAAGGACAGTGCTGGAACCAGCCAGGAGTCCCTCCCTGGCAAGCCTCTGATTGTCTTTAGAGAATATTCAATGGGAAAAAAAAAAAAAAAAAAAAAAAAGGAGGGGAAAAGAAATGAGCACTTAAAATCTCAAGAGAAACAAACTACTTTCTCCAGAGATACTTGCAAAAGGAGCTAACGGACTGCCCAACTTTAACTCTGCCTAAGCTTTGTAACCTCCCTCAATCATCTGCTTTGTGACTTGATTTGCCCTAAAAGCCTACCCTCATCCTTTCAGCACTTTTGTCCACCTCCATTCTGCCAAGCTAGGTATGCAGTTAGATTGAATAAACCATGTAGAAACCCTCAGGCCCGAGTTTCCACACATCCTGAGAATAGGCACCCGCATCAGCAAATGGTGGCACCATTTCACTAGAAGGCACCATTTGCCTCCAGAAGTAATGGGAGACCCTTGCCTCCCATAGATCAGGGTCCGTGCTTTTCTGCTGGTGTTGGAGATTTATCTGGCAAGGCTGTGGCTTGCTTCTCTCTTAAAACAATCCTTTGTGATAGGCCATAGCACCAGGACAGACCCAATGGTGTATTAAGTCAAAAAAGACACAAGAAGAGGGAGTTTTAGGCCTACTTCTCTCTCTCCCCAATTCTCCACTCCTGGTTTTGCTGGTTCTTGTGAAAATCTCAGGCTCCTTAAACACCATACCCAAGTAAATGACTCTGCAGTGCATTTGCTGCCCACTACCTTCTACACCTCCCCATAAAGCTGCCCTCAGAAACAAGGCTACCTGTGTGGTCTGGTACAAGTACTGAATAAACACACCTGGAACCACCCTTGGAGTGGGCCTGGAACCAGATCCATTTGGACTGAGCATTGAATTTAAAACTTATGCCGACTCTAAGTCATAAGTAGCTTGTTTGGATAAATTCAAGTTTCCAAAGTATACACATTCTCACATAAGGGGTGGGAGTCATCAAAACTCACTAGTAAAACATCTAAAGTGAACAAAGTCAAGGAAGAATTATAATTGCAGGACAGTAACATTTCTTTTTGGTTTTGCAGGAGGCTCTTTGTCCTACAATTTCTGAGTCAGCACCATGACAAACATATGGTTGCTTACAATGGACCCAGGAGCAAGGAAATCCAAGCTTGAAAAGGCGGCTTCTGGTCCCCACCAAGATTTATACTTCATTTTTTGTAGTGATGCCTTCTTCTCATTTAGCTTCATAAGGCCAACAGGTTTCCTACTAATAACACAGAACACTTTTGAACTGGTGTGTGCACACAAGGCACATCCTCAATACACAGGATCAGAGTTCAAATCCAGGGTATGTTCCACTGTTGATCAATTAAACCAGTAAATGGTGTCTCAAACAGAACAATCTTTGGTGATATAGATGCCAAGTAAATATAATTGCCTCTGATAGTTTTCCCAAATGTTCCCATCTAGATCACCTGATGTTCTGTGTGTTCCTCAGAAACACTTTTTGGCTTGAGAGAGGGAAATGATTCTGAGTCCCACCCTACCTAAGGCCTCCTAAAGCTTTTAAATTGTATTCAGGTACCACATTAGTGACTGAATTGGTACTAGAGAGCGAGTAAAATGTATCTGGGTCCTCTGGAAGCTAAGGTCCAATGTCTTCTGTCTCACAGTGAGAATAATTTTACTTCCAGGAGAAAAGGCATATTAAGGCTAAGTTCTGAACTAGTTTTCTATGTTTGCTTCTACCATAAGTCAATAAATATTTACCAAGAAGCTCATCTTTTCCAGAGGTTAGTAAGTACCCTTCCCTGACCTCACATATTTATAACAGATAAATGCTAGGAGCCACCTGCATTTGCTGAACAAAGGCAGATAGGGTGCAAGCTTCCGTAAATGCATTCCCTGCGTTAGCCACTTCAACTCTGCTTCAAATGAGAAGGATGAAGATGGTTTACAAAGGAAAACAGCATAGTACCCAGAAGCCCACAAAATCTAGTCAAAATGTCACAGAAAAATCTGCATGTGCAGCAAAAAGGTTTCCCTAGCACACTAATGTAGCAGTAATAGTCTAATATTGGTCAGCCAGCTTTTCAAGGTCCAGGAGGATGAAACAGTCCATTAACCTGTTTTCTAAACTTGTCAATTCAGGATAAAAAATGGGTCATGAAAAATTTTCTGACCTCAGGCAGGCTATAGGCCCAGCTGCAGGTGAAATCCAGACAAATGCAGTCCCCTCACAATGTAACTGTTACACATTTAAGAAGTTGGTCTCTCTAAAACACAAAGTTCTTGCACCTATGTGCAACATACCAACATTTTACCCCAACATGGTGAGCTATTATCTGTCTTGAAATCTGTTTCAGCATCACAGTAACCAGAACATCATTGTTATCCAGTCCAGTCCCAGCAGCTTTGTGAGGTAAATTAAGTTCAAATTTTAAGTTAAAAAAAGTGCCCTGTGCTAAATTCCCAAACAACTATCCTCACTTACATAATATATGGGGGTCAGGGCTGGGGGATATAATTCTTTATTCAATTGCCTAATAAACTATATCTTAGTAGGAGAATGCAAGAAACATTAAGGGAAACCCAACTTACTTGACCATTTAGAGTCAGCCTTTCTCTAGGAGAAGGCTGAGCCTGAATAATCATAGTATAAACAAGCCTGTTGGGCTCTGACTCTACCCAGATCAGAGATTACTTGGGGCTGTATGTTTCGCCCTTCCGGACCTTCATCCCCTCACCTGTGAAGGGAGGTGATTATTAATTCTGTGTTTTCTGGAGAAGTCAAAAGAGAGACAAAATAAAGCATTCATTATTCTTGTGCTTGGTGAATTCCCTCTTACAGGAAATATGTTTCACTTTCCTAAATAAGATAACAACACGAGGCACTAAACATTAATTCCAGAAATTCTGTTCCATTGTTCTTCCTCAAGGGGCCCTCTTTGCCTTAGTGCCTTGACTGAACTCTCAGGAAATTTCATTAAGCAAGATCAGTACCACCACCACTACCCACCAAAAGCTTAATGTTTAATGCTAATTATTCCCTAGCATTCCCTGTATATCCTTCTCTTCCACAGACACAGAATTGTAAAAAACTGGATCTCTAAAGTTTCAAACATATTAATTTTTACTTAAATGAAGCTTCTTCTCAGGTATATCTGCTAGGAACCTAAGCAAAGAGTTAATGTCTTCATGTATGATTTAGTTGCAAGGCTTGAGTTAAGCTGGTTTATATATTATCCAATGAAGAGAGGCTCCAGATTATTCACCAATGTCCACAAAAATAGGTTGGGGTGTTGGGGAATGGGGAAAAAAATCACAATCAGTTAAAATTTGCTGTAATATTTCCTTATATTTGTAGAGCTGTTTAGAATTCACCCAGTTTGCAGGATTAAAACATTTTCAAATCTTGAGAAAGAATGATTGGGTTATAAATTTGCAGGTGATTAGGATAAAAAAGCATTCAGCAAAGCAAACCATTTAAGGGAGACAACCTAGGTATGTGTTTTTCCTCACTCTTCATGACTAGAATAGTGCAGCAAATGCTATTATTATATAATAGCTAGCAATGGAATCATAAGCGAAAATTCACCTGGAGTTTCATGTTAACTTGAGCTGGGCTAAAAGACACACTTAAAAGAATACTGAGTTGTTTAAATGGGAATCCTCGGACTAAAGATTATATTCAAATTAAAGAATTAGCTGAAAAAAGTCTAAGTGTGGCTAGACAAAGAGGTTTCCAGAATCCTTAACCACGTCTCAATATTTATCCAGCCACTGAGGACACTGCTACAGAAACTCCATGCTCTGCGTTACCCTCCAAAACATGTTTTCTGTGCTGTGCTTCTACAGTGGAGACACCTGGAAAGAAGGACAAATGGCCTTTGCTGTGGGTCCATAGAACGCCTACTGATTTTCACCCAAAGTAAAGAACACAGAAATGAAACAGAGGTAGACAAACAACTCTAGAGAAAAGTAAACACAAAATAAAAGTCACTGAAGTCCCCCTAAGAATGAACAGGAAGAGGGCAATTAAACGGAAATACTAACAGTCTTGGTAATGTTACTTAACACAGGCAGCCCAGGCTGGGTCAAGATGGAGAATAGTAACAGTAGAGTTCTTAGATCAGGTCAGTTAAGGAACTGGTGTAAGTGCCCACATAATGTTTTTAAGAAAGCAAACAGTTTCCCCCCCTCCAAATTCTGTCATAATTTTAGTGTTCATGTAGCTTAAAAATGGCATCATACAAAAAACCTCATACATGGCTGTAAGCTCAATTATCAACAGAGGTAGTAAACAAAGAAACTCCTAAGAATCGATTTTAAAATGGATCAAAGTGTGACTATACATTCAAAACCCTAGAGCCACATAATCATCCCCAAAATGAACTGTTTTAATTTTAAAAAGCTTAAAAACACAATGACAATGAAGCACTGATATGCCTTTAGGAACAGTCCCAAATCAGTGCTGACTTAAAGCTAGGTCCTCTCTTTCCAAGAAAAAGAAAGCAGAGAACAAAGTTCAATCTACAATGGGAGGGAACAGAATGAAAACAACCAAAAGGGTGCTTTCCAGCAGCCTAGGTTATTCTTTGTTTTCAGGCCACACCACTGGAAATGCTTTTCTTCTTATATAAGTCTTTTCCTCACAACCTTTATTTTTTTAAAACTGCCATCTGCTGAACAAGAGATGTCCACATTTCCACCGGCAGGCGATCCACTTCTGTGCACAGTTTTTGCTTCCTCACTGTGTCCTTCCCCGAAAGTGCAAAGAGAGCAAGCTGACACCTGCAGGCCCCAGAGCCCCAGGACTATTTCAGCTCCACTTATAAAGCAGGGTGAAGGATTTGCTGCATTTGTGCTTCAAAGATCCAGCTCACTTTGGTTGTCCTTCTCAGTTGGCAAACTGCTCATAAAAAGCAAACTTGATCCTCTCTATGTGATGGCAAAGTTTGATGGCAGGGCCCAATTTTAAGTCCATGCATTCTTGAACAGTGGGAAGGGTAAGGAGCAATAGGGCCTGCCCATCAATTTCCTGGTAAAGCATAAAAGACAAATTATCTGTGATGTGCACATGAAAGGCAGCTTGATCATGACAGCCTCTCCTCACTTTAGCTTTGTCAAAACTGGAGTCCCTATGCTTTCCTTTCCTTAATTTTTCGTCTTAGGTATCACACACTTCCTTTTAAGTGACTCCACAGTCTTCCATACTAATGAAGCTTCAGAATTAATAAAGTTTTACTGAGGACAATAAAATTTTACCAAGGATAATAATCCATTCCACAGAGTCTCTGCCCCATAGAAATTTAGTAAACTTACTAGCCCTGTAACTGGCAACTAATTGTGCCATCTTTTTAAAGGGTTTCTTCTAAATCTGAAACAAAGGATTAACTATCAACTTCAATGTTTTCTTACTCTGTAACATTCAAAAAACCCGATAAGCTCTTGAACCTCCCTAACTATCTTAACAAAACGTATTTCAATGTTTAAGGCCACTGGCTGTGTTTCAGCAAGCTTGCCTTAAAACTCATCACCACTCTAGAGCCTAACATGACAGATGCTATTTTTTAAAACAAGTAAATCATTATTTTTGAAAAGATGTGGACAATTAAGCATGGTATGCTTGATATTGGAGGGATAGAATCAAATTCTTAGGAAAAATTGGAATGCAATGATAATCTGCTTAAACTATGAAGCAAGTCTGATAAATAACTTTTTTTTTTTTTTATCATCTTTGACTCCTAAAAATGGAATTAAGACAATTCTTTTCTTTTGGAACAAAATGTTTTTCCTAAAACTTGTAAATTGTTGACTATTACATCTATAATTTATTGCTAAAGAGGCATTGCGAAAAATTATAGGAATCTGTGATTACCTGGTCTAGGAATATTCTTGCTAATGGAGCACAGTCAGTGGATCTGATGAACCGCACAACGTCTGCCACGCTCCACTTCAAGGGATTACTGTCCAGGTGAAGCCTTTCAGCAACTTCAATTCTTATTTCCTTCATTCCCCACAACACAATCAAACCAAACGGTGTTAAGGCTATTTTATTCTAAAAAATTCTAAAAAATTATCTCTACCTAAATTCATAATCTTTCAAGACATGGTTTAAAGTGGTCTTAGGACACGATTTCTCCCAGCAAAGATGTCAAAGACCCACGTGCATCAGGTACTCAGGAAATGTCTGTCTTTTATAATACCAAGTATCAATGGGAAAGAATTTATCTCAAAGTTTCAGCACAGATAATTTAGACAATTTAAGAAAGATAGGGTGCTAAAGAGAAGGGGATGCTAAGTCCAATGAGAGAAGGCTTAACTAAATAAACTACCAGGAGGAATCATTTACTGCTTCTGTTCATGGAATATCCTTAAAAAGCAATTTAGTTTTTGAACACTAACTTAATTGCTGTTCTTTACTGTTACATATATGTTATAAAATGTTCATACGTATATAGTAAATATACTAAACCAAATGGCTTAACCCAGAATCAAAAGGATAAATAACTTTTCCCACAAAACCATATATATTATGAAACATATTAAAAAGGCAGTTTTCCCAAAACTAAATGACAAGCTACAAATAAGCTAGCAATGGAGCTTTTTGTTGTTGTTGTTGCTAAAACAAGCAGCTACTCTGAGAGAGACTTTCCCCCATAAGTAGGTGATCTCAACTAATCCTTGAAACACATGTAAATCACTGCATTTGGGGTCACTTTACAAGAGACCCTGGAAATTCTACATAAGTCTGTATTGAAAGAAGTAGAATGCCAATATCACTAATAATCATATTCCAGAGGAAAATTCTAGAGAGAAAGAAATAAAAAAGAAACTTTTTAAAATGGTACCTTTGGTGAAGGAGGTTTATTTTCATCATCAGAAAATGAAAAGGTGCGAAGCTCCCTTTTTCTCCTTTGTCTATCTGGAGGCAGCGATGTGGATATCTCACTCTGGGTGGGCGAAGAGGAGCATGACTTTTTTTCTGACATTTCTGATTCTTCCTGTAGCTCATCCTGCTGCTCGGATGTACTGCCTTCACTTAGGGAATCATCATCCCCTTCATCTGGGTCATCCTCATCTTCACCCCCACTTCCCTGCAGGAAAAAGAGAGAAGTCTCATTGAAATTCAGGACATCAATCCCAGGTTTCATACGATTTTAAAAAATAATAATAGAGAAAGAAAAGAAATTCAGGACAAACCAGTTCCTGGGCCACAAAACCATCTTCTATTGGCCAGAGATCTGAGTTAGAAAGACCTGCAGGTATTCTGTGTCCATACTATAAAGCAGTGGTCACTTGGCTTTGAGACATTACAGGCACATCACAGATCTCATACCTGGGGAGAGCCCGCTGGGGTATTATCAACAGATGCAGAGGAGCGTTTCTTCTTATGAACAAAAACATTTTTCCGCCTCTTTCTCCTCTTACTGGCTTTTTTCAGGGCACAAGCTAAGTTACTATGCCCACCAGGTGGCCTCCCAATTCTTTTATTTTTCTTCTTTCCATAATAATGTGCTAAATGTGGATGACAAAATGAAGTAGCTTCATTATTTCTGTGCACCTCACAACCACAAGAGATTTTATTAGCATAGCAAAAAACAGGTACATTGTATTTGATTGAGGTTTAAATACCATAGAGTGGAATAAACAGATCTGAAGTACACAGTTTGACTAGTACAGAATGGTCCCTCCATATCAAAGTATACAGAACATCTTCAACCCAGAAAGTTCCCATGGTCCCTTCCCAGTCAGTACCCCTTACTAGAAGTAACCACTGTTCTAAACACTATCACTATAGATTAGCTTTGCCTCTACGGAACCACACAGTAAGCACTTTTTTGTGTGTGACTTTTTTTTTTTTTGAGGTGGAGTCTTGCTCTGTCGCCAGGCTGGAGTGCAGTGACACCATCTTGACTCACTGCAACCTCTGCCTCCCGAGTTCAAGCAATTCATCTGCCTCAGCCTCCCTAGTAGCTGGGATTACAGGCACACACCACCACACCTAGCTAATTTTTGTATTTTCAGTAGAGACGGGGTTTCACCATGTTGGCCAGGACGGTTTCGATCTCTTGACCTCATGATCTACCTGCCTCGGCCTCCCAAAGTGCTGGGATCACAGGAGTGAGCCAACGTGCCCGGCCATGTGTGACTTCTTTTACTAGGTATAATGTTTTTGAGTCGTGTGTTTTATTATATGTTTCTTTTCTATTTGGATATCTGGTTGTACCAGTGCTATTTTTAAAAAAGAATTTCCTTTCTCCCTTAAATTTCTTCATCTCTCTTGTTGAAAATCATTTATGTTAAGTTTGGCTCTATTTTGGACCCTGTGGTCTGTCCCATTGTTCTATTTGACTATTCTTTTTTTTTTTTTGAGACAGAGTCTGTCACCCAGGCTGGAGTGCAGTGGCATGATCTTGGCTCACTGCAACCTCCACCACCTGGGTTAATGCCATTCTCCTGCCTCAGCCTCTTGAGTAGCTGGGACTACAGGTGTGCACCAACACATGCCCGACTAATTTTTGTATTTTCACTAGAGACAGGGTTTCACCGTGTTGGTCAGGCTGGTCTTGAACTCCTAACCTCAGGTGATCTGCCTGCCTCGGCCTCCCAAAGTGCTGGGATTACAGATGTGAGCCACTGCACCTGGCTTGACTATCCTTTAATGCCTCTTTTGATAATTATAACTTTATGGTTAAAAAAAGAGAGAGACTAAGTCTTCCAACTTTATTCTTTTTTTCCAAATTGTTTCAGCTATTCTAGATCCTCTGCATTTTCATATAAATTTTAGAATATACATTGCAGAAATGAAACATATATATTCTAGCTGAGTTATGTATTAAAGTAATATCAAAATATAATTTTATGAAAAAAATTTAAATTTTCTAAAGGGTATGAATCCATTTGACATCATTCAAATTACTAATTGGGAGAAATTGTGACTGTCCTTCTAAATTCTAGGCTAATTTCAACTATATTATTGTGAAAGATAAATTCAGACAAAAGGCACAATAAAATCCACATATCTTCCCCTCACATATCTTCCTTCAGAGTAGTGTACTTATACATGTACTTATATGAATAGTATTTTTTACTCAGCTCCTAATAATTGCAGTTTCTTAAACTAAGTGCTGAGTCTGATACAAGATAATTCCTACCCTTACGGAGTTTACAATCCAATAAATATAAATAGAAACTAGAAGGTTAGACTTATATGATTTTGTAATTTAAATACTGATTAGAAAGCTCATCATACTATATGGACCGTGGATCAGCAGCATCAGTGGCATCTGGGAGCTTGTCGGAAATGCAGATAAGATACTCAGGACCCAGATACTCACAGACCTGATACATCAGAAGCTCCATTTTAACAAGATCCTTCAGTGATCTGCATGCACTATAGTTTAAGAGGCACAGATCCCTAAAAGAAATCTTTCAATTTTAACAAGGTTAAAATCCTCCTCTGTATTGATTCTCCCAAGTGACACAGGGCTTGCAGGATTTAAGGAAAGGTAGGATCAGAATTTTGTCTTTGGGTGGCAATGCCTTGACAAGACTCCATATTGTAAATTTCATCCTGTGTGACCCCTGCCCCAGTTTCTCAAAGGAGAAGATAACCAAGTACAGGGAACAGGTGCTATGAAAGTTCAAGGTGAGGTTGCAACTACCTCCTCTTCTATTTCCACCTCCCTAAGTACTGTGGCTTCATTGCTGCTCTTCGGAGACACTGAGCAAGCTCCTGCCTCAAGCCTGTGCCCTTGATGCCCCCTCCCCAGGACACTCCCACCTAGCTCTCTGCACAGCCGGCTCCCGTTTCCTTCAAGGTGTTACCTGTCAGAAAGACTTCCCTGACTCCTTGCATAAACAGCACCCCACCTCCCAGCCTTCCTCACTCTCCTACTTTGCTTGCCCACCTTGCTTCACTGTTCCCCACAGTATTTCTCTCTCTAAATTTCTTCCCTTGTTCGTTATCTGTCTCCCATGTTAAAGGTAAGCTCACTGAGGATAGGAATTTGTTTCTTTATTGTTGTACCCCAATGCTAGAATAGCATAAGCACACAATGAGTACAAAATATATACTTGCAGATTGTATGAATGAATTACATATCCTATTAGATATAATAACTAATTTATATACATGCTATATATAAAAGTTGGCACACTAAAGCCCATGGGCCAAATCTGGCCCATGACCAAGAAAAAAATTACCCTTACATTTTTAAAAGCGTTCTTTTTTTTTTTTTTTTTTTTTGAGATAGAGTCTTGTTTTGTCACCCAGGCAGAGTGGAGTGGTCTCAAACTCCTGACCTCAAGTGATCTGCCCACCTTGGCCTCCCAAAGTGCTAGGATTACAGGCATGAGCCACCGTGCCTGGCCAAAAGGGTTCTTAAAAAATGAAAACACAACACATCAAAAAAGAATATGTGACAGAAAGCCATATGACCCACAGCATGAAATAGTTATCATCTGGCCCTTTACGGAAGAAGTTCGTGTGCCTCTGCTATATATGAATGTCTGTAAAGTAAAAAACCTTCCAAGATGTAAGTATGGTCAGCTGCTACGGTTAACACATTGGAAAAACATGACTCACTGTATTTGGTCTTTGTAAGTACAGAACAGTTCTCAGAACACTTATCCAGAACCATCCGTGGACCGAAGAGGTTAGGACAGCATTCCAGTTTGATACAGGTTTGCCGGCAGAATTCAGTCACCCGATCTGCTGTTTTCACTATCTCAACAGTAGCTCGATAACTCTTTCCTTTGTATCTGCCATTGGAAGACATCAGATGCCAAATGTATTGGGCTAATGATTACCCAGAGAAAAATCAAACATATTAATACACCTAAAAAATATTTTTGCTTTTTGGAATATTCTATGTCCTTTATAGTTCGAGGGCCCTGAAAACAACAAGGAAGTTCTGCATATTGAACTTAAATCAAATTAAATCTGGTAAGCTATGACAACTAAAAGCTGAGTTATTTAAATTAGCAAAATTAAGCTCCTGTTTTCTGTTCCTAAGTTAAAGTTTTCAAATAGTAATTTCACTAACTGCTCTAAAAAGAAAAGTGACTTTTCACTAAGTCTTTCTTTACCCTTGGCAGTGATCCTCAGACTGTTGTCCAAGGACTAGTATCACTTGCCAATTGCCATCTGTCCATGACAAGATCAGAAAGCAAGAGTACATATTTATAACCTTTCACACTAATTTGGAAAAGTAATTTTACGTCTCTTACATCTAATAACAAAAATTGTTCTTGCATTTTTGTGTATTAAATTTCTTATTTCCTTTTTGTTTTTGAGATAGAGTCTTGCTCTGTTGCCCAGGCTGGATGAAGTGCGGTGGCATGATCTCGGCTCACTGCAACCTCCACCTCTCAGGTTCAAGCGATTCTCCTGCCTCAGCCTCCAAAGTAGCTGGGATTACAGGCACCTACCACCAGACCTGGCTAATTTTTGTACTTTGAGTAGAGTCTTTCTTTCATCAATGAAAGAATGGAAATCTAAAAAAGACAAACAAGCCTGGTCCGTCACCACAAATAGCTGAAAAAGCCCTGCCAGAGGAAACTTAAGGCCTCTGATATTATCCACAGAACTAATTCTGTGAAATTTTCTTTTTTTTGAGACAGAATCTCACTCTGTCACCCAGGCTAGAGTGTAGTGGCACGATCTCGGCTCACTGCAACCTCCACCTCCTGGGTTCAAGCAATCCTCCTGCCTCAGCCTCCCAAGTAGCTGGGATTACAGGCGCGTGCACTGTGCCTGGCTACTTTTTGTATTTTTAGTAGAGACGGGGTTTCACCATGTTGACCAGGCTGGTCTTGAACTCCTGACCTTGTGATCCGCCTGCCTCGGCCTCGCAAAGTGCTGGGATTACAGGCGTGAGCCACCGTGCTCTGCCGATTCTGTGACTTTTTAAAGACAAGTAACAGTAAATAGTAAAAACAAGCAGTCTACTCACTTGGCTTTTAGGACTTCCCCACATCCGTGCCACACAGAGTCTTTGTCCAGCTGGAGCTCCCGAAGGACACGGCTGGGTTTGTAGGCTGCATTGATAAGTAAAGTGAGGACCTGAGCTCAGTTTTAAAGCAGAAACACAGATTGGGAAGGAGAAAAGTAGACCATTAGAATCTTGTCATCGCTCCCTTAAAATGTTAAGGTCATTTAGGAGGTTAATTCTAGTCATATGAATTAATTAATGTTAAGATAATAATAGTATCAGAGATACTACAGCCACCCAAAGATGCAAATAAGAGTGTACCAAAACCTCTTCAACATTTTTTAAATGTTATGGTTAGGAAAAAACAGGTACCATGATTTTCAAATTGCTCCAGAACATGCTTTCAAATGCTTTCCCAGCCACGGTACACACAGAAAATTATATTTGTTTGGACCACTATGTAGACAGCTGAGGCTTCTTGTGGCTAGAGGAGTCTGGTCCAGAAGCTCTGGCTTCCCCAGATCATGACTTGCCACCCTGAGGGCTGAAAGGTCTCTTATCTGTTACTTGCAGCATATCACACTGGTTGGGAAGAACAAAAAGCCCAGCAGATGTGTAGCTTTATCATAGCCACTAGGTTAATGCCACATAGCCACGGCCTCTCAGTCATAGAGTAATCTCACAGTTCACTTTTGTATAGTTCTCTTCTGGTCTCTGACAGAAGACCTTTCTACCCTGACAGAAGTGAACCTGCTTTGTGAAGAATTGTTTACGTGAATGTTTCCTAGGAAGGAGAAACAATTACATACCCTCTTCACTATCCAAAACATGAGAAAAGTTAGTAACTTTTGATAAAACCTAGAACTGTCACATCTATGGCATGTGGCTCCCTGTAGAAATGACCATAGGAGAATGCTGTGAAATTTCCAAGTTATTTTGCTCTAGGCCAGAACCTTACCTCTCTAAGGACCAGAACACAGTTCCCAGGTCCTACACATTGAGGCAGCTCAGCAATTCTTCCTTTGTTAAGATATGGCCCTGAGAAGCAACGGTGATTGAAGTATATCTTTGGACAGCAATATTTTCCATTAATCGTAACTGGGAAATGAAGAGAAACAAATATTCAAAACAGTCATTCTCTACCCCATGTTTCCAAAGCTTGAATTGCCAGGGAGGAAAAACCAAGCACATGTACTATTATATTAATATAAACTTTGGAATTACTTACTTTGAAGCTTAACATGTTGTCTGAGAATGCTCTTAAGTAACTTACAGAGCTTATCACTCTGCTGAAATCAAACAGGGTCCTGAATTAACATGCTGATTAGTTCCTAGGTTACTGCAAAATTGATAGAAGAACCCTATCTTCTATCAATAAAGTGGAGAGTGTATTCCAAGAACACATGAGGATTCTGGACGATCAATGATTTCTTTTCCAGGTCTTCAAAAACCAACTTTCAATAATCTATTCTGGAATATTTATAGAAATTGTCGAATATTATTTAGAATTACAGCTTGTCTCCTAAAAAACCACCAAACTAATGTTGGCAGCCTTTGATGTTGTGAGAGCTCTCCCACCTCTGAGATTTCCCAGAGGGCTAAAAGTATGCTGTGACCACATCTCTAAGTTTTTTTTGTACTGTGGGGTATAACTGGGTCTAGAGACCCTTTTCTTCAACTACTTGTCTGTATCAATACTGTCCTTCAATTTAAAAAATCCCCTCATAGTGGTAGGCATGTCAGCTGTTGAATGTAAAAAATTCAAAGATACTAAAACACTGCTATAAAGCACAGAGAAGCTCTTCTAATAGATATGCCTGTTAATCCAATGTTAAGGAAAGATATGTGCACACTGCCCATTGTTGAAAGGATCCTGCAGTTCATAATGTTTTCTCTTTAATTAAGAATGGTCATGGCCAGGTGTGGTGGCTCATGCCTGTAATCCCAGGAATTTGGGAGGCCAAGACGGGAGCACGTCGCTTGAGTCCAGGAGTTCGAGACCAGCCTGGGTAACACAGTGAAGCCCCATCTCTACCAAAAAAAAAAAAAAACCAAACAAATCAGCCACGTGTGGTGGCATATGCCTATAGTCCCAGCTACTCAGGAGGCTGACGTAGGAGGACAGACAGCTTGAGCACAGGAGGTGGAGGTTGCAGCGAGCTGATACAACACCACTGCACTCCAGCCTGGGTGACACTGTCTCAAAAAAAAAGAAAAAAAAAGGATGGTATATCATAGTGACCAGTATGCTGGTGCTCACATTTCCAGGTGAACCCTGTAACCCAAATGCCTCTCTTCAGGATTAAGGCACTCATGCCCCTGCTGCTGGGTATGTTGGCAGCTTATAGCTTTCAGCTTTAAGTCTATTCTGGAATCACCCTGAGCTGGGTACTGCTCTCAGCAGGAGAGGGCCACCTTGCCCCTTGTGACGTGAGGAGGAAGCAGTGGCGTACTTCCAATAACTGGTCAGTAAAGTGTGGCCACCACACCTGAATTAGGATCAGCTCTGAGTGGTTAGATCAGCTTCAGGGCTCCCAGTGGAAATAGAAGAAACTTCTGTTGCAACTGCATCATGGTTCAACTTATCTCTCTGCCCAATCCTACTTCCTTTACTCCTTCCAAGAAGCTGTTCCCAAAAATACTCCCCAATGAAACTCCTGAATGCATATGTCAGAGTCTCAGACTCTGTTTCCCAGGGAACCTGACCTATGACAAAACCCAAACCAAAAGGCCTTGGCTGAGGTTGTGCAGAAGATATTAATGTCTTAAATTCTGTGGTTTCAGTAGGCATTTGAATGGCCAGGAATGCATCAAAAGCAAGGAGTTACACAGTCCTAACCCTCTGTGTACAAATGATGTAATGAAAAGGCAGTGGGTAGAAGAGACGGAAGTATGGGTTTCAAATTTGTGAAAGACTTCAGTTTCATTTCTGTCCTTTCTACTCGTAAGCCGTGTGATCTCTCTGAGCTTTGATTTCTCTTCTAGGCATTCACTAAATATCATCTGAATGCCCAATCTGTGCTAGAATATACACAGCCAGGATGCTAAACATTATACAACAAGCACGTAGACGTTAAGAATAGTTCAAGAGAGAACCCTGGACAAAAGGCTTGAACCTCCAGCAAGGATCTTTGTCTCATTTATCAGGCATTGCCTCTGGGACAATTTCTTTTTCCAATGCTTTATTTTTTTTTTCACATAAATTGTGAAATGTATATACAAAGTATGCATATCATAAAAAAGGGTTTTAAAAAGAATAAACCTCTACCTCTCAACCATCTAGCTTAAGAAACAACACTGCCTGGAAAACTTCAGATTCTTTAGCTAAAGTCAAAGATGGTAACATCGACCATCTGAGCCCTTGGCACACAAGGGGTGATCAGTAAAGAATAGCTATGGCTATTAGAAATGGACGGAACGGCCGGGTGCGGTGGCTCAAGCCTGTAATCCCAGCACTTTGGGAGGCTGAGACGGGCGGATCAGGAGGTCAGGAGATCGAGACCATCCTGGCTAACACAGTGAAACCCCGTCTCTACTAAAAAAATACAAAAACTAGCCGGGCGAGGTGGCGGGCGCCTGTAGTCCCAGCTACTCCAGAGGCTGAGGCAGGAGAATGGCGTAAACCCGGGAGGCGGAGCTTGCAGTGAGCTGAGATCCGGCCACTGCACTCCAGCCTGGGCGACAGAGCGAGACTCCGTCTCAAAAAAAAAAAAAAAAAGAAAGAAATGGACAGAACTATCAGCCTAGAGATGATTGTTAAACTAAACACATCCTAGACTGTTATAACTCTAGTCACAATTAAGAGACCCCTCTATGAAGTCATATCCTATACATCAAATGTACTAAGTTATTTTCAGATACACTCCATTAAAAGAAACTAAGTCTTCCTTTCCATAAGATGACATATGCTTATACCTGACTCTGTGGAGTTCAGCTCCTGATTCCTCAGGCCCTCATGGACAGTCCTCGAGGATGGTACTCTGGGTCGAGAAAACACAGTAAAATAGTGAGATAATCCTTAAGATCAGTAAAGTGTGAGGCTTAGTTTCCTTCAAATCTAAGAAGAAAGCAAACGTGGCATGTTGCAAAATCTGTAACAGAAGGTACTCCCTTGATGATTTTTTTTTTTTTTTTTTTAAAGAACAAAGCTGGGCGCTGTGGCTCACGCCTGTAATCCCAGCACTTTGGGAGGCCGAGGCGGGCAGATCTCAAGGTCAGGAGATAGAGACCATCCTAACATGGTGAAAACCCATCTCTACTAAAAATACAAAAAATTAGCTGGGCGTGGTGGCGGGCACCTGTAGTTCCAGTTACTTGGGAGGCTAAGGCAGGAGAACAGCGTGAACCTGGGAGGCGGAGCTTGCAGTGAGCCGAGATCGCACCACTGCACTCCTGCCTGGGCGAGAGAGGAGACTCCATCTCAAAAAAAAAAAACAACAAAACAAAACAAAACAAAACAAAAAAAGAACAATTGTTTTTAAAACTATATATAGGGCATAATGAGCCAATGGATGTCTGTATACAGCATTGTGATACTACATATTCAAATTTTCTCTTCATTTATTGGGCAAAAAAAATTACAAAATTTCTTGTGAGATGCTTAAACCACAAATAAACTACTCATTTTTCAATAGTCAAAGAACAGAAACTTTATATAGGGTCTGTTTTCTTCATCCATTGGTTTTCAAATTAAAGACAAATTATGTTATTTTTAAAAACCCAGAGGCTTATTCTGTGTATAGCAATCACTGAAAAAAGGCTAATTTATCTTTTAGAATGCATCCTAACTAAAGCTTTGGATCAGTTTTGGCAACTAAGTCAAGGAAAAATCCAAAGCCAGTCTTTTTTTCATTATCGTCTCACTTCTCTACTTGGGGTAAATGTCTACGGCCCTTCTCTCCACTTCTGTTGTTAGTTTTATTACCCACAAAGTTACAAAGGTTTAGGTAGTTATAGAATTTGCTATATACAGAATTGTTTCCCCCTACTCAAATTCATATGTTGAAGCCCTAGTGCTCAGTGTAACTGTATTTGAAGATAGGGCCTTGGGGAGGTAATTATGATTAAATGAGGTCATAGGGTAGGCCGTAATCCAATAGCACTGATAGTCTTATAAGAAGAGAGGGGTCCGGGGGTGCCGGGGAGAGAAAGATTTTTCCACCATGCAAGAACACAGCCAGAAGACAGCCATCTGCTAGCCAGGGAGAGTGCCCTCACCAGGAACCAAATCCACCAGCACTTTGATCTTGGATTTCTCAACCTTCAGAATGTAAGAAAATAAGTTTCTGTGGTTTAAAGCAGGGGTCCCCAACCCCAGGGTCACAGACAAGTACCCATCCATGGCCTGTCAGGAATGGGACCGCACAGCAGCCAAGGGAGCATTACAGCCTGAGCTCAGCTTCCTGCCACGTCGGCAGCAGCATTAGATTCTCACAGGAGTGGGAACCCCATTGTGAACTGTGCGTGTGAGGGATCTAGGCTGCACGCTCCTTAGGAGACTCTAATGCCTGATGATCTGAGGTGGAAAAGTTTCATCCAGAAACCATTCCCCACCTCAGTCTGTGGAAAAACTGTCTTTCACAAAACCGGTCCCAAAAACGTCAGGGACCGCTGGCTTAAAGCCGCCCAGCCTCTGGTATTTTGTATGGCAGCCCCAGAAGATTAATAGAGAATTCAACACCCAATGTTTTAAAACACACATATACACACAGAAACCTTTGTACTTTTAAGGTTTGAAGGCATTACTAATTAACTGTTTCTCAAAAGCTATGTGTGCAGGTATGTTACAAATGAAGAATTTCTTGATGGGCACAAAGTCACTCCTTTGAATGTGTCTTTTCTTTTAGAGTTGTCTTCTACCCCAAGCTTTATTTTTGTCCACTGTGACAAATCATATCCTAATTTACAATTTTTGCTCTTCCTTAATGAATACCAGCATGGGGACTCTTATTTTCTTTCTTTTATTCAATTACCTTAAGGTTCTAAAAGCCAAAGAAAACTCAATTTAGACACCATCTTGGGAATGCATTGTACCCTTTTGTATATAATGCCATTTTAGAAAATACATATACTTCCAAAGTATACAAATGATCAAATGTTGAATTAAAAAATTATGCTTCCATCTGAGAAAATGAGGAAATATACCCTCTGAAATAGTTATTTTTCTAGATATTCTAACTTGTGAACTGTTCAGACACATTATTACATTACTTACTGTTTTTCTGGCTGAACCACTGCAACTTTCCTCTGTTTATGTACTGTAGGAAGAAAAAAATATATAAATGCCAAGAAAAATAAAAAGACAAAGGAAAATTTATATGTGTATTAAGGTTACATTAGCATATTTAAAACTTGGTTCTGTGTGAGAGTGTGTGTGTGTGTATATATACACATATACAGTACTATAAATTAATGCTTATGTCTGAATATCTAGACTGAGGCACATTTTCTTGGTAGCGGTCTTTACACAAAGAGCAAAAATAATATTTTCAAGGCTCCCTGGGTCAGTAAGTGTTGGGAAAGCTGAATATCCACATGAATGAAGTTGGACCCTTACCTTAGATCAGTGGTCCCCAACCTTTTTGGCACCAGGGACTGGCTTCATGGAAGACAATTTTTCCATGGACCAGGGGATGGGGGGTCGTTTCAGGATGAAACTGTTCTACCTCAGATTATCAGGCATTAGATTCTCACAAGGAGCATGCAACCTAGATCCCTCATGAGACAGTCCACAGTAAGATTCACGCTCCTATGAGAATCTAATGCCGCCCCTGACCTGACAGGAGGTGGAGCTCAGGCACTAATGCACACTCGCCTACCACTCACCTCCTGCCATGTGGTCCGGTTCCTAACAGGCCATGGACCACTACTGGTCCATGGCCCAGGGATTGGGGATCCCTGCCTCATATCATATATAAAACTTAACCCAAAGGGGACCAAAGATCTAAACATAAATATAAGGGTTAGAACTATAAAACTCTTAGAGAAGAGCACGGAAGAAAACTATAAAACTTATTCTTAATAGTCAAAAAATGGAAACAATTCAAATGTCCATCAATTGTTAAATAAACAAAATGTGTTACATTTATAGCATGGAATATTATTCAGCTATATAAAGGAATAAAGAACAGATACACACTACAACATGAATGAACTGAGAGCAGTACGCTAAGTGAAAGAAGCCAGTCACACAAGACCATGATTCCATTTATGTGAAATGTCTAGAATAGGCAAACCTATGGAGACAGAAAGTAGATTTGTGGATGCTGGGGGTGGGGATTGATTGCTAATGAGTACAGGGCTTCTTTCTGAAATGATGAAAATGTTCTCAATCTGACTATGGTGATAGTTGGTATGTCAATTATAACACCATAAAGCTGTTTAAAAAGGGGGAAAGTGGGTTGCCACTTTTGAGGTTAGGTTGCAGAAAGACTCTGGCTTCCATCTTCCTCAACCTCTGTTGCTCTCTCGCTTCCTCACTCTGATAGAAGCCAGTTGTCACGCTGTGAGCTGCCTTACGGAGAGACCCACATGGCAACGAACTAAAGGAAGGCTCCAGCCAACACCCAGCAAGGAGCTCAGGCCCTCAGTCCAACAGCCCACAAGAAGACGCATTCTTCTTGTGGTCTGAGTGTTTGTACTCTCCAAAATTCACACTGAAACTTATCCACCAATGTCCTGGTATGAAAAGATAGGGCCTTTGGAAGGTAATTAGGTCACAAGGGCAGAGCCCTCATGATGCAGAATAGTGCTCTTACAAAAGAGACCCACAGAGCTAGTAGTCCTTCCACCATGTGAGGACATGAGAAGGTGCCAACTATGTACCAGGAAATGCGCCCTCACCAGACACTGAATCTGCCAACGCCTGGATCTTGGGCTTCCCAGTCTCCAGAACTGTGAGAAATAAATTTCTGTCATTTATAAACTTCCCAGTGTGTGGTATTTTGTTACAGCAGCTAGAATGCACTAAGACACTTGCCAATAATCATCTGCATAAAGCTGGGAGCAGATCCTCCCCATGGTGAGCCTTGAGATGACTGGAGCCCTGGCTGATAATTGAGCACAGCCTGTGAGAGACTCAGATCCAGAGGACCCACCTAAGTTGCACCCAAATTCCTGACCCACAGAAACTGTAAGGTATTAAATATTTGTTACAATAAATAACTTCCTGTGCAGGAACAGATAACCAGAATGTCATTTTTTTTCTCTGAAATGTCCAGATTAGTTTTTTTTTTTTTTGAGACGGAGTCTCGCTCTGTTGCCCAGGCTGGAGTGCAGTGGCCGGATCTCAGCT
Source organism: Mandrillus leucophaeus (assembly GCF_000951045.1). Taxonomy (NCBI): domain Eukaryota; kingdom Metazoa; phylum Chordata; class Mammalia; order Primates; family Cercopithecidae; genus Mandrillus; species Mandrillus leucophaeus. The sequence continues at coordinate 2,265,249 of NW_012103098.1, read as the reverse complement.
CACTGCAAGCTCCGCCTCCCGGGTTTACGCCATTCTCCTGCCTCAGCCTCCCGAGTAGCTGGGACTACAGGCTCCCGCCACCTCGCCCGGCTAGTTTTTTGTATTTTTAGTAGAGACGGGGTTTCACCATGTTAGCCAGGATGGTCTCGATCTCCTGACCTTGTGATCCGCCCGTCTCGGCCTCCCAAAGTGCTGGGATTACAGGCTTGAGCCACCGCGCCCGGCCACCAGATTAGTTTTAACTGGCAGCAGCCACACAGAAGATTATTTAACAATCAATCCTCTAACCCAGAAATAGACAGATACCTCGTGCTCGGCGAGGAGTGCTGAGGGGGTGGCCGTTGGTTTCACACCAGCCCAAAGGAAATATATCCATGGATTCCACACTCACAATATATTCAGGTATAGGCTTCTTAGAACCTGTTTAGATTTAAAAAAAAAACAAAAAAAACCCAACTTTTTTTAGACCATTAAATAACCTTCTTCATAAACTATTTTCTAGATAATGTTCTACTCTTGTAATAATGCAGACACAAGTCTCTTGACACAGAAATCATACATTGTCATGTATGATAAACATTATGAAAAAAAAGTAAACTGTCCCCCATGTAAAACTGTATCAGGACCAAAATGGGTAGAGAATATACAAGGTGACACTTAAGCTAGGAAATAGCAAATAAGAAACTGGAACTACCACTGGTATCATTCAGATGGTTAGTATCACAGTCATTTCAGACAAATAGAAACCAAATGGCAAAGGTGACAATTCTACTCAATGAGAACATCAGTTCTGGTACTTCGGGAGTAAGCCAGAAAAGAACAGTGAATTCAAATCAGGAAGTGATTTGGCAAGTTGCTGAACAAGGATTGCATAAAAGTCTACATTCAATATTACCCTTGATATCTGCATTAAATGCCAATTCTACAAATCAGAAATAGTAGGTACCGTCTCAAAGTCTGACTATTTGGTAGCAGGCTAAAAAAGCAGCTCAGGACATATACAGTAACCATAGCACTGAGTACTCATGTAGTGCCTTGCATTCATAAACCTGTCCAATTATTGAGTATTACTTTTAGTACAGTTTATCATTTGTACTCTATATACTTTTTGGTTCCACTGGGCTACAGCAACCAAAATATTATCTCTTCAATAAGCTAGGTGTTAATGTTCATGCTCATATAACTTGGTCACATCAAAATACATGCTATTTGACTTATGTTTTCCCCTTCCAGAAAATAGGAGACTCTATAGTAAAGAATTTTTATTTGTATTCATTTCCTAAAATTTGAAATTTGAAAGCCAAGGACAGAAAAATAAATGTTTCGCTTAGAGTCTTGCATTACAAAAGTCTCTGAACAAGATCCCCATTTAACTAATCCATTAAGTTTAAGAGACCACATTACAGGATTAAACAGGAAGCTCAAAGGAGAGTGGTCACAGGAAGGCTTCTGGAGTGCTGGCACTCACCCTCCAGCTGGAGCCACAGGTAGGAGCCTCTCACTGCAGTGATGGTAGCAACACACACTTCCTCAGGGAGAAGGGGGTTCACCGCCTCAAGCTTCATGTTCTCTTTAAATTCATGTTCAGAAATTAACTAGAAAATGAATGAATCAAATCCATTTACTGGATTAACATAGTATCAACTCATGTGCTCAGCTAGAAAACCTTTCTCAAGTAGTATTTAATCCCTAGGTTTAAATATAACATTTATTTTGCATTGTTTTGCTTTTTAATGAAGCAAAAGGAAAATGTCTGCCTTTCTTGGTGTTATAGAAGTATTCAGGAAGTACACTCTTTGATGTCAGATATTCCTGCATTATTGACCTTGCTCAAGCTGTATAGCCTCTTTTTGCCTCAGTTTCTTCACCTGTCAGATGAGGTTGAGAACTCCTATCTGGCTGTGCTATTACAAGGTATCAATGAAATAAAGTCTCTAAGGTTCTGTATCCTGAATCAAGTGGCTATCAACACTGTTGACTCACTTCCCCTCACATAAAGCACCCCATCATACCACAAACTGCCTGGTTCATACTTGTATGTGTATCATAAAAGGCAGTCAGGATAAAGAATGTTTATCAACAGTGAGAAAGGGTCATTTAAAACAGAAAAATATCCAGCACCCGAGTCAAAATGGACAACTGAACATCTGCATTTGAGTGTTCTCTCTTCTGACACCTAACTTAAAAAATTAAAGTTGTTTTTGGTTTGCTTGTTTTGAAGACAAAAACTTAACATCTATATTAAGATGGATGTAACAGGAGAGGAAACAACATTTTATAAGCTAAAATTTAGAACAGGATCTAGAAACTAAGTTAAAGAAAGGCGAATCTACGCTGGCAGTAAAGAAAGTGAAGAACCAGGTACTAGGCAACTGGAGGTAGAGGAGACATAGTCAAAACAAGGAGGATTTGTTGAAAACATTTAAGAAACATTTAGGTTATGCCATTGGCTCCTCGACTCCATGCATTAGGGAAACCATTCCTTCCTCTCCCCTATAGAAGGTGAGACTTATCCTCTGGATAGGGTAAAAGAGAAGATGCCTAGGTAAGAGGACACAAGGAACTGCTGAGGGCATGCATGCCGTGACAAAAATAGTGGTTAGCCTATGGACTGCTGAGAGGTTCTGCCTATGACCCACCTGCCTATGACCCACCAGGCAGAGGACTAGAAGACACTTCTTATGGTGATATGATAAGCCCAAGAAGAAACACATATGATATGGATTCAGGTTTCCCCAACAAATGGTCAATCAGATAGGAAAGTTCAAGGTTGACAAGCTCCATCTACTTGCTCAGAGTTTCCAATTTTAGTCACCCATTCTTAAATACAGCAACAACCAAGAATTACTAGACACCTAAGAAGATGAAAGTTGAGAGTAAGAGAGTAAGAGAGACCAAAACAGACAAGCAACTTGGAAAAAGCAGTGATTATGCAAGAAGAAAACTTCCCAAAAGGTGTGTGTGTGGGGGGGTGGATTAGGGGTGTTAATTAACATCCTCTGAGAGATAAGAAAAACTATTGCATCCTTAGAGCAAGAATAGTATGATATTAAAAATAAAGAAGTGCTGAGCACGGTGGCTCACGCCTGTAATCCCAGCACTTTGGGAGGCTGAGGCGAGTGGATTACCTGAGGTTGGGAGTTCGAGACCAGGCTGACCAACACGGAGAAACCCCGTCTCTACTAAAAATACAAACAAATTAGCCAGGCATGGTGGCGCATGCCTGTAATCTCAGCTGCTTGGGAGGCTGAGGCAGAAGAATCGCTTGAACCCGGGAGGCGGAGGTTGTGGTGAGCCAAGATCGCGCCACTGCACTCCAGCCTGGGCAACAAGAGCAAAACTCGATCTCAAAAAAAATATAAAAATAAAAATAAAAATAAAATAAAATAAAATAATGTGTCGTCCCAGCACTTTGGGAGGCAGAGGTGGGTGGATCGCCTGAGGTCAGGAATTTGACACAAGCCTGGCCAACATAGTGAAACCCCATCCTTACTAAAAATACAAAAACTAGCTGCGTGTGGTGGCGGGCACCTATAATCCCAGCTACTAGGGAGGTCGAGGCAGGAGAATCTCTTGAACCTGAGAGGCAGAGGTTGCAGTGAGCCGGGATCATGCCATTGCACTCCAGCCTGGACAACAAGAGCAAAGCTCCATCTCAAGACAGACAGACAGACAGACAGACAAAAAGAAAGAGAGAGAGAGAAAGAACTATTCAGAGTTCCAGAAAATAAAAAACATGATGCCAAAAATTAAAAACTCAAAAGGAAGGTCAAAAGACAAAGTTTAGGAAATCTTCCAGAAAACAAAGCAAAAAGACTAAGAAACATAAAACAAAGGATAAAAAGATTAAAAAAGCAGAGGTTTGATCCAGAGGGCCACAACCAAATAAAAGAACTTCCAGAAAGAGAAAAGAGATAAAACGGAAGGAAGGAAATCAAAGAAGTGATTCAAAAAAATTTCCCAACACAGAAAGGCATGAAGATCCAGAGAGAAAGTGCCCACTGAGAACCCAGCACAGTGGATGAAAAGAGGCTCGCATCAAGATTCATCACTGTGAAAAGTGGTTCTATAACCTTCCAGAGAGGGGGAAAAAAGCCTGTCATCTACAAAAGAACAAAAATAAGAATAGCTTTGTAACTTTTAACTTCTTGACAGTAACATTGGAAGTTAGAAAGCAAGTGAACAATGTTTTCAGAATTCTCAAGTAAATTAACTTCCACATTGAGCCAAACTATGAATCAAGTTAGTAGAGTGAAGACATTTTCAAATATACAGTGTCGACAAAACTTTACTTCCCTTGCACCCTGTTACGGGAAGCTACTGAGAGATGGGAATCCATCAAAACAAGGAAACAAACCAAGGAAGAGGAGGCCATGAGATCTCTACAAAACAAGGGACCCCAAATCATACAAATAGGGAGTGGGCAATTCCCTGGGTGACAAGGGTATTTCCACGATTAAAACTACACAGCAAGGCCAGCACAAGGGCTCACACTTGTAATCCCAGCACTATGGGAGGCCGAGGTGGGCGGATCACCTGAGGCCAGGAGTTCGAGACCAGTCTGGCCAACATGGTGAAACCCAGTCTTTACTAAAAATATAAAAATTAGCCAGGCATGGTGGCGGGCACCTATACTCCCAGCTACTCAGGAGGGTGAGGCAGGAAAATCGATTGAACCCGGTAGGCAGAAGTTGCAGTGAGCTGAGATTACACTACTACACTCCAGCCTGGGTGACAAGAACAAGATTCTGTCTAAAAAACAAAAACAAAAACAAAAAACAAAACAAAAAAAACAAACAACAACAATAAAACCCACAAAAACTACACGGCAAGTCTAAAGAGCAACCCATCCAGAGAGACAGAGAGTGGAGGTTGCTAAGAGGGATGTCTCTTTAACGAAAGTGTTAGGAATCACAAATTTCCTGATGTGACTGCTTTTGCTAATGAGAGACTACTAGGAGGTGTGGAAAGCAGCAGCAATAGATAAAAGAAAATTAAGTAAATTAAAAACAAGGAAATTAATACTGAGGATAAAAATTTTTTAAAAGAAACAATCATAATATACTGCAGTGCCAGGTGCAGTGGCTCATACCTGTAATCCCAACACTTTGGGGGGCTGAGGTGGGCAAATCACTTGAGGTCAGGAGTTCGAGACCAGCCTGGCCAACATGGTGAAACCTCATCTCTACTATAAAAATGAAAATTAGGTGAGTGTGCTGGTGGGCGCCTGTAATCCCAGCTACTTGGGAGGCTGAGACAGGAGCATCTCTTGAACCCGGGAGGCAGAAGCTGCAGTGAGCCGAGATCATGCCACTGCACTCCAGCCTGGGTGACAGAGCAAGACTCTGTCTCAAAACAAAACAAAACAAAATTGTAGTGCTCAGCTGTGAGTAATATTTGAATGCATATCATAATGTAAAAAACTCATTTTGTATTTAACCAAAAATTGTAATATAACTCTAAAGGAAGAAGAACAGGGTAAGACAGAGAGGAAAGGAAACAAAAAATAACTAAATGCTAATTTATCATAATATAGAACCAACAGACTCAGCACCATAAGACAGGGTGAAGCTAATTTGTTTTAATAAAGTCAAAGTTTTAAAATTAGAACCAAGTGACATGTCTAAAATAAATGACTCAAAAGATAGAAGCTTTTCATTTTGAAAATGAAGAAATACAACTACTAGAATTACAGTGAGAAGAACAGGAAGTAGTTACTTCTCGGAAGGGAGACTGTGAAAAGGGGTAGGGCGGGGACTGCTATTTTACCTTCTAAGCCTTTTATTGCTACATGGCTTTTTAAACCACATGCATGTATTATTTGGATAGAAGAATTTAAATAAGCTTAACAATTTTTCTCCACTTAATATTTCAACAGTTTTTCCTATTATTGAATCATGAAAAATAATCATAAAATTTCAAATTCACATGATTTCAGCTAAGAAAAAATAAAACCAATAAACTTATAAAACTAACTTAATTAGCAAATTAACTGATTCACTTCTGCAGTAAATGTATTTTCCTTTAGACCATGTGATTATAATCACCACTGTGCTCATCTGGATTAAGTGAGATGATTATCTTCAGAGTAATAACCACGGAAAGCAAGGGAAACGCAGCAGTCCCCGCAGCCCTGCATAGTAGCCATGAGGTCGTGGGGGTCCTCACCGGAGGGAAGCACCTCTGGGGAGCAGCTTCAGCACCACACTGTTTGAGGTAGTCAGCCCAGTCAAAGTCCTGGCTTGGGTAGCCTAGGTGGGGACAAATGAACAATGATTCACGCTGCCACACTGCACATGCTTGCCTGGCTTCACCACTCATCAAGGGTCCACTCACAACTTCCAGTGCTGCTAGTCTGACAACTTTGATCATTTTAGAGGGGCAAAAAGCATTCTATAAATCTAGAGCACTGTTAATTTTATAAAACAGAGCAACTCTGGTCAAACTGTAATAAGACAATGAGACTCTTTGGATAAATTTTTAAACTTTCAAATTTCAAACTTGGCATTTATTTTGAGCACTATTTTATATGATTAGTTGCTGGCGATTTGCCAAAAGAATTTAAGATAGTTATGACTGGATTTGATTTGTATATATAAATCCACTCTTATTGTCAATTCTAAAGGGCTCAGGCTCTTAAGGAAAAGAGACAGCAAATAGTACTAGTTAATCTGCAAAGACGAAGACTTTTTTTCTTCATTAAAGCTATTTCCTGAAATGTGTCTGAGATATCACTGATACAAATGCTCTTGTCATTTTCAGATTCATATATTACAGGATATCAATGCTTTTATAATCTAAATCATGTGTTTATTTTAGAAAAAACAAGCTTAGCGCCCCACTTAAGTCTACTAAGGTTCTTGACGGAAGCATCTCCAAGCTGGTGCTGACTCAGAACCATCTGCATGCAAAGAGCTGAGCAAAGCCCAACTGCCTACTGTGTCTGAGTCGCTCTCAGCCTCCCGAGAGCTTAATGTCTCACAGGCAAAACACAGGCTACTCAAGTCTATGCCCTCTGACAGCCCAACAGTCCCTGCCTACCTGAGACTGGCATTATGTTCTCCCTTTGCCCCCACCTGTCAATTCCTGACAGTACATTTTCTGCCATTTTCAGTTATCTACTACCTTCCCTCTATTTACAAAGACACAGTTGATTTGTCTATAACAACACTGAAAGCTTCAGTGTTTTTAACAGTTGTTTCTTCCTTTTCATATAGAAGTGGCAAGAAGAGTAAAGAACTTGGGATATCCAGAGCGTACCTGCAAAGCAAGAACTAAAGCAAGAACTTCCTTCTGTGGCTATTCCACACCATACCCTCCAACCAGGCATTCTTCTGCTGTGTTCACTAATGGAGGAGAATCTAGGAAGTTCTGTTGATATTTCCGCCTATTTGCCCCTTGAAGGGGCTGGGTTGTACTCATTGAGCTTGTCACTCTTCCTAGGAATAAGCTCAATGCCTGGCTTACAGCAAACATTACATAAATGTTTGTTGGATGAATAAAAGCTAATGAAAGACAAAAGGTTCTGAGTGTATGACCCTTGTTAACACGAAAGAATACTTCCAGCCCAGTGTTCCAGCAGTCACCATTTAGAAAGTGATGCTATGCTTTACTGAAAACCTACTAATAACATATACATAGACTGCCAATCAAATAATCTGATTTGCTAATATTAAAAAATCAGATAAACATCTGACATGTTCTAGATTCTCTAAGTTTAAAAATATTAAAAATTTCAGTGAAGCTCAACTAAAACCATTAATTAAGCACCTTGATTAAAGGATCAAAGACTATATTTTGCAAAGTTGCAAATATCAGGAAAACAAGCTTTTATTTTCCTACCTACTGCCTGAGTCCTACTCTTCACCATAAACCTCTCTCTAGAAAGTTCCCTCCATGATAAGACTCAGACACCTAAAGATAATCAGTAATCTACCTTCTAACTCTGGCTCTATGGCCTCTTCTCACAAGCCAGCCCCCAATGCTCACTGTGCATCCAAGCCCACCCCTCTGCCACCCCTAACAGACATAAATGGAACTAAGGAGCCAGCATAGAACTCAGGTTGGAACTTGGCTTTCTAGGGGGTTATGAGGGCACAGATAACAAAGTCAGAGGATAGAACACACTCTCCTTTATTTTTTTTTTTTTTTGAGATGGAGTCTCGCTGTCGCCCAGGCTGGAGTGCAGTGGCGCAATCTCGGCTCACTGCAAGCTCCGCCTCCGGGTTCACGCCATTCTCCTGCCTCAGCCTCCCGAGTAGCTGGGACTACAGGTGCCCGCCACCACGCCCGGCTAATTTTTTTGTTTTTTAGTAGAAATGGGGTTTCACCGTGTTAGCCAGGATGGTCTCGATCTCCTGACCTCGTGATCCGCCCACCTCGGCCTCCCATAGTGCTGGGATTACAGGCGTGAGCCACTGTGCCTGGCCCACACACTCTCTTTAATAGCAGTTTTTTAGCTCAATTTATGACTTTGAAATATGTAACTACAAGGAATCTAGACCTTTCCTTACACTTTTCTCAGACCCCAAAAACGTTAGGAACAGGCTAGGGCATGAGAAGAGGGACAAAAGATTTAAGCAATGCCATCTTATCTCAAGGAGAAGCTCTCAAGTAACAACTCAGAAGAGAGCAAATGTGCACCTGGAGGGGGGCTGATGTGTAGGCCATTCTTCAGACTCCACTGCACAGGGAAGATGCCAGGACTGTCGGCGTGGCACACAAAGGATCGCCGCACGTGGTTTTCAGGTCTCAAGTCATCCATTTCCACCAGAAAGTACTTCTCATCAAAAACCTATACATGTAATTAATAGGTGAAACAGACAAATGCATGTGCTTTTTTCTTGGCACAGCCAAACATATTACAAAAGTTCATAATCATGTGGGTATTAATACTACTAAACACTAAATGTTAGCTCTGTGTTATATAATGCATATAATTACTGTTTTAATTAAATGCTTTTCATGTATCAATTCAGTTTCAATCTTCTTAATCGAAAGAGGTAAGTACCATTTTTTTAATATATATATAAAAAATACATATATACTTTTTGGAGACAGGGTTTTGCTCTGTTACCCAGGCTGGAGTGCAGTGGCATGAACGTGGCTCACTGAAGCACTGCAGTCTTGACTTCCTGGGCTCAGTTGATCCTTCCACTTCAGTCCCTTGAGTACCTGGGACAACAGGCATGCACTATCACGCCCAGCTAATTTTTTAATTTTTGTGGTCTTGCTATATTGCCCAGGCTTGTCTCAAACTCCTGGGCTCAAGTGATCCTCCTGACTCAGCCTCGCAAAGTGCTGGGATTACAGGCTTGAGCACCACACCTGGCCCAAGTACCACTATCAACTCCATTTTGCAGATAAGGAGAACGAGTTCAAACACAGGTTAAATAACTTGCCCTAGGTTACAAAATGAGGAAGAAGCAAAATCTGGATCCAAACCCATGTAGTTGGGCTCTGAACAAAATTTAGTCTAAACTTAGTGAGAAGCTTAGTTTAAGCTTATGCTACTGTATATTCGTTTTTCAAATTCTAGCCCAGTTTCAAATGCCAACGAACGAACTTTATTTATTTACTTATTTAGAGACGGAGTTTTGCTCTTATTGCCCAGGCTAGAGTGCAATGGCACAACCTTGGCTCACCACAACCTCCGCCTCCCGGGTTCAAGCGATTCTCCCACCTCAGCCTCCTGAGTAGCTGGGATTGCAGGCATGCGCCACCATGTCCAGCTAATTTTGTATTTTTAGTAGAGACGGGGTTTCTCCATGTTGGTCAGGCTGGTCTCCAACTCCCGACCTCAGGTGATCTACCTGCCCCGGTGTCCCAAAGTGCTGGGATGACAGGCGTGAGCCACTGAGCCCAGCCAAAGAGACAACTTTATGAACCTCCTCTGGCTTCCCACTAGCCCTCCCTTCAGACTCTAGATAGGGCCTACTGGCCCCACTTTCAGGCTCAGAATCCCTCCTTGCTTTGAGAATAATCTTCTTCCAAGACAGGGAAAACTTAAATCTCAATAGATCAGACAATTTAGCACCCAAGCAACTATTCCTCTAGTCACATTCAACTTTGGCTTCTATTTTCAGTAAATGTGCTTCTGCTCTAGTTGGAAACTGAAATTCTCTGGCCAATGCCTCAGTTGTAGTGACTGAGCAGGGCCTTGATAACCTTACTTCTTACTTTTGTCAGTATTCCAAAGGATTAAATCTGAATCTGGAATACATAGCTGGAGCCAGGCCACTGCTAGAACTTTTAACACTAATTGCCTAATCCCCAACTCATCTCCTCATTCCAAAGAGCTCTGCATCTAGTTAGACGTTGATGAGACTGCCTACCTCCAACTTTACAGATACCCTGCCTCCTAAAGGAGTTAAATCTCCTTTACTTATATACACCTAGGCCTGCCCCAAAGAATGCGTCCCCTACTAGTCTAGTGCCCAGGCCCAAGACTGCTTTGGCTAGGGTTACCAAGCTCTGAAGAAGGAACGGGCCACAGCAAACTGGACAAATACAAAACGTGCACAGAAGTAATTCTAACTGCACGGCTTAGAAGGAAAAATGGGTTGGATCAACAGAGCTTAAAGATCAAAACACTACCAATTTCCTAAACCAGTCACCTTGACAGGGATTCTTACCAAGAGAGTTATCCCCATTTTACCTTAACAACTGTAGCCGGAGAGATCCCAAAAGGAGACCAGGGGTCTACAGCTTCCAATTTCATGTTTACAGAGAATGCATGAATGCCAATAACTTGTTTGTCCTGAAATGCAGACACCAAAAGGGGATGAAAACATAGTATCTGAATCAATTTTACACTTACATGTAGCTGAATCCTACTGTGATCAACAGAAATATCCAGCTCTGGTAAACCCTATAGTTTTCTTCTTTTTTTTAAATGTGCAAAACTAGCCAATACAATTTTCTTCTCTGGAAAAAACTATTCAGGAAAAAACAAAAACACAGAAAGTGCTTCTACTCTCTACATTCAAAGACAAGGAATATCTGGAGGAAAAAACAAATTTATTTTATAAGTTAGGCGTATGTAGTTAAGGGTAGAAAAGATTCAAACTACTTCAGGAGAACTTGGGGAGAAAATCTAGACAACTGTTAGAAGAAAACAAGGATGATCACCAGTCCAGCGCTAACACACCCTCCATTCTTACCGACTGCAGGGCCTACTTTACACTTTCACCCCTGGCGTTGCTTTACTCTACTGTAAGTGGAGCAATACCGATCTATCAAATGTTTTGTTTTTACCTTAAATAAGTAAGATGGTAATGGCTCTTCCTCTTCCTCTTTCACTTTGGCCAAAATCTCTTGCCACTCAGCTTCATTTTTTAGATGTCTGATGGCTTTAATAAAACATGACAACATGCTTTAGATGACGAGAAACTTATACTTTTTACCTGTCCCGAAAGCATTCACATAAAAACAGTCACTTTCCACTGGAACTAGAAAAGGGTTCAAGCCCACTTATATCCCTCTACACTTAAAGAACTTGCACCTTAACTTCAGCACTTCGCTCTACGAAGAGCTTGGACAGCTTGGCTTTATGAAAATACCTACAGTAAGATCATAAGGATTGCTGTAATCCATAAAATTGTAATATAACATCCAAATTGGGGCACATAATAATAAATGCAAATTGATTTAAACAGTAACTCCAGAAATACCAATATTATTGGTATTTCTTTTAATCAACAATTTGCTGTGACCCAATTTTCTATATACCTAGCTAAATGCTCCCTAGATAATTTTTTCTTTATTTTATCTAGGTCAAGGGTCAGTATGGGTTGGCACAGAAGTCTATGAGGTATATCAATAAGTGTGGTAAATTATAAAAACAATAAAAAGAAAAGAAAAATGGGCACTTGGCCAGGTACGGTGTCTCATGCCTGTAATCCCAGCACTATGGGAGGCTAAGGTGGGCGGATCACTTGAGGTCAAGAGTTCGAAACCAGACTGGCCAACATGGTGAAACCCCATCTCTACTAAAAATACGAAAATCAGCCAGGTATGGTGGCGTGTGTCTGTAATCCTAGCTACTGGGGAGGCTGAGGCACAAGAACTGCTTGAACCCGGGAGGTGGAGGTTGCATGACACTGCACTCCAGGCTGGGTAACAGAGCAAGACTCTTGTCTCAAAACAAAGAACAAACAAACAAACAAAAACAAAAGCAGAACAACAAGAACAAAAAAGAAAAATAGGTACTTAGTTTAACAACTCCACATAAACTGTTTTGTAATAGCTCTACTATGATAATTAACAAAGGTTTTCATAACATACAGAATGTATTTTTTTTAGCCTCATAGATATTAGTAACATAGCATGTTAATGCCACAGAAGAAAAATGCTCTATTACTCTTCACCTGAAGGAGGCTGAAGCTCATATCCCTGTTGAGCAGCCCAACCAACGTGATGAAGAAATGGATCCAAGTAATACAACCAATGTTCGTTATTGTCAGAACTTTCAAGTCCTTCATAACGTAGCTTCAGCCTTCCCCCAATGTTTTCTACTACAGTAACAATCCAAGTGCTTAAAGAGTCCTGGAAAGCTTGACATTCTAGTCTGGATCCTGGAGCAATGAGATCTAAAGGATTCCTCCCATTACGGAGCTGTAGGATTAAAAAGTGAAACAATCCAGTAAGAGAAATTAACATAATATTTTTGAAAAACCACCTTCTAAATGATCTCACACCAGCCTTCGTATTTTTTACCCATTCAAAAGCCACTGACACTAAATTGTCTATCATCATACAAACCTCTTACAGTATTATTTCTAGGTGATATGAAAATGTTTATCTTAAAGAAAATCTATCTATAATGCAGTAAAATTGCTCTAACATATCTCTATCTCTAGGATTATGTTATGCAGTTTTATTTATAAGAATTTTTAAAATATAATAACTCCTCATCTATTATAAAACAAATATGGGCCAGGCATGGTAGCTCACACCTGTAATCCCAGCACTTTGGGAAGCTGAGGTGGGCAGAACGTTTGAGGTCAGGAGTTCAAGACCAGCCTGGTCAACATGGTGAAACCCTGTCTCTACTAAAAATACAAAAATTAGCCGGGTGTGGTGGTGGGCACCTGCAGTCCCAGCTACTTGGGAGGCTGAAGCAGGAGAGTCACTTGAACCCAGGAGGCGGAGGTTATGGTGAGCCAAGATCATGCCACTGCACTCTAGCCTAGGCAACAGAGCAAGACTCTGTCTTAAAAAAAAAAAAGCAAATATCAAAATAACATCATCATCATTAAAGAAAAAAATCAAACATGACAAAAGTCAAAGTCACCTATAATCCCACCTCAAAGAAAGAACCACAAGAAACACTTTGGCATACACTATTTTTCTCCATACAAGTCAACATTCACCTCTGCCAGTCAGTCTGTTTCTATTTTTTGAAAAATGGAAACACTACATACTGTTTCTTAATTTGTTCTTCACTTAGTACATCATAGGTATCTTTCTACAATAGCATATATAACTCTTCCTCATGTTTTATAGTATTTTATGATATTTTACATTGTAAATGGGCAATAATTTATCCAGTTACCTACAGATAGTATTTCAGTTGTTTCTGATTTTTTATTGATGTCATAACAATGTTCAAATGAACAGAGTAAAAGCTTTTGATTACAGCGATGGAAAGGAAAAGTTTAACTCTCACTATCTAAAAGTATATTAAAAACTACAATAAAGAAAAGAAATTCATTATCAAGTTATCATTTAACCATTTCTAATACACAACCTTACATTTTTTTCCCAGTAAAAATTGCTCTGTGACACTTACATATCCAGATATGCAAAAGGACATATGAACAAATGAAGAAAAGGATTCAGAGCTAAAAGTCAGCATGGCAGAGTCATGGTCAATGAAGAGTAGAATAGTTTATCAATTCATCCATTCATTAAAATGTTACTGAGTGTTTAGTACGTGTCAGGCCCTGGCTAAGCATAAATAAACGAGTCAGAGTACAAAAAATAAAAACCAGTTTGAAATAGAGTACTCACCAATCAAAATTTAAAAGGGAATGTGAATGGATCATAGAAGTAAATGTAAGGCCTAAAACCATAAACCTCTTAGAAAATACAGGAGTAAATCTTCTTGACCTTGGGTTAAGCAAAGCCTTCTTAGATATGATACCAAAAGCACAAGCAACAAAAGAAAAAAAGATAATCTGGATTACATCAAAATAAAAAATGTTTATGTTGTAAACAATAAAAAGCCACAGAATGGGAAAAATATTTTCAATATTTTGAAATGCATGTATATTTTGAATGCATAATAATACATTCAACTTAATAATAAAAAGACAACCCACTTTAAAAATGGGCAAAGAAATGTCTCCAAAAAGGATACAGAAATGGCCCACAAGCACAAAAAAACATACTCAACATCAACAGCCCTTAGATAAATGTAAATCAAAATGAGATGCCACTTCATACCCACTAAGTCAGCTATAATAAAAAAGACAACAAGTGTTGGCAATGATGTAGAGGGATGGGAACCTTTATACATTGCATTTCACATATGCCACAAAGAATTTTGCCAGTATGACAGAAAGTGACAAGATATAACTTAGAAATGTCATAACCAATAAATCCATTTCACAAAGTCAAGAGATCTATATTCACTAACAAGCTCAAAGGCTACACTAACTTAAAAGGACTGCTGAAAAGCAGGTGGAAGGCAGGATTACAACAGGTCCAATGTCTTCTGAGCAAAAAAAAAAAGGGTGGGTGGGGGGTCTCCAAGTCACCTGGGGTGGGAGTTACAAATGTCCACCTTGAAGCAGAATCAACCCCTGCTCAGTTTCAGAGTGAAAGCCCTCAGAAGGTCCTATTTTCCAACTGTATAATAGAATCTGGGAAATTAGATTTTTTATGTGTTAGCAACTAATTCAGAAAATATTTAGGCACTAAGCAAGTCACCAGTTTGCAACCTCTAAGGGTAAGTTTAAAATTCCCAATACCTGTGCCTATGTCTCTAATAATGTTTATTTGCTTCAGAGTGATAAATAAGCAACCGATTTTAAGATTCTTTGAAAGATCAGATGGGTTTTCCACGCCGATGTGGCTTATAGTAATACTCACGCCCTCTAGCAGTGGAACAGGAGGACTACATGCTCCTATTAGGGTCTGCCGCAGAAACTCATCCCAGTCAGATACTTTATCTCTGATGCCTAGATGAGGGAATAAATGACTGATTACTCAAAATGCCAGCCAACAGAACGCACAGAAAGCGAACCAGTGGAGATGGTTTAGAGGTATTTCTCATTTTAAGATCTAAGAGTCAAACATACTGCTTCTTTGAGAGCTTGAAAGATAAAATAAAACCAAAAATACTTCTCTAGATGGAGCTACTTTCTGGTTAGTTTATTAAGAGTTGTATATAAAACAAAGAGAATAGGCCCAACTACCTGTTCCTAAAATTTTATCCAGAAGGTACCTTACTTTATTTTTTATGATGGAAATTTTCAAACATACAAAAAGAAAAATGATCTAATGAATCCTAAGTGCCCTGGCGTCAACAACTGTCACCTCATGGCCAATCTGTTTCATCTAAACCAGGATTTACAAGCTACAACCCATGGGCTTAATTCAGCCTACTGTCTATTTTTGTTAATAAAGCTTTACTAGAACACGGCCATATCCATTTGTTTACATATTGTCTGTGGCTGCTTTCACACTACAAAGGTAGCGTTTTAGCAGCTTTGACAGAGATCGTATGATTAGTAAAGCCTAAAATATTTACTATCTTGCCCTTTACAGATAATTTGCCAATGCCTGGCTTATACCTCACACTCCGCCCATGCCCAACCAAGGATCAGTTAGAAGACAATTCCAGATGGCATACAATTTCATCCATATATGTATTTCAGTACATATTTCTAAAAGAAAATATTTTCTTACAAAGTGTTATATAAAGGTAATCAGTAGAACAAAAATAAGAACCTTTCTATATGCCGAAAGAGAAACTATATGTGTAAACAGGATAGATCACATAGTTAAAAAGAAACTACATACACACAAAGTATGTAACATTTAACAATATAAAATTGAGGCTATGCATATTAATAATATCAATAAGTGTTAATGTTAATGGACTTACTCTTCCATTAGAAGTAAACAAATAAATTCAGATTTCCTCATAAAGCAAAATCAAGGAAACCTAACTGTATATGGAGCTTGCAAGATAATCACAAAAGAGGAACTATTTCAGGAACTATTACTTTAAAATACAGTAAAATGTGAAAGTACATCCCCAGTTAGGGATATATACTCTAAGGACAATAACAACAACAATAAAAAAAATGCAAAGAAAAAATCTTAAGCTATTTTTAGTAATCCTATTGTTAGTAGTAGACTTGATGTTATTACTTTGAAATAGTTGTTTGTACGTGGTAGGCAAAAGCAAATAAAGAATGAAATGTGGTCAGGTGCGGTGACTCACACCTATAATCCCAGAACTTTGGGAGGCCGAGGCAGGCAGATCATGAGGTCAGGAGATCGAGACCATCCTGGCTAACAAAGAATGAAATGTGTAATTGAGAACTAGGATTTTCAGCATGATAGAAAGGAAATAAAGCTTAGGTGGATGAGTTAAATGAAAGCACTATCTTTCTGAATTTGTATTAGAAGCATCATGATGTAATTTATCCTGAGAAGAAGAAGAAATGCATTAACTCTAGACACTGAAAAGGCCAAGAAACACAAACCCAGCGACAATGAGCACACCCAGGTCTCTATTTATCTTATCTCCACTGCTTTACCTATGTTCTTTTTTTTTTTTTTTGAGACGGAGTCTCACTCTGTCGCCCAGGCCGGAGTGCAGTGGCGCGATCTAGGCTCACTGCAAGCTCCGCCTCCTGGGCTCACGCCATTCTCCTGCCTCAGCCTCCAGAGTAGCTGGGATTACAGGCGCCCGCCACCACGCCCGGATAACTTTTTGTATTTTTAGTGCAGACGAGGTTTCGCTGTGTTAGCCAGGATGGTCTCTGCCTCCCAGGTTCAAGCAGCCTCCTGCCTCAGCCTCCCGAGTAGCTGGGACTACAGGTACATGCCGCCATGCCCAGCTAATTTTTATATTTTTAGTGGAGAGGGGGTTTCACCATGTTGGCCAGGCTGGTCTCAAACTCCTGACCTCAAGTGATCTGCCGGCCTGAGCCTCCCAAAGTGCTGGGATTACAGGTGTAATCCGGCTACCATGCTGGACCATAATTCAGGTAAACCTTACAGAAATGAAAGAGGCCTTGTAATACATACTGAAAGGCATTACTATATATACAGTAAAATCAAATGAGGGCAGCTACATCAAAATTGTTCTAATGAAAGTACTGAACTTTAAAGCAAAAATAACACCATGGCTATTTAGGAAAAAGACCAAGTTTCTTAAAAAGGAAAGAAAACAAGATTTTCATCAGAGTTATTAACAATGGTTTATGCCAAAAGACAATGGAATGTAACATATTTAAGAAATTTAATGAAAGAGAAAATATGAGAGAAGGATTTTATATCTAGCCAAACTGAACTTCAGATCTAAAGGCTATATACAAACTGTTATGAACAGGTAAGAACTAAGTAATATTGTTCCCATGAGCCCTTTCTAAGGAGTCCACTAGGGAATGAGCTTCAGATGAGCAAATTAATGAGGTAACATTAGCATGAGAAATGGTAGTGAATTAAATATATATATAACTATAGAACTTAAACTAAATGATGGTTGTAAGGGAGATACTATGGTATATAATAGCTGCATGCTCTGAAAATGTAGTTACAGTATTACTATAAAAACTATGGGACAAGAATGCGGAAAACGTGAATAGTTGTATAAGCCTACTCATTGTCTTAAAAAAAAAAAAAAAGCTTTCTTGCCACGTAATTTAACTATTTAACTTTTAAGTGTTAACTGGGAGTAAAAGGATATTACCTGAAATGAGATGCTGAAGGAGAGGAAACAGCTTATAGCTAACTTCAGTATTGTTTATAGAAACAACAACAAAATAGAAAGTAGTCCAAAAATAGAGAGGACTTAAGGCCAGAAGTTTGAGACTGGCCTGGGCAACACAGCAAAACTCTGTATCTACAAAAAAAAAGTTTAAAAATTAGTTGGGTGTGGTGACACACACCTGTAGACCCAGCTACCTGGCAGGGATGAGGTGGGAGAATCACTTGAGCCCGGGAGTTCAAGGACACAGTGAGCTAGGATCATGCCAATGCACTCCAGCCTGGGTGACAGAGCGAGACTCTGTCTCAAAAAGTAAAACAGAATGAAATTATTGTAAATGTTATTGGAATAGCTGGTAAAAACTGAATAAGGGCCAAAAACTGAATAAGGGCCAGGCATGATGGCTTACGCCTGTGGTGCTAGCTATTAGGAAGGCTGAGGCAGGATAATCACTTGAGCCCAGGAATTGGAGACCTGCCTGGGTGACATAGCAAGACCCTGCCTCAAGAAAATGGAAATGAAAATAAAAATACTAGAAAGTGATATAAATATAAAAATAAGACCATGTTTATTAAACAATGTTTCTTTTAAAAAACTGAGTACTATCTGTAGATTAAACAACAGTATCGTATCAAAGTTAATTTCCTCATTTGCATATTTTACTGTGACATGAATACTTTGTTTTCAGAAATATATACGGCATTTTTGAATAAAAGGGCATCATGTCTAAAACTGACTCTCACATGGTTTATTAAAAGAACATATGTAAAGCAGCGGAGACAAGATAAAGTAAACATAATATATGTCAACATTAACAACATTTGGAGAAACTTGGCAAAAAGTCTCCAATAATTTTCCATATGATTCTTATAACTTTCGGTAAATCTGAAATTATATCAAAGTAAGAAGTTAAAAGAAAAATACCAAAAGTCAGGTGTTTTCATTATTTTGAGACAGCGTCTCACTCTGTCATCCAGACTGGAGTGCAGTGGCACGATCTCGGCTCACTGCAACCTCCACCTCCCAGGTTCAAGTAATTCTCCAGCCTCAGCCTTCTGAGTAGCTGGAATTACAGTCGTGCGCCACCACACCCGGCTAATTGTTTCGTATTTTTAGTAGAGACAGGGTTTTGCCATGTTGGCCGGGCTGGTCTCGAACTCCTGACCTCAGGTGATCCACCCACCTCAGCCTCCCAAAGTGCTGCCATTACAGGCATGAGCCATCCCACCCAACCAACTCAGGGATTTTCTTAAATCCAGAGTCCTCTTATCTTTCCCCACCTTTATCTCACCCTTCTCTTTCTTTTGCCTTTATTGTCTCTCTTCTGCTTAATTTGGTTTCTACTCCTTCTGGAGTGGTGCTTGATTTGGTTCATTTAAGAGTTCCTAATTACCAGATTGCTTGAGGGTATGAGGAGAGAGGACAATAAAAACAAAAGAAAATCAACAGCACATCAGTCTGGCCCAAAGGGCTTAAAAACAACCAGATCTACAAATCTCCAACTCAGAGAACCTCACAGTCTGAAAGGATGATAAGCAGCTAGTGTTCCCCATGAGCATCGTAAAAACCTGAGGCTTTATGGAGCAAAGAAAATAATTTTAAAAGACAGGAAAATGTGTACTATTCCTTATAAATATTTTCACTCAAAATGCTAACCTAGAAAAGCTGGGTAAACCTATAGGCTTGAGAGACGGAAAACCTCAAGATTGTGGACAATCCAAATTTTCTTACAGCAAAATCATGTCACGTCTTGATAGGAAGTATTTCATTACCTTCTGGGGCTTCAAGGGTCTTCTTATTCTGCTCACACCACCCAATGGGGTAGAGATCAGCCTTCCTGATGTCACACCAGAAATCTGCTCTCCGATCCTCCCCATAGCCATCATAGCGGAGAAGGAGCAACTGTTCACAGGTGGTGATGATGGTGGCAACCCAGTAGGTTTCAGGATCTGTTCTCACAGCCACCTCCAGCTTCATCCCAGGAGCAAATCCATTTTGCAAACGTGTGTCCACCTTAACAGGGAAATGTTATTAAGCATCAGACAAGTATCTTAAGTGAGTATTTCTTTGACCAATGTTCTTTTTTAAGACTTAGAATTCTGAAGCACTAAATGCAAGAACATCTCAAGGAAACCCTGAGAAATTCCAATTTTAACTTACAGAAGTAATCCAGACAAAACAAACAAATAGCAATATTGCTCTGCTCCATCTGACAATGAAGGAACTCAATATTTTCACCAAAGCAGTCTATAATGATTACAGAAAATGCTTCCTATTAAGTATATAAATTACTAGTCACTATTTTAATAGCTTTCAACCCATTGTTTTCAAGAATGATTTTTGCATCCATCAACAGGAAATTTATGAAGCTAGAAAAGTGAAAAGACAAAAATAAACCATAATGATAATAAATTAGTAAAATATGTACCATACACAGGGAGCCATAATTCCCAGTTTCCCTACAAGTCTATGTTTCCACCAATTACTCTTAAATAATATTTAATAACATCCCCCTTTCCCTCTCAAAACTGTTCTAATTTAGATGAAACATTATATGGTCACAAAGGTCTGGGTTAGCAAATCTGGAACTATTAATACTTCATGTGTATACCAACATTAAATAAATATACTATGAATAATAAAAGCCAGGTTTCTCACCATGGGAGAAAGAAGTGACAAATAAGCAAAGGGAACCCTGTGGTGTTGGACTGAAATCAGACATATCTGAACAGGGACATGACGACTGACTGGCAGGCAGATAGAGACAGACAGGCAGATAGATAGATGGATGAATGGATAAAGAAATGAACGAATAACAGAGATAGAGACAACCATACACATGTTTTTCCCAACTCTGTCAATTAAGAGGGACTACAAAAATGACAGCTAGTCACAATAAGCAAATATAGTGTACAAATTTTGATTCATTTCTTTTCTTTTTTATTTTTGAGACAAAGTTTTGCTCTGGTTGCCCAGGCTGGAGTGCAGTGGCGCGATCTCAGCTCACTACAAGTTCTGCCTCCTGGGTACAAGTGATTTTCCTGCCTCAGCCTCCCAAGCAGCTAGGATTACAGGCGCCCGCCACCAGGCCCAGCTAATTTTTTGTATTTTTAGTAGAGACGGGGTTTCACCATGTTGGCCAGGCTGGTCTGAACTACTGACCTCAGGTGATCCACCCATCTCAGCCTCCCAAAGTGCTGGGATTACAGGCATGAGCCACCACGCCCGGCCTCTTTTTCATTTTTTTAGACAGGGACTGGCTCTGTCACCCACGCTAAAGTGTAGTGGTGCAATCTCGGCTCACTGCAACCTCAAGTCATCCTCCCACCTCAGCCTCCTGAGTAGCTGAGACCACAGATGTGCGCCAACATGCCTGGCTACTTTTTGTATTTTCTGTAGAGACAGGGTATTGTCATGTTGCCCAGGCTGGTCTCAAACTCCTGACCTCAAGCAATCTGCCCATATTGGCCTCCCAAAGTGCTGAAATGAGTCATGAACCACTGTGCCTGGCCCAAATTTTTGATTTCTAAATACCATCTTCCAATAAAAAACAAACAAACAAGGACTTCAAGGAAAAAAAACCTTATTCTGATTCTGAGATAGGAAAAATACAATTAGAGCCTGGAATATCTTGTGATGCCAGAAAGTAAGGAAATGATCAAAAAATGGGAGTACGTTGAAGGAACATACAAGACAACTAGAAGGATCTCACTGGCTACATGTGGGACAATTTGAGCAATAAAATAAATAGTGAGAGTAATGCATTATAACTAATAGATTTAAATAAGTATCCATGAGTCCACACTGATATAAATAAACAGGGGAGAGGGAACAGATCTTCCTTAGAGTAGAAAACCAGTTAATAAATATTGGGAAAAAAAAAGATAGAAATAGAAAATTACTAGTAGACAAACACCACAGAGATAAACATTGCAGGAGCCGGGCGCAGTGGCTCATGCCTGTAATCCCAGCACTTTGGGAGGCCGAGGCAGGTGATCACAAGGTCAGGAGATCGAGACCATCCTGGCTAACACAGTGAAACCCTATCTCTACTAAACATACAAAAAAGATTAGCCGGGCGTGGTGGCAGAACGGAACGGAAAGGAACAAGGAAAGGAACAAGGAAAGGAAAGGATAGGAAAGGAAAGGAAAGGAAACGAAAGGAAACGAAAGGAAACGAAAGGAAAGGAAAGGAAGATTAAAAAAATAAAAATAAAATAAAAGAGAAACATTGCAGGCAAGAATTATTGATGGATTCTAAAATACTATGATGAGAAACAGGGTATCCGCAAAATCTCAAAGGTTCTCCCAGTAAGATTCTTGTTAATTTTAAAGGGGAAAACAGCAACATTACAGTGAAAAAATCTGGCAGATGTCATGTAACTAACCAAAGTTTGCATCAATATCATGTATCTCTGATTTCATACAAGATAACTACAATATCATTCCTACAACATTATTGCCAAATCTGCACAAATTCAATCCAATCATGAGAAAAAAACAAATCCAAATTGAGGAATATTCCACAAATAATTGACATGCAATATAGGCTCATCAAAAATGTCAAGTCCATGAAAGACAAAGAAAGGACGACGAACTGTCATATACCAGAGGAGACTATGAAGACATGACAAATAAATGCAATATGGCAACCACAGTCACTGGAAAATGCAAGTGGAATCCTAGAGACAGCCAGAGACGGAAAGTCTCACATTCTGTGTAAAAGTCTTCCCCCGCTAGTCACTACCTGTTCTATCACTATCCTAAACACTATGGTTAATATCGACTATGTTTCCACACTATGTTAATTAAATTATGCAGTATGAATATTTTTTGAGTGGAGCTTCTCTTGTCGAACATTACTTATATGAATACATCACAATCTATTCAGTCCACTTCTACTAGTTACTAGGTATTTGGGCAGTTCAGTTTTGGGAAGCTACAAATAATGATGCCATAAACATTTTTGCTTGTCTCTTGGTACATACAGACATGAATTTCTAAAATAGATAACCAAACTGTTTTCCAAAGTAGTTGTACCAATTTAGTTTCCAAATAGCATACGATAAATCCTTTTGCTCCATTCTTTTTTTTTTTTTTTTTTTTTGATACAAAGAGTCTTGCTCTGTCACCCAGGCTGGACTGCAGTGGAGTGAGCTCGGCTCACTGCAAACTCCACCTTTCAGGTTCAAGAGATTCTCATTCCTCAGCCTCCCAAGTAGCTAGGACCACAGGCAGGGGCCACCACACCTGGTTGATTTTTGTATTTTTTGTAGCAACAAGGTTTCACCATATTGGCCAGGCTGGTCTCAAACTCTTGGCCTCAAGCAATCCACCTGCCTCAGCCTCCTAAAGTGCTGGGATTACAGGCTTGAGTCACAATGCCTGGCACCTTTTGCTCCATTCTAACCAACATTTTTGTATTTTCAGTCTTTTTCACATTCTTTTTTTTTTTTTGAGACGGAGTCTCGCTCTGTTGCCCAGGCTGGAGTGCAGTGGCGTGATCTTGGCTCACTGCAAGCTCCGCCTCCCAGGTTCATGCCATTCTCCTGCCTCAGCCCCCCGAGTAGCTGGGACTACAGGAGCCCACCACCACGCCTGGCTAATTTTTTGTATTTTTAGCAGAGACGGGGTTTCACCATGTCAGCCAACATGGTCTCGATCTCCTGACCTTGTGATCCGCCCGCCTCGGTCTCCCAAAGTGCTGGGATTACAGGCGTGAGCTACCACGCCCAGCCCCCTTTTTCACTTTTAACCATTTTGGAAGGTGTGTCATGTATCTTATTGTAATTTTAATTTGCATTATCTGATTATTAAGTTGATAACCTTTATATTTATTAGTCATTTAGATTTCTTCTTCTGGGAAATGCTTAAGTTCCTTATCCATTTTTAAATTCTATATTGTGGACATCAGTTCACTGACAGTTGTTTGTGTTGCAAATATTTTTCTCATTT
This sequence comes from Mandrillus leucophaeus, assembly GCF_000951045.1. Classification (NCBI taxonomy): domain Eukaryota; kingdom Metazoa; phylum Chordata; class Mammalia; order Primates; family Cercopithecidae; genus Mandrillus; species Mandrillus leucophaeus. The sequence continues at coordinate 2,241,344 of NW_012103098.1, read as the reverse complement.
TCACTATGATGTCTTTTGATAAACAGAAGTTCTTAAATTCATTGTAGTTTAATTTATCAATATTTTTCCTTAAAAAGTAGTGCTTTTCTATGTATATACATTTTTTGGTTTTTTTTTGTTTTTGTTTTTGTTCCCTGAGACAGAATCTCCTTCTGCCGCCCAGGCTGGAGTGCAGTGGCGCGATATCAGCTCACTGCAACCTCTGCCTCCCGGGCTCAAGTGATTCTCCTGCCTCTGTCTCCTGAGTAGTTGGGACTACAGGTGTGCACCACCATGCCCGGCTGTTTTGTATTTTTAGTAGAGATGGAGTTTCACCATGTTGTCTAGGCTGGTCTCGGAACTCCTGACCTCAAGCAATCTGCCTGCCTCCGCCTCCCGAAGTGCTGGGATTACAGGCATGAGACACTGCATCCAGCTGCTTTTTCTGTATTGTTAAACAAATATTTTCCTATCCTTAAAGGTCATAAATACAACAAACTATATTATTATGTGGAAGCCTATCATAGTTAAAACTAACATCCACCTGGAATTAATGAAGTTAATACGAAGTTAAATATGGGTAAGGTTTTATTTGTTTCAACATGTGTATACAATTAAACCAGCACTTTTCTTGACCACTATAAGTCATCACCTTTGTAAGAAATCAAGTGTGCCTACAAAAGTGGATCTGTGTCTGATTTACTTTTCCTTAGAGGAGCACTATGCTATCCTAATTAAACTCGGTATCCAGTATAGCAAGTCTTCTCATTTTGTCTTACTCCTTAGGTGTGTCTGGCTATGCTTGATCCATGATACATCCATATAAAAATCAGAATCAGTTTGTCAATTTCTACCTAACATTATATATATATATATGTATTTCTTGGAATTTAATTTGTTTGCAGTAAATCTATAGATCTAGTGAGGGATCTTTCCAATAATGACTCTCTCATTACATGAACAAGGCGTATCCATTCATGTATAAAGGTCTTTATTTTACATCAATAATGAATTGGAGTTTCCTTACAATTATTATTAATATTTTTGGAAACAGGGTCTCTCATTCTGCCGCCAGACTGAAGTACAGCGGCACAATCTTGGGTCACTGCACCTCTGTCTCCTGGGCTCAAAGGATCCCCCTGCCCCAGCCTCTGATGTAACTAGGATTACAGGTGTGCTCCACCATGCCTGGCTAGTTT
>NW_012103098.1:2231782-2239551 GCF_000951045.1 Mandrillus leucophaeus | reverse complement strand
TAGGTGCATACATTTTAAGGACTATTATGTCTTCTTGAAGAACTGACCCCTTTATTATTATGTAATGTCGTTTTTTTTTTGAGATCGAATTTCGCTCTTGTTGCCCAGGCTGGAGTGCAGTGGCGTGATCTCGGCTCACCGCAACCTTCACCTCCCGGATTCAAGCAATTCTCCTGCCTCAGCCTTCCTGAGTAGCTGGGATTACAGGCATGAGCCACCACACCCAGCTAATTTTGTATTTTCAGTAGAGACGGGGTTTCTCCATGTTGGTCAGGCTGGTCTCGAACTCTCAACCTCAGACGATCCACCCACCTTGGCCTCCCAAAGTGCTGGGATTATAGGCATAACGTTTTTCTTTATCCCTGATAACTTTCCTTGCTTTGAAGTCAGCTCTGTCTGACATTAATATAGCTACCTACTCTTTTTTTTGTTTGTTTTTGAGACAGAGTCTCGCTCTGTTGCCCAGGCTGGAGTGCAGTGGCGCGATCTTGGCTCACTGCAAGCTCCACCTCCTGGGTTCATGACGTTGTCCTGTCTCAGCCTCCTGAGTAGCTGGGACTACAGGCGCCCGCCACCACGCCTGGCTAATTTTTTTGTATTATTAGTAGAGATGGGGTTTCACTGTGTTAGCCAGGATGGTCTCGATCTCCTGACCTCGTGATCCACCCGCCTCAGCCTCCCAAAGTGCTGGGATTACAGGTGTGAGCCACCGCGCCCGGCCTACTCTTTTTTTTTTTTGTTAGTGTTAGCACGGTATATCTTTCTCCATCCATTTACTTGTAACCTATATGTCTCTTTATATTTAAAGTGCTTTTATTATAAACAACATATAGTTGGGTCATATTTTTTGATCCACTCTGATAATCTCCGTCTTTTTAACAGTGCATTTAGACCACTGACGTTCAAAGTGATTACTGATATAGTTGGATTAATATCTACCACATATGTTAGTGTTTTCTATTTGTTGCCTTGTTCTTTGTTTCTATTTTGTCTTCCACTCTTTATCTGCCTTCTGTGGTTTTAAATAAGCATTTTATAATATTCTGCTTTGCCTTCTTAGCATATTATATTTTTCTAACTGTTTTTAGTAGTTGCCCTAGAGCTTACAATATACATTTAAACTAATGCAAATCCACTTGATTTTAAAAAAACCCTTATAATAACAATTCTAATTCTGCCATTTCTTCCCCTGTATCATTGCTACCATTTATATAGATAAGCATGCCTTAGCATATATTTATACATAAGCATACATAATCAAATAAATTGTTGCTGTCATTACTTTTTTTGTTTGTTTTTTGAGATGCAGTCTCGCTCTGTCACCCAAGCTGGAGTGCAATGGTGCAATCTCAGCTCACTGCAACCTCCGCCTCCCAGGTTCAAGCAATTCTCCTGCCTCAGCCTCCCAAGCAGCTGGAATTACAGGCACCCACCATCATCCTTGTCTAATTTTTGTATTTTTGTAGAGACGAGGTTTCACCATGTTAGCCAGGCTGGTCTTGAACTCCTGACCTCAGGTGATCCTCCCGCCATGGCCCCCCAAAATGCTGGGATTACAGGCATGAGCCACCGTGCCTGGCTTCTATCATTATTTTGAATAAACTGTTACATGTTCCCTCAATAAAGAATAAGAAATATTGGGACAGGCATGGTGGCTCATGCCATAATCCCAACATTTTGGGAGGCCAAGGCAGGAGGTTCACTTGAGGCCAGGAGTTCAAGACCAGCTTGGGCAACATAGTAAGACCCATCTCTACCAAAAAATATATATATTTTTAAGTTAGTTAAGCATGGTGGTGGGCATCTGTAGTCTCAGCTACTCTGGAGGCTGAGGCAGAAGGATTGCTTGAGCCTGCTGCAGTGAGCTAGGATCACACCACTGCACTCCAGTCTGGGCAACAGAGCAAGACTCTTATCTCTAAAAAACATTAAAAACAAAAAGGAGAAGAAGAAAAAAAAATCAAAGGTTTTCTTTTGCATTTTAAAATTCCTTCTTCAAAACAAAAAAAAAAAACACACACATTCCTTCTCTAACACTCTTTTTTTTTTTTTTTTTTTTCCTCAGAAACCATATGCAGGCAAGGACAGAGAGGAGTGAAATACTTAAGGCATTTAAAGCAAACAGCCACTAATTTAGAACTGTGTATCAAGCAAAATTATCCTTAAAAAGTACTAAAGATTTTCTCAGGCAAACAAAAATTAAGGGATTCTGTCACTAGTAGACCTGCCTTACAAGAAATATTAAAAGAAATTCTTTTTTTTTTTTTTTTTTTTTTTTTGAGATGGCATTTTGCTCTTGTTGCCCAGGCTGGAGTGCAATGGCACAATTTTGGCTCACTTCAACCTCCGCCTCCTGGGTTCAAGCGATTCTCCTGCCTCAGTCTCCCGAGTAGCTGGGATTACAGGTGCTTGCCACCATGGCTGGCTAATTTTTGTAGTTTTAGTAGAGAAGGAGTTTCATCATGTTGGCCAGGCTGGTCTCGAACTTCTGACCTCAGGTGATCCGCCCACCGCAGCCTCCCAGAGTGCTGGCATTACAGGCATGAGCCACCGCACCTGGCCCAATTCTTTACAAAGAAGGAAAATTATATCAGTCAGAAACTCAGATCTACATAAAAAAAGGAAGCACATCAGAAAAGAAATAAAAGAAGGTAAAATAGAATCTTTAATTTTTCTTTTTACTTTTTTTTTTTTTTTTTGAGACAGAATCTACTGTCGCCAGGATGGAGTGCAGTGGCACAATCATAGCTCACTGCAACCTCAGCCTCTAGGAGTCAAGCGATCCTCCCACTTCAGCCTCTCTAGTAGCTAGGACTTGTAGTACATGCCACCACGCCCAGGTAATTTTTAAATTTTTTGTAGAGACAGGGTCTCACTACATTGATCAGCCTGGCATCAAACTCCTGGGCTCCAACAGTCTTCCCACCGTGGCCTCCCAAAGTGCTGGGATTACAGGCATGAGCCACTGTGCCCAGTCTAATTTTTCTTATTCTGAATTGAACTATCAGATAATTGCTTGTTCAAAATAATAATAGCAACAAAGTATTTGGTGATCATAGCTTATGAATATTATAGCTTATAAATTAATGAATGACAGCAATGTTATAAGAGACATGAGGGAGGAATTGGTAATACTTTGGTATAAGCTACTTGCACTACCTGTGAAGTGGTATAGTGTTACTTGAAAGAGGACTTGGATTAGTTGTAAATGTACACTGCAAACTCAAGGGCAACCACTAAAAAGAAAATAGAAAACATGTTAAGAGCACAGTGTTAAGTTAAACAAGACAGACAAAAAAGGACAAATACTACACAATTCTTATGTGAGGTACACAGAAAGAAGAGAGGTTACCGGGGTGTCAGGGAAGGACAGAATAGAAAGTATTTAGTGTATACAGTTTCTACTTGAGATGAGAAAAAAAAGTTCTGTTGATGGATGTACAACATTGTAAATGTAATTAATGTCACTGAACTATGCACTTAAAATTATTAAAATGAGGTCAGGTACAGTTGTTCACACTTGTAATCTCAGAACTTTGGGAGGTCAATGCAGGAGGACTGCTTGAGCCCAAGGGTTTGAGACCAGCCTGGGCAGCACAGTGAGACCCTGTCTCTACAAAAAAAAAAAAAAAAAATTAGCCAGGCATGGTGGTGCATGCCTGTAGTCCTATCTGCTCAGGATGCTGGGGTGGGGGGATTGCTTGAGCCTAGGGGTTCAAGGTTACAATAAGCTATGATTGCACCACTACATGCCAGCCTGGGCAGGGTCTTACTTTTATAAGATCCTGTCTATAAAAATAAATAAATAATTTTTAAAAAGTATTAAAATGGCAAATTTTATGTATATATTACAATTTTTTCTTAATGTAGTGGTTGCCGAAAGGTTTTCAATATGCATCTTTAATTACAGTCTACTTACAAATGACATTTTACCACTTCACATGTTATATAAAGATCTTAGAATGGTATACTCCCAATTCTCTTTTCCATCATTTGTGTTATTACAGTTACATATGCTATACATACACAGTAAATTTCTACTAGTTTTGCTTCAAAGTTATCTTTTAGAGATACTGAAATTAAGAAAAAATGAACTTTGCATCTATCTACATTTATACCACTCCCATAATTCTTTGTGTAGATCCAAGTTTCTGTCTTATATCAAATTCCTTCTGTCTTAAGAAGTTTCCTTACTGTTTTTTGTAGTGCAGGTCTCCTGGTAATAAATTCCCTTACTTTCTGTTTTCCTTTAAAAAGTCTTTATTTCTCCTTCACTTTTGGATGAAATTTTTGCTAGATATAGAATTTCGGGTTAAGTTTTTTTCTTTCAACATCTTAAAAATCTTACCCAACTATCTGGGTTGCATAGTGTCTGAAAAGAATTTTCCTCTTTCTCTTTGGTTCTCAGTAGTCTGAATGTGATGTGTCTGGGCGGGTTTTATTTGTTTAGTAATTATTCTGTTTGCATTCTCTGAGTTTCGTGGATCTGTGGTATAGTATCTTTCTTTTCTTTGGAAAATTGTCCATCTCATCAAATATCTTTTCCTCGCTCTTTTTCCTTCTGAGATTCCAATTACAAATATATTACACTTTTTGATATTATCTCGCACTGTTGGTTGCTGTGGTCTCTTTTAAATTCCCACTCCTTTTTTCTCTTTGTATTTCAATCTGGGCTATTTCTAATGATCTGTCTTCAAGTTCACGGATCTTTTCCTCAGTTATGTCAAATCTACTGGTGAGCCTACCAAAGGCATTCAACTTTGTTATCACATTTTTCATTTCTATTATTTCTATTTCATTTTTTCTAATAGCTTCCACGTCTGCAGGAATTCCTTTTCTGTTCATGCATGTTCTCCACCTATTCTGCTAGAGCTTTTAACATGTTAATCACAGTTTTAAAATTCCAACATCTAGGTCATATGAGTCTAGTTCTGTTGATTGCTTTGTCTTTTGACACTTTGCTGTTTTTGTCTCTTGTTTCTTTATGTGCCCCATAACATTTGGTTGGAAGTCAGACATTATGTATAGAACAGTCAAGACTGAGGCAAATAGTATTTATGCCTGGAAATGGGCATGTTTCTTCCTTTCTTAGGCCTTTAGTTTGAGAGAGAAAGTTAAGTTAATCTAGTCGGAAGTGAAGCTGGATTTGTGTTTTATTGTTGCTATGGTGCATTCACAAGTACACCACAGGCTCCAAATTCCTCTAGTATTATCTAGGATTTAGGGTATAGATCATTTGCCAGAGGGTTTTTCTTTTTATCTCAATGTCTGCTGTTCCACCCTCAGATTTAGGTCTTTTGTTGGTGACTGCACCTCAGAGACCATCTCTTTCCATGCTCTTGCCTCTCCCATACAACAGACCGCCATTTTTCAACACTCTAACTTGGTGGTGAGGAACAGGTAGGGGAGAGTACTCCCTGAGATTCAGCCACAGTCTTGGAGGCTCTTTGCCCCTGGGTCTAGAGGGTGAGAACTTCTCAGTGATCCTACCTGTCCCTCAACCTCAACTGCAGGGAATCCATAATGCTACAGTATGTATTCCTATCCCTCTCCCAAGGTACAGAGGGCTTATTTTCCCTTCTATTCTATTTTGCGGGTATAATAGGTCTGTATCTTTGTCGCAGGATTATTAAGAGTTTGTAATCCTTCCCTAACAGTTTAAAGTTTTTGTCCTAGAGCATGCAGGTAACACTTAGTGCCTTTCCCACAGCGGGTGCCTTTCCTTCCACCAGAATGCACATGAACAAGGCTTTTTCACTCTTTGAGACACTTTCTCCCTGCAAATCTGATTGATCTCTAATTCCTCCTTCCTGTGTTCCAAACTGGATCCTATAAAACTCTTGCCATAGGCCTGCACATCCATCTCCTTTGATTTGGAGATCTGAGTTCTACCAGCTTTGCCTATGATCTGCTAGCCACAAGCATCCCATCTCAGAATCTTCCCACACTCACACGTGATTTTCACTGTATTTTGGCAGCCCTTCACCACAGATTACGATTCAGATTTACTAATATTTCCTACATTTGACAATAAAGAAGTTTTGCATTTGTTTTCCACTCTCCTGGTGGCTTTGTCATTCAAAGAGGAAGAGGTGAAATCTGTTTCTTTAACATGACTTTTTTAGAACCAGAATCTTTGTAAGAAAATTTTATCTCCATTTGAGTATCAGTACAAATAAATAAGCTTGGGTACACACATATCAGAATAATAACAACATCAAAAACAAGAATTCGAAGGTATTATATAACCACTAAACAGGCTTTCCATGTTAAAAAAGAATATTGAAAACAATTACAAAAGATTAACCTCCTGGCTAACACGGTGAAACCCCATCTCTACTAAAAAATACAAAAAACTAGCCGGGCGAGGTGGCGGGCGCCTGTAGTCCCGGCTACTCAGGAGGCTGAGGCAGGAGAATGGCGTAAACCCGGGAGGCAGAGCTTGCAGTGAGCTGAGATCTGGCCACTGCACCCCAGCCTGGGCGACAGAGCAAGACTCCGTCTCGGGAAAAAAAAAAAAAAAAAGATTAATCAATTCAATATGAAATAAAATCCTTATCTGAAATATGTAATTCTCACCACTTTAAGAGAGATATAAATGAACAAAGAATAATCAAAAAGGGCAGCTAACATGACTGGGTTTTTACATATGGAAAACTAAAAATAGTAGGACTCCCTGGGCACGGTGGCTCACGCCTGTAATCCCAGCACTTTGGGAGGCCGAGGCAAGCGCATCACAAGGTCAGGAGATAGAGACCATCCCGGCTAATATGGCGAAACCCCATCTCTACTAAAAATACAAAAAAATCAGCCAGGCATGATGGCAGGCGCCTGTAGTCCCAGCTACTCAGGAGGCTGCGGCAGGAGAATGGCGGGACTCTTTAGCATATAAAGACAACAGCTAAAAGAATATGGTCAAACCTCACAAAATCACAGACAACACTGACTGTGCGTCAGTGTCTTCACAAATCCTAGGAAAAAAGAACTATGCCCCATGGAACATTGCTATGGGCTAAACGGTTCACCCCAAAATTTATATGTTCAAACCCTAACCTCCAGTATGACTGTTTAGATATAGGCCATTTATGAAGGTTGTCTTAGTCCATTTAGGGTTGCTATACCAAAATATCTTAGACTGGAAAATGTATAAACAACAGAAATTTACTGCTCACAATTCTGGAGGCTGGAAACTCTAAAATCAAGGCTCCAGCGGATTCAGGATCTGGTGAGGGCTCGCTTTCTGCTTCAAAGATGGTGCCTTCCCTCATAACGGCGCAATCCCATTTATGAGAAAAAGTCTTTATGGCCTAATCACCTCCCCAAGGCCCCATCTCTTCATACCACTGCAGTTGGAATTAGGTTTCAACATATAAATTTTGGAAAGGCACAAACATTTAGAGGTCAGAAGGATGGAGCCCTGATCTAACAGAATTGGTGTCCTTTAAGAAGAGACACCAGAGAGCTCTTTCTGTTTCTACCATGTGAGGACACAGCAAGGTGGCAACTATCTGCAAGCCAGAAAGAGGGCCCTCACCAGAAAGCAGCTACACACCTAGGCTTTCAGTCTCCACAACTGTGAGAAGATAAATGTCAGTTGTTTAAGCCACCTAGTCTATGACATTTTGCTATGGCAGCCCAAACAGACTATGACAAATATGAAATAAGTAGTTTTAGAATTAATTATTCTGTGTGTTTTAAGAGGGAGTTAGAGTAAACAGGTTAAAAACTAGGTCTAGGATGGACAGAGTGACTCACGCCTGTAATCCCAG
>NW_012103098.1:2216823-2231042 GCF_000951045.1 Mandrillus leucophaeus | reverse complement strand
GCTACTCAGGAGGCTGAGGCAGGAGAATGGCGTGAACCTGGGAGGCGGAGCTTGCAGTGAGCCGAGATCATGCCACTGCACTCCAGCCTGGGCGACAAAGCGAGGCTCCGTCTCAAAAAAAAAAAAAAAAAAAAAAGAATATGGCAAGTGTTCTTACTAAGCGTGGCAGGAGGGCAGGAGGAAAGAAAAAGCTCTTAAATTCTTTCAAGTACCACAAATTAAAATAACTTTAAATTCTCTAATGATAATACAGAGATTCGAAATAAAGGGATATAACACCAATAAGGCAAATATAGTTATTGCTTACATGTTTAAAAGACCCATAGGGAACTGCTGTGGACCCTGTTTCTTCTAGATAATCTTCCCAGCTTAATTCTATCTCTTCCATACCAGAGCCGGCATCTAGAATTAAAAATAAAACAAAAACAGGTGAATCTCAATTAAAGAAAACCCAAGGTATAAAAACATAAACCTAATAAACCTAACTTTACAGAATTTACTTCACGACTGATTTTGCACAAAACAATTAAGTGGGGTTTTTTTGTTTTGGTTTGGTTTTTTAAATGATAGGTGCCCTTAGTGCACTGATTGTCAACGAATCTTCACAGAACAGCAGTTTGACATGCTATCTCTTGCTGAAAGGCACCCAAATCTGCTATCTCTTGCTGAAGAGGGACCCAAATCTAGATTTCACCCAAATGGATCATATACAACTGGTGGGAGTATAAACCATTACTATCACTTTGGACTGAAATTTAGTATTCTAACGTCAAACACTGAAGACACTTAATAAGCATTTCAAACTTTTTTCAACTTGATCCTTTCTTAGCACTCTCTGAGTGAAAGATACTCCTAGTAAATATTCTAGCTTAATCAAAAAAAAAGTGTCATTATCCTTGCCTCCCTTCTTTTTTCTCCATACCTTATAAACAATCCGTAGAAGAATTCTGTAGGTACTATCTTCAAAATATATCCAAAAGCAAGAAAGATCTCCTAACGTCACAACTAAATCAACTAGAGAACCAAGAGCAAACAAACCCCAAAGCTAGCAGGAGACAAGAAATAACCAAGATCAGAATGGAACTGAAGGAGATAGAGACACGAAAAACCCTTCAAAAAAATAAACAAATATAGACGCTGGTTTTTTGAAAAAATTAATAAAATACCCATAATCCCAGCACTTTGGGAGGCTGAGGTGGGCAGATCACTTGAGGTCAAGAGTTCGAGACCAGCCTGGCCAACATGGTGAAACCCCATCTCTACTAAAAATACAAAAATTAGCCAGGCATGGTGGCACATGCCTGTCATCCCAGCTACTCAGGAGGCTGAGTGAGTCAGGAGAACTGCTTGAACCCAGGAGGCAGAGGTTGCAGTGAGGTGAGATTGCACCACTGCACTCCAGCCTGGGCAACAGAGCAAGATTCCATCTCAAAAAATAAATAAATAAAATAAAATAAAATAAAAACTCTCAATAAACTAGGTATTGATGGAACATATCTCAAAATAATAAGAGCCATTTATGACAAACTCACAGCCAATATTATACTGAATGGGCAAATATCATACTGAATGGGCAAAAGCTGGAGGCATTCCCCTTGAAAACTAGCACAAGACAAGGATGCCCTCTTTCACCACTCCTATTAAACATAGTATTGGAAGTTCTGGCCAGGGCAATCAGGCAAGAGAAAGTGAGAAAGGGTATTCAAATAGGAAGAGAGGAAGTCAAACTGTCTCTGTTTGCAGATGACATGATACTATATCTAGAAAACCCCATCGTTTCAGCCCAAAAGCTTCATAAGCTGAGAAGCAACTTCCGCAAAATCTCACGATACAAAATCAATGTGCAAAACTCACAAGCATTCCTATATACCAACAACGGACAAGCAGAAAGCCAAATCATGAATGAACTTCCATTCACAATTGCTACAGAGAATAAAATACCTAAGAATACAGCTAACAAGGGAAGTGAAGGACCCCTTCAAGGAGAACTACAAACCACTGCTCAAGGAAATCAGAGAGGACACAAACAAATGGAAAAACATTCCATGCTCACAGACAGGAAGAATCAAAATATCATGAAAATGGTCATACTACCCAAAGTAATTTATAGATTCAATACTATTCGCATTAAACTACCACAGACATTCTTCACAGAATTAGAAACAAACTTTTACATTTCACAGGAAACCAAAAAAAAGCCAGTATAGCCAAGATAATCCTAAGCAAAAAGAAAAAATGTGGAGGCATAACCCTACCTGACTTCAAACTATACTACAAGTCTACAGTAATCAAAACAGCATGGTATTGGTATAAAAGCAGACACCTAGACCAATGGAACAGAATAGAGAACTCAGAAATAAGACTGCACATCTACAACCATCTGATTTTCAACAAACCTGACAAAAACGAGCACTGAGGAAAGGATTCCCTATTTATTAAATGGTGCTAGGAGAAATGACTAAGTCATAAGCAGAAAATTGAAACTGGATTCCTTCCTTACACCTTGTACAAAAATTAACTCAAGATGCATTAAAGACTTAAATGTAAAACCCAAAACTATACAAACCCTAGAAGAAAATCTACTCACTAACATTCAGGGCATAGGCATGGGCAAAGATTTCATGACAACAGCAATCGCAACAAAAGCAAAAATTGACAAACGGGATCTAATTAAACTAAAGAGCTTCTCTACATAGCAAAAGAAACAATCACCAGAGCAAACAGACAACCTATAGAATGGGAGAACATTTTTGTATTCTCTCCATCTGACAAAGGTCTAATATCCAGAATCTACAAGGAACTTAAACAAATTTACAAGAAAAAAACCAACAACCCCATTAAAAAGTGGACAAAGGACATGAATAGACACTTTACAAAAGAAGACATTCATGCGGCCAACAAACATAAAAAAAAGCTCAACCTCACTGATGATTAGAGAAATGCAAATCAAAACCACAATGAGATACCATCTATTGTCAGTCAGAACAATGAGTATTAAAAAGTCAAGAAATAGGCTGGGCAGGGTGGCTCATGCCTGTAATCCCAGCACTTTGGGAGGCCGCAGCAGGAGGATCACTTGAGGTCAGGAATTCAAGACCAGCCTGGCCAACATGGTGAAACCCCATCTCTACTAAAAATACAAAAATTAGCCAGGTGTGGTGGCATGTGCCTGTAATCAAATCTACTCAGGAGGCTGAGGCAGGAGAATCGCTTGAAGCTGAGAGGCGGAGGTGACAGTGAGCAGAGATCACACCACTGCACTCCAGCCTGGGTGACAGAGTGAGACTCTGTCTCAAAAAAATTAAATTAAAAAGTCAAGAAACAACAGATGTTGTTGAGGCTGCAGACAAATAGGAATACTTTTACACTGTTGGTGGGAATGTAAATTAGTTCAACCATTGTGGAAGACAGTGTGACAATTCCTCGAAGACCTGGAACCAGAAATACCATTTGACTCAGCAATTCCATTACTGGGTATCTACCCAAAGGAATATAAATCATTCTATTATAAAGATACATGCACACGTATGTTCATGTAGCACTATTCTCAATAGCAAACACATGGAATCAACCCAAATGCCCATCAATAATAGACTGGATAAAGAAAACCTGGTATATATACACCATGGAATACCATGCAGCCATAAAAATGAACGAGAGTATGTCCTTTGCAGGGACATGGATGGAGCTAGAAGCCATTATCTTCAGCAAACTAACGCAGGAACAGAAAAGCAAACCCTACATGTTCTCACGTATAAGTGGGAGCTGAACAATGTGAACATATGGACACATCGGTGGGGGTGGGGGGGAAATACACACTGGGGCCTGTCAAGGGGGACAGGCGGAGGAAGAGCATCAGGAAAAATAGTTAATGTATATTGGGCTTAATACCTAGATGATGAGTTGATAGGTGCAGCAAATCACCATGGCACATGTTTACCCATGTAACAAACGTGCACATCCTGCACATGTATCCCGGAAATTAAAAATAAACAAAAAACATATCTCAAATCGAATCACTTCCCACCATATCTACTGGCTATCTCTAGTCCAAGGCCTAGCCACATTATCTTCCACCTTTCAACTGCACTTAAAATCTAAAATCTGTGGGACACTAAAAAGGCTGTACATGACCTGATCCCTGGCTGCCCACCCTACCACTTTATCCCCAGCCAGACTCTCCATGCTCACAACACTTGGGTGACAATGAGGTTCTTGCCATTCTTTAATCATATTCTTTCCACAAAGTCTCTACATTTGTTATTCCTCAGCTCAAAGAACCATCTCCCAGTGTCCTTCATGCTCCCTTTCATTCAAGTCTCTACTCAAATGTTCCCCTTCAGAAAGGCAACAGTATCCATCTTTCGGCTCTGCTTCCCTTTTCTTCATGGCATTCATTCCTATTGACAATATACCTGTTAGATCATAAACTCCATAAAGTCAGGAATTCGTCACCTACATTCTTAAAATACTCTTGTTAAGTGAGCAAAGACTCAAGTACTCTATAATCCAATAATCTCACTTCACATAAACTCCCTAAGAGCAGAGATGGTTGTTTTTGTTTTTTTCTCCTTTTTCTTTTTTTTTTGGTGGTTGTTGTTGTTGATTGACGTATTCCTCTGCCCAGAACAATGCTTGTTATATAGAAAATTCCAATAAACTGCTGAATGAGTACACCCTAGGGGAAACCATACTCCACATGACCACAAGGAGGTAAATATAAGGATGTTCATCACAGCAGCATTTGTATTATCAACAAACTGGAAGCAGTAAGTAGAACAGATAAGTTATGGCGATCCTTCAATGGAATACTACTATACAGCAGTTGAAATGAATGCTAGTGTTGACAAAGATAAGTCTCAAAAACACACATCAAGCAGAAAAGGCAAGTGCAGAATGAAAAGCACAGCTAGATACAACTTAGATTTCAAAACAAAACTTTGTAGTGTAATGTTTATGAATACATGCATATTAATATAAGAGTGTAAACACAAGGATGAAAAGAATATGTATCAACTTCAACAAAGTTACCTTTGGGCATAAAGAGAAGGAAACAGATTAGAAGGGAAGTACGAAAGACATTTAAACTGTATTATGTTCCACTTCTTTTAAAAAATGAAAATGGGCCGGGCGCGGTGGCTCAAGCCTGTAATCCCAGCACTTTGGGAGGCCAAGGCGGGTGGATCACAAGGTCAGAAGATCGAGACTATCCTGGCTAACATGGTGAAACCCCGTCTCTACTAAAAATACAAAAAACTAGCCGGGCGTGGTAGCAGGCGCCTGTAGTCCCAGCTACTTGGGAGGCTGAGGCGGGAGAACGCCGTGAACCCGGGAGGCGGAGCTTGCAGTGAGCTTGCAGATCGCGCCACTGCACTCCAGCCTGGGAGACACAGCCAGACTCCGTCTCAAAAAAAAAAAAAAAAGAAAAAAAAAAAATGAAAATGCGTGAAAAGATGTTCAACATTACTAATCATTAGGGAAATGCAAATCAGAACTACAATGAAATGCCACTTCACACATATTAGAATAACTATAAACAAAAAGGCAAAAAATAACAAGTGTTGGTGAGGATGTGGAGAATTAAGAATGCTTGTATATTTCTGGTGGGAATGTAAATGGTACAGCCACTGTAGAAAACTGTATAGTACTTCCTCAAAATATTTTTTAAATTATCATATGATCTATCTATCTATCTATCTATCTATCTATCTATCTATCTATCTATCTGTCTGTCTATGCATGTCTGTGTATATACCCAAAAAGAATTAAAAAGAGGGACTCAAACATGTATTTGTACACAAACGTTTATAGCAGCAATATTCACAATAACCAAAAGGTAGAGGCAACCCAAGTGTCCATCAACAGATGAATGGATAACAAAATGAATGTGATATATACACACAATGAAATATCATTTAGCCTTTATATTTAAAAAAAAAAAAAAAAAAAGGAAATTCTGGCCCAGTGCGGTGGCTCATGCCTGCAATCCCAACACTTTGGGAAGCCAAGGCAGAGGATAGCTTAAGCCCAGGACTTTGAGACCAGCCTGAGCAACAGACGGAAATCTCGTGTCTACAAAAATATTTTTAAAAGTTAGCTGAGCATGGTGGTGAGTGGCTGTAGTCCCAGCTACTTGAGAGGCTGAGGTGGAAGGATCACTTGGGAGGTTGGGGCTGCAGTGAGCAGTGATCACATCACTACACTCCAGCCTGGGCTGTTAAGAGACCCCATGCTTCCAAAAATAAAGTTCTGACACATACTACAACATTGATAAACACTGAAGACATTATACGAAGAGAAATAAGCCCATCACAAAAGGACAAATGGACACCTACAGTAGTCAAATTCATAGAAACAGAAAATTAAATGGTGGGTTCTAGGGGCTAGGGAAACTGGGGAATGGGGAGTTACTGTTGAATGGATACGCCTTTCCATCTGGAAAGAAAAGGAGATGGATGGCAGTGATGATTGCACAACAATGTGAATGTACTCAATGCCAATAAACTACACACTTAAAAATTGTTAAAACGGCCTGTAGTCCCAGCTACTCAGGAGACTGAAGCAACAGAACTGCTTGACCCCAGGAGTTCAAGACTGTAGTGTACATGATTGTGCCTGTGAATAGCCACTGCACTCCAGCCTGGGCAATATTGCAAGACCCCATCTCTTTAAAAAAAGTGAAAATGGTAAACTTTACATTATGGACATTTTACCACAATAAAAAATTAAAAACCAATATTGAACATTATCATTTATTAAATATTTATGCTAGGCACATGGCTGTTTGTTATAGTCTTTTCCACAGTTTTAATATATTTGAAATGTTTTCATTAGAAATAAAAAGCCAATAATAAAGATTGTTTTGAGGGCATCTTGAAAGTATAGGCCAGTAGAAAGTCAATTTACATTACTAAAACAAAAAAAGGCTGGGCATTCGTGGTCCTTAGCAAGGACTCTAGGCCCTTAAATAGCATGTTAATTTAAAAATAAAAAATAAATAACAATTAAAATGATGAATCACTCAACTAAAATCTCTTACACAATGCTAAGAAGAAACAAGACTAACGATGTGATGAGATAATGAGCAAGATATATGATAGTTTATTAAAGAAATGCATAATCCTTAAATATATGAAAATGTGCAAATTTTATTTTAAGAGAAATGCAAATTAAAACGACAGAGATATCAGATTGAAAAGGATTCCAAAGTGTGACAAGCCTCTATGGTGAGGCTGTAAACAGGTAAATCATAATGACACAACCTCTGTGGAAGAAAACTTGGCAATATCTAGCAAAATTACATATGTATTTACCTTTTGATCTAGCAATCCCACTTCTAGGAATCTATCCCAAAGATACACTGGCAAGAATACAAAAAGACATATGTACAAAGCCATTCACTGCAGCACTATTTGTAATACCAAGATTGGAAATAACCCTAATGTCCATCAATAAGGAAATGGTTGAATAAATATGGTATATATATTCAGCACAGGTTGCTGTAAAAAGCAATGAGAACAGTCTCTATATACTGATGTGGAATAATCTCCAAAATACACTGTTAAGGGAAACCACACTACCAAACAGTATTTTTTGTGTGTGTCCGTCCCTACTTTTTGTATAAGATGGGAGAGAGGCCAGGCGCAGTTGCTCATACCTATAATCCTAGCACTCTGGGAGGCTGAGGCGGATAGATCACATGAGGCCAGGAGTTCGAGAGCAGCCTGGCCAACATGGTGAAACCCCATCTCTACTAAAAATACAAAAATTAGCCGGGTGTGTGATGGCATGTGCCTGTAATCCCAGCTACTGAGGTGGCTAAGTCATGTGAATCATTTGAACCCGGAGGTAGAGGTTGCAGTGAGCCGAGATCATACCACTGCACTCCAACCTGGGTGACAGAGCAAGACTCCCTGTCTCAAAAAAGAAAAAAGAAAAAAGGAGAGGGAGATGTGAGTATGAGTATGTATGTGTATACACTCACATATATTAGTTTATATTTTAAAAATGAACACGCCGGGTGTGGTGGCTCCAGCCTGTAATCCCAGCACTCTGGGAGGCCGAGATGGGCGGATCACAAGGTCAGGAGATCGAGACCATCCTGGCTAACACGGTGAAACCCTGTCTCTACTAAAAAATACAAAAAACTAGCCAGGCAAGGTGGTGGGCGCCTGTAGTCCCAGCTACTCAGGAGGCTGAGGCGGGAGAATGGCATAAACCCGGGAGGCGAAGCTTGCAGTGAGCTGAGATCCGGCCACTGTACTCCAGCCTGGACGACAGAGCGAGACTCCATCTAAAAAACAAAACAAAACAAAACAAAACAAAAAAAAACAACAGGAGAATAAAAAGTAATAAAACTGGTTATATATATGGAAAAAGAGAATGAATCAGTAATACCAGGTTTAAGTAAATTTCCATTTCCATTTCCATTTCCATTTCCATTCTGTCACCCAGGTTGGAATGCAGTGGTGCGATCTCGGCTCACTGCAACCTCCACCTCCTGGGTACAAGCGGTTCTCTTGCCTCAGCCTTCCCAGTAGCTGGGATTACAGGTGCAGACCACTATGCCCGGCTAATCTTTTGTATTTTTAGTAGACATGGGGTTTTACCACGTTGGCCAGGATGGTCTCAAATCCCTGACCTCAGGTGGTCCGCCTGCCTCACCCTCCCAAAGTGCTGTGATTACAGGTATGACCCACTGCCTGGCCAGTTTTGACTTTAGAAGTATGCAGATTTATTATACAATTTAGAAACAATTAAATTGAAATTAAAAAATTATATAAATTTCAAATGAACTGAAACATATGAGCTAACTGTTGGTGAGAAAACCACAAGAAAATAGGATTCCTTTAAGTAACGTTATTTATTTTTATTTGTTTTTGAGACAGGGTCTTGCTCTGTCACCCAGGCTGGAGTGCAGTGGTACAATAAAAACTCTCTGAAGCCTCAATCACCCTGGCTCAAGCAATCTTCCCACCTCAGACTCCCAAGTAGCTGGGGCTACGGGTACATGCCACTGAACCCAGCTAATTTTTTTTTCCCCCCTTTTTGGTAGAGACAGAGTCTCCCTATGTCGCCCAGACTGGTCTTGAACTCCTGGGCTCAAGCAATCTTCCTGCCTTTGCCTCCCAAAGTGCTGGATTATAGGTGTGAGCCACTGGGCTTGGCCTAAGCCATGTTAAAATACAATACTCTGACTATAAACACCAGTGAAATATATTTAAAAGCAAAAACTAAAGAAATCTTAAACTGCACACTGTGGTTGGCATCTGAAATGTTGCTATTATTATTTTAAAATAATTACAGGACTTTTATAGGATAAAAACAAAGAAGTAATAATATTACCATCATTAGCAAACAAGACTTTTCTTTTTTGAGACAGAGTCTCACTCTGTCCCCCAGGCTGGAGTCCAGTGGCATGATCTCGGCTCACTACAAGCTCCACCTCCTGGGTTCACGCCATTCTCCTGCCTCAGCCTCCCAAGTAGCTGGAACTACAGGCACCTGCCACCACGCCTGGCTAATTTTTTTGCATTTTTAGTAGAGACAGGGTTTCACCATGTTAGCCAGGATGGGCTCAATCTCCTGACCTCCTGATCCTCCCGCCTCAGCCTCCCAAAGTGCTGGGATTACAGGCGTGAGCCACCACGCCCGGCTGCAAACAAGACATTTCTAAAAGAGAAGAGATACAAGCATAAAATCAAAGAAGAAAAACCTTGTAACCCTGTTTTTTTCTTTTTTTTTTCCTTTTTATTTTTTTGAGATGGAGTTTCGCTATATTGCCCCGGCTGGCCTTGAACTCCCAGGCTCAAGCCACCTCAGCCTCCCAAGTAGCAGGACTATAGAGGTACATGCCACTGTACCCAGCTAAAACCCTGTAATTTTAAATTTAAATTGTAAGTATCAACGTAAAACCATTATTTTCTTTACTTTTCAAAAGATGTGTATTTTCATGGCTGGGCAAGGTGGCTCACACCTATAAATCCCAGCACTTTCGGAGGCTGAGGCAGGAAGAGCACTTGAAGCCAGGAGTTTGAAACTAGCCTGGGCAATATAGCAAGACCCCATCTCTAAAAAAAAAAAAAAAAATTGCTAGGGATGGTGGCACATGCCTGTGTTCCCAGCTACTTGGGAGGCTAAGGTGGGAAGATCACTTGAACACAGGAGTTTGAGGCTGCAGTGAGCGAGCCATGATCGTGCCACTGTACTCCACCCTGGGTGACAAAGCAAGATTTTGTCTCTAAAAAATAAAAAATAATTTTAAATGTGTATTTTCTAGCTATGTCTGTAAGTAAGGCCTAGAATAAATGACAACCTAGTATCAAATTAGCACTCCAGCACCCCGATTGTGGTCTCTAAATATCGTACCTACATTAAAGAAAAAAAAGCTCCTCAGAGAAACAGCAGATTACAAGTTTGGGGCAGGATATGTTCAGGAGGTACTTGGGAATCTTACTGGTCCAGAAGGCAAGGACTAGTGTATCAAAGATAGATGACATCACATCAGAAGAACACAGGAACCAGTCTGAAAGAACTCTCGCTGCTCTAGAATTTGATCATCAAATGAATGATGACAGCAATGAATTCAAACTCATCAAATGTATATATATACATATATGTACTTAAATACATGAGTTAATAATATTTAAAACAAAGGAAAAATCAACTTCTAAAATGGTAGAATGATTATCACAGTGAACCCACTCTCCCATAAAAGAACAAAAAGACTGGCTAAACAATGAAAATCAATCATTTCAAAGTCCTAAAATTAACCAAAGGCACAGAACAAACTAAAAAGCATCTATTGAAGATAAGCCACTAAACCTCAGTTAGAAGAACGAAATATGACATTTTAAGTTGGGGCTATTCCCTTCTCTCTTCCTTCTCCAGTGCAAAAAGAAAATTTTAGAACTGAAAATAACCCAATTAATAATAATAAAAAAAAAACTCTATGGATAAGTTCAACAGCAGAATGAAGCAGACAAGAAAGAATGAGTAAAATTGAAGACAAAACAACAGAAAAAACCCAATCTAAACAACAGAGAGAAAACATTAAAAAAAAAAAAGAAAAATGAAGACAGTCTGAGAGACTTATGGGACAGTAAGAGAAGCTCTAATATTAGTTTTATTAAAGTTTCAGTAGAAGGAAAAAATGAAGACTGAAAAAGTATTTGAAGAAATAATGGCTAAAATTTTTCTAAACCTGGCAAAAGATATAAAGTCCCTAAACTCCAGAAGCTAAGTAAACCCCAAACAAGATAAACCCCCAAAAAAATACACCAGACTCAAACTTCCAAAAACTAAAGGAAAAAAAAAATCTTAAAACTAACAAGAGAGAAACCTCTCTTTTAAAGCAGAGCGTTGGGGGTGGGAGGTGGGAGAGTGTCCAATAACAGCAGATTTCTCATCAGAAACCATGGAGGCCACAAAGAAGTAGCACAATTATTTTCTGAGAGCTGAAAGAAATGAGTTTTCAACCCAGGATTCCATATCCAGCAAAAATATCCCCCAATAATGAAGCGGAAATCAACACATTCTCAAATGAAAGGAAATGAAGACAATCTGTCACTAGTAGACCTCCTTTAAAAAAAAGGGTTAAAGCCGGGCGTGGTGGCTCACACCTGTAATCCCAGCACTTTAGGAGGCCGAGACAGGCGGATCATGAGGTCAGGAGAACGAGACCATCCTGGCTAACATGGTGAAACCCCGTTTCTACTAAAAATAAAAAAAATTAGGCAGGCGTGGTGGTGGGCACCTGTAGTCCCACCTACTCGGGAGGCTGAGGCAGGAGAATGGCGTGAACTCGGGAGGCAGAGCTTGCAGTGAGCCGAGATAGCACCACTGCACTCCAGCCTGGGCGACAGAGCGAGACTCCGTCTCAAAAACAAACAAACAAACAAACAAAAACAAAAAAAAAAACAAACAAAACTAAAGAAAATTCTCTAAATAGAAATGAAGTGACAAAAGAAAGAATCTTGGAAAATCAGGAAAAGAATAAATGACAAGAGAAATAGTAAAAATATTGAAAAATATAATAAATTTTCCTTCTCTCAAGTGTTCTAAATTATATGTTTGACAGTTTAAACAAAAACGTTAAGCATGTCTGATGTGGTTCTCAAAATATGTAGAGAAAATATTTAAGGCAATTATATTATTATATAAAAGAGGATAAAGAGACATAAAAGTAGGAAAGGTTTCTATACTTCACTCAAAGTAATAAAATGAAGACTGTGATAAGTTATATATAAGTAATATAATACCTAAAGTAACTGCTAGTAAGTGCTACAAGAGGATATACTCAAAAACACTACAAATCAAAATGGAATTCTAAAAAAAAGTTCAAGTAACCCACAGGAAAGCAGAGGGGGAAAAAAAAAAACCACAGGAGCCAGTCTGAAAGAACTCTCACTGCTCCAGAGAAACAAACAAACAAACAAAAAACAGAAAAAATAAATAAGCAAAAAAAGCAGACTTGAATCCAAACATATCAATAACTACGTTAAGTATAAATGATATACATACATCCCATAAGGCCAGAATTTTTAAAACTTAGTATATGCTGTATCAAGAACCTTATTTCAAATATAATGATACAGCCATGTTGAAAAGGATGAAAAAGATATATCATGCAAACGTTAATACAAGAAAGCAGGAACAGGTAAATCCTAGAGACAGAAAGTAGCTTATGGATGCCAGAGTCTGGGTGGAAAAGCAAAAGACGACTAATGGTTTGCTGTGATGGAATATTCTGGAATTAGATAGCAGTGATGGCCGGAAAACTTCCTGAATAGACTAAAAACCACTGAATTATGTACTCTAAAAAGGTTGATTTTATGGTATGTGTATTGCGTCTCAAAAAAATTATACTTCAATGAAGTTTTTTGAAAAACAAACCTCAACAACAAAAAAGCCAATCTTTATTAATTAAAAATAAACCAATTAATAATAAGCCAAAGACATGAAGAGCTATTTCACTGAAGAGGATACAGAGATGCCAAGTAGGAACATGTAAAGATGTTCAATATCACTGGTGGCCATTAGGGAGGTACAAATTAACACCATGATGAGCTGTCACTACCCACCTATCAGAATGGCTTAAACAAAAGTAATGACACCACCAGATAACAGTGAGGATGTAGAGAAACTAGATCTCTCATATACTGCTAGTGAGAATGTAAAATGGCACAGCCACTCTGGAGCATAATTTTGCAGCTTTACTAAATATGATCTAGTGATTGTGCTGCTGGGTATGTACCCCAGAAAAATAAAGTATTATATACATAACTGTTAATAGCAACTTACATGTTTGTAACAGCCAAAAACTGGAAAAAAACAAAATGTACTACAATAGATGAATGGTTAACCAAACTGTAGTACATTCATGACTACTCCACCACAATAAAAAGGAACAAACTGTCAATATACGCAAGAGCTGGGATGGATCTCAAGGGCATTATTAAAGCCCATCTCAAAAAGCCATGTACTGTGTTTTTCTATTTATGTAACATTCTTTAAATGACAAAATTATAGAGATGGAGAACAAATTAACAGTTGCCTGGGATTAGGGAAAGTGGGGAGAAGGAGGATAGGTGTGGGAACTCTTTGTGGTGATGGAATAGTTCTGTATTTTGACTGAGGGGATGGTTCCAGGAATCTACACATGTGATAAAATGACATAGAATTACACATTCTTTATACTAATATCAATTTCCTCAGTTTTATATCATATTATAGTAACTAATGAGAGAAACTGGGTGAAAGGAACATGAAATCTGTCAGTAAGTACTATTTTGCAAACTCCTGTGAATGCATAATTACTTCAAAATAACTAGAAAGTAATCATCAAAATGTTAATGCTATTTTAAAAAAGAAGTCTGTTCATAACATTTTTTTTTTCTTTTTTCTGTTTTTTGAGACGGAATCTCGCTCTGCCCAGGCTAGAGTGCAGTGGAGCGATTTCGGCTCACTGCAAGCTCTACCTCCCGGGTTCACGCCATTCTCCCGCCTCAGCCTCCCGAGGAGCTGGGACTACAGGCACCTGCTACCACGCCCGGCTAATTTTTTGTATTTTGTTTAGTAGAGATGGAGTTTCACTGTGTTAGCCAGGATGGTCTCGATCTCCTGACCTCGTGATCCACCCACCTTGGCCTCCCAAAGTGCTGGGATTACAGGCATGAGCCACTGCGCCTGGCCTTGTTCATAATGGTTTCTTATTTTTT
>NW_012103098.1:2212916-2216773 GCF_000951045.1 Mandrillus leucophaeus | reverse complement strand
TAACCCACAGGAAAGCAGAGGGGGAAAAAAAAAAACCACAGGAGCCAGTCTGAAAGAACTCTCACTGCTCCAGAGAAACAAACAAACAAACAAAAAACAGAAAAAATAAATAAGCAAAAAAAGCAGACTTGAATCCAAACATATCAATAACTACGTTAAGTATAAATGATATACATACATCCCATAAGGCCAGAATTTTTAAAACTTAGTATATGCTGTATCAAGAACCTTATTTCAAATATAATGATACAGCCATGTTGAAAAGGATGAAAAAGATATATCATGCAAACGTTAATACAAGAAAGCAGGAACAGGTAAATCCTAGAGACAGAAAGTAGCTTATGGATGCCAGAGTCTGGGTGGAAAAGCAAAAGACGACTAATGGTTTGCTGTGATGGAATATTCTGGAATTAGATAGCAGTGATGGCCGGAAAACTTCCTGAATAGACTAAAAACCACTGAATTATGTACTCTAAAAAGGTTGATTTTATGGTATGTGTATTGCGTCTCAAAAAAATTATACTTCAATGAAGTTTTTTGAAAAACAAACCTCAACAACAAAAAAGCCAATCTTTATTAATTAAAAATAAACCAATTAATAATAAGCCAAAGACATGAAGAGCTATTTCACTGAAGAGGATACAGAGATGCCAAGTAGGAACATGTAAAGATGTTCAATATCACTGGTGGCCATTAGGGAGGTACAAATTAACACCATGATGAGCTGTCACTACCCACCTATCAGAATGGCTTAAACAAAAGTAATGACACCACCAGATAACAGTGAGGATGTAGAGAAACTAGATCTCTCATATACTGCTAGTGAGAATGTAAAATGGCACAGCCACTCTGGAGCATAATTTTGCAGCTTTACTAAATATGATCTAGTGATTGTGCTGCTGGGTATGTACCCCAGAAAAATAAAGTATTATATACATAACTGTTAATAGCAACTTACATGTTTGTAACAGCCAAAAACTGGAAAAAAACAAAATGTACTACAATAGATGAATGGTTAACCAAACTGTAGTACATTCATGACTACTCCACCACAATAAAAAGGAACAAACTGTCAATATACGCAAGAGCTGGGATGGATCTCAAGGGCATTATTAAAGCCCATCTCAAAAAGCCATGTACTGTGTTTTTCTATTTATGTAACATTCTTTAAATGACAAAATTATAGAGATGGAGAACAAATTAACAGTTGCCTGGGATTAGGGAAAGTGGGGAGAAGGAGGATAGGTGTGGGAACTCTTTGTGGTGATGGAATAGTTCTGTATTTTGACTGAGGGGATGGTTCCAGGAATCTACACATGTGATAAAATGACATAGAATTACACATTCTTTATACTAATATCAATTTCCTCAGTTTTATATCATATTATAGTAACTAATGAGAGAAACTGGGTGAAAGGAACATGAAATCTGTCAGTAAGTACTATTTTGCAAACTCCTGTGAATGCATAATTACTTCAAAATAACTAGAAAGTAATCATCAAAATGTTAATGCTATTTTAAAAAAGAAGTCTGTTCATAACATTTTTTTTTTCTTTTTTCTGTTTTTTGAGACGGAATCTCGCTCTGCCCAGGCTAGAGTGCAGTGGAGCGATTTCGGCTCACTGCAAGCTCTACCTCCCGGGTTCACGCCATTCTCCCGCCTCAGCCTCCCGAGGAGCTGGGACTACAGGCACCTGCTACCACGCCCGGCTAATTTTTTGTATTTTGTTTAGTAGAGATGGAGTTTCACTGTGTTAGCCAGGATGGTCTCGATCTCCTGACCTCGTGATCCACCCACCTTGGCCTCCCAAAGTGCTGGGATTACAGGCATGAGCCACTGCGCCTGGCCTTGTTCATAATGGTTTCTTATTTTTTCAGCAAACATTATTAGTAGCCCCTAGTGCCAGGTTCTCTGACAGGTACAGAAGATGGCAATGAAAAACAAGACTTCAAACAGCTTCCAGTTCAGTGGTAGAGAAATAGACAATATAACACAGGCAAGTAATATAATTGTGCATCCTAGAGAATAAATTCTGAGAATAAAACCAATACCTGCATCAAGCTGCTGCTCCCCGTTCATTTCCACAGCATATAGGCTATATCCTCCCAACACAAAGGAAAGGCCTATGGTTCTGCTAGGATCTGAAGATTACTTGCAGGTTTCAAGCATCTGTTCAATGGGTATCCAAGGGTCCAAATGAAAGTGCTGAAAAATGAAAAAGAACACATAAACAGCCTGAAGCCCAAGCATACTCACTCACTCATAAAACAAGGCACTCAACTGGTTGAGAGATCAGATAAGATAAAAACGTACTGGCAGAACAGATAGGACTGGAGGAAAAAATTGACACTTTCTCTAATTTTGAAGAGTCAGTATGTGTATGTGTGCGCTCATGTGCGTCTGTATGTGTAGAGAATGCACACTATCGAGAATTCGATAATAAATCTAAAACTCACAACAAAGATGCATATGAATCATTACCCTTTAAATTTACATTACCATACTTAGCACCAAGATTCCTATCCACAAAACTCCAGTTCCTAATGGTTTCCTAGGGAGAGGGGGGAGTTAGCTTTCAATGCTGTCTTACACAACAAATATGATTCAAGATTCAGTATTACTTTATCTAATTTTCCATTTCATTTATCTAGAATATTATGCAGAACCATAAATATCAACTGTATTAGCCTACAATTACAAAGAGAATTCCTCCAAAATAAGTTTGGAACCTGCTTATTCTTTTTTTAAAAAACAGCTTTAGGGTTGGATGCGGTGGCTCACGCCTATAATCCCAACACTCTGGGAGGCTGAGGTGAGAGGATCACTTTGAGCCCAGGAGTTTGGGACCAGCCTCAGCAACATGGCAAAACCTTATCTGTACTAAAAATACAAAAACTAGCTGGGTATGGTGGTGCACGCCTGTAGTTTCAGCTACTCGGGAGGCTGAGGTGGGAGGATGGCTTGAGTCTGGGGCACAGAGGTTGCAGTGAGCCAAGATCACACCACTGCACTCCAGCCTGGGTGACAGAGCCAGACACTGTCTCAAAAAAAGAAAAAAAAAAAGCTTTATTGGGATACAAATCACATACCAAAATTTCCCATTTCAAGTGTACAAATTAATAATTTTTAGTAAATGTACAAAGTGTAACCATCATAATTGAATTTGAGAATATTTCTATTATCCTGAAAAAAAGCCAAATGCCCACTTGCAGTTCCTTCCCATTCCATCCCTAAGCTCAAGCAACCATTCATCTGCTTTGTCTCTACAGATTTTGCCTTTCCCAAACATTTCACATAAATGGAACCATAAGAAATGTGGTCTTTCATACTTGGTTTTCTTTCACTTATGTTTTTGAGGTTCATCCATGTTGCAATATGGATGAATCTATTTATTCTTGCCTTACATACATGTAAAATAATCTAAGATATTATCTTAATATGTGCCTAATAGATTAGAAAGAGGAAATGAAAGGCAGAAAAGAGCTGCTTCAGGAAGGTAGGGCATGAACTAACTGCAAGAGCGACAATACAGAAAACTGTAGAATTGGGATGGGTACTTAACAGCACAGCTTTGGGGGCGATATTCTGCAGGATCAAGCAATTATATACCTCTCAAAAGTTTTGAGTGTGTATTAGACCCCCCAGTAAATGATTCTCATAAGCAACTTTAATCATGAAGAAAAAGCTTAGCTTTTAATACATCCTTATATCACTTTTATATATCTGAAAAGGTATCAGCTACCTAAAGGACAATAGCTTAAAATGGGTAGGGATGGCCGGGTGCATGGCTCATGCCTGTTATCCTAGCACTTTGGGAGACCAAGGCAGGCAGATCACTTGAGCCCAGGAGTTCAAG
>NW_012103098.1:2198929-2212766 GCF_000951045.1 Mandrillus leucophaeus | reverse complement strand
GGTGTGGTAGAGCATGCCTGTAGTCCCAGCTACTTGGGTGGCTGAGGCAAGAGAATTGCTTGAGCCCAGGAGGCTGAGGGTGAGGCTGCAGTGAGCCACTGTACTCCAGCCTGGGCAATGGGAGTGAAAGCCTGTCTCAAAAAAAAAAAAAGGTGGGGAGGTAAGGAAACCTAGGTTCTGGTGCCAGCTCTACTGATAACTAATAATGCAATCTGATACACTACCATATTATGTCCATTTTTTATCTGTAAAACAAATAAAGATCTTTTTCAGATTTTAAATTTTCATTTCATAATGAGCGTAGAAAAGTTTTGATAACTATTAAGATTGTGGACATTCCACTTGAGATAAACGCCAGTTATCCCAAATCGTATCACAGAATATAAGCACCGAAACCCACACTTTCAAAGATGGGAACAATTGAACAGAAACTTGAGAGTGATGTTTACGGCTTCTAAATGTGCTCTCTTTCCTCAGTTTACTTTTCTACCCCAAGCCCAAAACATCCAAACTGTATCACTCCACCTACTAATTTATTCATTCCCCATATACTTATCAAACACCAGCTCCTTACCAACCACTACTGTAGGGGATGGGGTAAAGCAATCAAGAGAGATACGATTCCTACTTTCAAGGAGCTTATTTTCAACTGGAGGGAAACAAATTAAGCCAACAATAAAAAAATTATTTAAACTGCTATGAAGTAAAAGTACTAGGTGATAAGAAAGAATATAAAGGCAGGTCTAACCTAAAATGAGAGGTCACTGACAGTGTCCCTGAGAAAATGATACAGCAGCTAGGCAGAAGGGGGAGAAAAGGAGGACTATTCCAGGCACCAAGAATAGAATAAACCAAGGCTCTATGGTGGGAAGGACCTGAAGGCTGCTGTGGCTAGAGCATGTGAACCAATAGAGTAAGTCGCAGATAAAAGATTGAACAGGAAGAGAAGGGATAACAGCAATTAATAATTACTGAGGACTGCCTATGTACTGGGGCACTGTTTTAAGCAGGTTGTTGACAAGTCCAAATTCCTATGGCTCTAATGTAGTGGATAATCTCCACATATAAAGTCTTGACACTTCAGCATGGTTTTGACAGAACGAAGTCAGTGCTAAACAAGTATCTGTTGGGTCACTAGCCTTTGAAGATGTCATCTACCGTTTATGTTCATAAACTCTTGGAACATGCTAGAGTATTTTGTGCAGAGAGCCACAAAGTACAAAAATAATAATGAAACTTCAAAGCCAAAAGGCATGAAGTGGGAGAGATGCAAGTTTTACGTAGCAGAAAGCTACGGTTATGACATTCTTTCCATCTTACATCAATCGTTTAGATTTTAGCCAATGAGCAATCAGTTCATCATCTTAACAGGATCACAAGAAATACACTGATGAAGCCTTCTGTTGTGGAACATCTGTTAACGCTCTCTCTTTATTGTTAGCCTGCTGTCTTTTTATGCAGTTTAAAAAAAAAAAAAAAAAAACCAGTAAAATATCCAGGAGCTTAGTATATGAAAATTTAATTCACTTTTCCTTTATTTTCTGTTCATATTAAATTGTTTTACTGTCATTGTTTATTTTATCACTTATTTTGGTATTATCACCCTCTTGTAGTGAACAGAATACACTAAGAGTTACTCATTTAAGGCCTGGTGAGGTGGCTCATATCTGTAATCCCAGCACTTTGAGAGGCCAAGGTGGGCAGATTGCTTGAGGTCAGGAGTTTGAGACCAGCCTGGCCAACGTGGTAAAACCCCATCTCTACTACACACACACACACTAATTAGCTGGGTATGGTGGCGGGCACGTGTAATCCCAGCCATTTGGGAGGCTGAGAAGAGAATCGCTTGAGCCCAGGAGGCTGCGGCTGCAGAGAGCCAAGATCACACCACTGCACTCCAGCTCGGGTAACAGAGCCAGACTCCGTCTCAAAAAAAGAAAAAAAAAAAAGAGTTATTCATTTAAATAAGTGCTTATAAGGCTGGGCCCAATGGCTCACCCCTATAGTCCCAGTGCTCTGGAAGCCTGAGGCGGAAGGATCTCTTGAGTCCAGGAGTCTGAGGTTACCATAAGCAATGATCATACCACTGTATTCTAGCCTGGGCAACAGGGAGAGACCCTGTCTCAAAAATAAATAAGTAAAAATAAATAAATTAATTAATTAAATAAATGTAAAAATAAATAAATTCTCATGAATTAACTGATCTGGATCGTAGCCATCTTATTAATACTTTAGTGAACTAAATAGGTACTTAGATATTTGGAAGGGGTTCTAAGATAATATACTGAAGCCTGAAGAAATGTTAAATACTTCTAAGAAATAGAAATAAAAATTGAAAAAGCAAAGCTAACTGGAAAAAATAAGCTTTCAAGATAAATATTAAAAAAGAACAACTAAACCCCAGCAGAAAAATCAAACTGAATAGCTATTTCATTTTTAAGTGTTACGTAACACCAATATAAAACTACCATGGAATGTTAACAGATTTTTTAAAAGACCTAAAAGTCATCTGAACAACAAATATGTTAGACAAAATCTTCCCCTCCCATCTTGTTGGGTTTTTTTTTAGACAAAGTCCCGCTCTGTTGCCCAGGCTGGAGTGCAGTGGCGCAATCTCAGCTCACTGCAACCTCTGCCTCCCAGCTTGAAGCAATTCTCCTGCCTTAGCCTCCCAAGTAGCTGGGATTACAGGCGTGAGCTACCACGCCTGGCTAATTTTGTACTTTTTGTATTTTAGTAGAGACCATGTTGGCCAGGCTGGTCTCAAACCCCTGACCTCAACACCTGCCTCAGCCCTCCCATCTTGTTTTAGATTACACATACAGTCCACACTCTAAGCCTAGTAGTAGTAACCTGGCTTCATGTTAATGCCCTTTGTTTTCAAGGCTAAGATAAACATTGAGTAAGATGAGTGATTACATGGGGAAGTTGCAATAATGCAAGATAAATTTCTGTGGGAAATATCCTCAGCCAAATGATTTAACATGTCTGACATAAGTAACTTTTAAAGGGCTTAGAAAGGACAGGACCTCAGTGTGGTTCTAAAGATCACTGATACGTTCGGTGGTTGGGGGAAAAAAAAACAAACAAACTTTAATTCAAAAAATACCAGGCAGTTAGCAAGAAAATTCCTATTGAAATATTTGATTTTGTACACTTATCCCTCAACTCAATAGATACAAGTCCAACAATAATTTCAAGTATGTTGTTAAATATAGTAATTGCAACAATTCAGCAAATTAGATGCTCCATTTTCAGCAGATCTGCAAAGTTAACTCTGACCTTGACAGTGCAGTCAGTGGTAGAGTCACCTTATATTTTCTGTTCCCATTCCCCAACAGGTGTAGCTTTCTGTCGGCCTTTCACTCTTACTATAGTCAACTGTCACTACGTTTTATTTGACTATCTAAATTAAACATTGTCCTTCCATTTGTCAAATGCCAACGTAACTCAGGGACAGAAATCTTCTATTGTTTCATTAAGTTGTTTGTTGTTTCATTTTTATTGTTTTAACCCACTGCTACATGTTTGACTAGAGAGATTAAAAAATAAACTCTGATAAAGTCAAGGTTTTAGTTCAATTTTGAGAGAAAAATCTTAGTCACTCATATCATCTAAATTAAATCTTGAGGCCAGGCACGGCGGCTCACGTCTGTAATCCCAGAATTTTGAGGGGCCGAGGTGGTGAATCACTTGAGCTCAGGAGTTCAAGATAAGCGTGAGCAATATGGCAAGACTCTGTCTCTACAAAAAGTTAAAAAAAAAAAAAAAAAAAAAATTAGCTGGGTGTGGTGGCACATGCTTGTAATCCCAGCTACTCAGGAGGCTGAAGTGGGAGAACTTCAAACCCAGGGCAGAGGTTGCAGTGAGCCAAGGTTGCGATGAGCGAAGTTTGCACCACTGCACTCCAGCTTGGGTGGCAGAGCAAGATCCTGTACCAAAAAAAAAAAAAAAAAAGGAAAAAAATCTGACCCAAACCTTTTCATGATTTTATAAACCCAATACAGGGCAAATCCATCTCAGTTGAATAAACTGGTACTAATAAATGTATAAAACCACTGAAAGTTCTAAACAAAACCCAAACTCAAGAATAACCTAAACTGGAAAAAAAAGAAAACAAAGAAAGTTAAATTGTAGAGCCAATATTTTTAAAGATTTTAGACAACAATGAGAAATTGTGAAGTAAAATATAGCATAAGCATACAATACACCATACATGGCCATTGGAAATTGTGTTAGAGAAATGGTTTTCTTCTCCAAATCCCAATAGGGCATTTTTTTTCCTTCTAATTCTATGGTTGAACCAATAGGCCACTGTATTTGACTTGATAAGCTAATTTTAGAATGCATATAAGCCGGGCATAGTGGTTCATGCCTGTAATCCCAGCACTGTGGGAAGCCAAGGTGAGAGGAGAGCTTCAGCCCAGGAGTTGCAGACCAGCCTGGGCAATATAGTAAGACCTCATATCTCTATGAAAAATTTAAAGAAACAAAATTAGCTAAGTGTGGTGACACATGCCTGTAATCCCAGCTACTCAGGAAGCCGAGATTTTTTTGTTGGTTTGTTTTGAGACAGTCTACTTCTGTCACCCAGGCTGGAGTGCAGTGGCACAATCTTGTTTCACTGCAACCTCTACCTCCAGGTTCAAGCAATTCTCGTGCCTCAGCCTCCTGAGTAACTGGGATTGCAGTGTGTGCTACCACGCTCGGCTAATTTTTGTATTTTTGGTAGAGACAGGGTTTTACCATGTTGGCTAGGCTGGTCTTGAACTCCGTGACCTCAGGTGAGGTGATCTGCTCTCGCCTCAGACTCCCCAAAGTGCTGGGATTATAGGCATGAGCCACGGCGCAGCCAGCCAGGAAGCTGAGAATTGCTTGAGTCTGAGAGGCAGAGTCTGTAATGACCCAGGATCATGCCACCGCACTCCAGCCTGGGTGATAGAGCAAAAACAAAACATAAAATGAAATGCATCTAAAAGAGAAAATGTACAATCCAGCTACATTTTTGTAAAAGATGACATAAGGCAAGTTCCTTCCATCAAAATATTAGGCCAGGCACAGCAGCTCATGCCTGTAATCCCAGCACTTTGGGAGGCCAAGACAGGAGAATCACTTGAGGCCAGGAGTTCAAGACCAACCTGGGCAGCATAGTGAGACTCCATCCCTAAAAAGAAATTTTTTTCCTAAATTAAAATAGTGTAACATTAGCATAAGAAAAGACAAACATCAATAAAGTAAAATAAAGTTGAACAAAACAGATCAATTTTTATGACAGTGCAGTTTGTGATAAACAGGGCATTCCATATAAATCATGAAAGGACACAAACAGTGTTAAAGAATTGCCTATCCATTTTGGGAGGAAAAAAAATTAGAACCTTACTTTATGCTGCCACATAAATAAATTCCAGGTGAATTAAAAGAGAAAAACATGAAAAAGAAGATTCCAAAGAAATTAAAAGAAAACATATGTGAATATGGTTATAGCCTTGGAATAGCATAGATTTCCTTAAGCAAGGAAGCCATAAAATGGATACCTTTGACTAAATACTTAAAACTTTCAACTTGCAAAAAGAACCATAAACAAATTTTTTTAATGAGCTACAGAAAAAACTATCTCCAGCATATATAGCAGACAAAATATTAATAGCCATAATAGCACCTATTAAATAAATAAGACCAAATCTAGTAACATGGACACTTTTTTAAAAGGTCAGATATGAACGATAATTGTAGGGAATGACTGGTAATCACATGAAAATATATTCAACCTCAACAGCTAAAATTTTATTTTTCACCCAGATTAGCAAAAACAAAAGATTAGTAACACTGAATATGTTTGAAGACATGGAGAAATGGAAGCCGTCATTATCAGTTCAGGAGCACAAACGGATATAGCCCTTTTGGAGAGAAATTTTATTCTATCAAAATTTTAACTTGCATTCTCTACAACCCACCAATTCCACTTCCAATATATTTCAGAAAAATATCCAGAGACAATAAGGAAATAAGTAGCACAACAACTTCAAAGAAAGAGTTTAAACTGTCCTCATTTCAGGGCACACACAGAGAAACATCCCCATGTGTACAAAAAAGTAAGAACCAAAATGGTTCCTTGAGCAATGCCTATATTAAGAAAAAACTGGAGGCCGGGCGCGGTGGCTCATGCCTGTAATCCCAACACTTGGGGAGGCCGAGGCAGGTGGATCACAAGGTCAGGAGTTCGAGACTAGCCTGAAAAACATGGTGAAACTCCGTCTCTACTAAAAATACAAAAAAATCAGCCAGGCCTAGTGGCGGGCGCCTGTAATCCCGGCTACTCAGGAGGCTGAGGCAGGAGAATCGCTTGAACTCGGGAGGCGGAGGTTGCAATAAGCTGAGATCACACCACTTCCATCCAGCCTGGGCGACAGTGTGAGACTTTGTCTCAAAAAAAAAAGGAAAAAGAAAAAGAAAAGAAAAAACTGGAAACCTCAGGGTCAATCAATACATAATGGCACATCCACAAGATGAAAGTTAAAAAGAATAAGACAGCTTAGTAAGCATAAAGTTTATGCTGGGGTGATGAAATAAGCTTTGGATTTGGATAGTGGTTTTATATAGACATATACATATAACCTATATCTATATAAAACCGAACAAAAACAAAACTACATATTTCTACAGGTACACATATGTATATGTGCAGATACCTTTAACATGGTCAGGAAGAATACATCCAAATCATTAACAGAAAAGTGAGATTCAGGGCAGGGCAAAAGGGTCTGTTTGTTTTAACTGCATTTGGTAAACTTTTCAAGATAAAAATATACTCATATGTTTACTTCAGTGATTTAAAATTTTAAGACAAAAAAATGCATTTATTGACATGGAAAGCTATTTATTCATTCTTTCAATAAATATTTACTG
The DNA here is from genome assembly GCF_000951045.1 of Mandrillus leucophaeus. Taxonomy (NCBI): domain Eukaryota; kingdom Metazoa; phylum Chordata; class Mammalia; order Primates; family Cercopithecidae; genus Mandrillus; species Mandrillus leucophaeus. The sequence continues at coordinate 2,205,860 of NW_012103098.1, read as the reverse complement.
GAAACTTACTATGTGTCAGGCACAATAAAAAAAAAAATTAGAGATATATCAGTGAAGAAAACAGACCAAAATCTCTGCCCTTATGAAACTTATATTTTACTGTAAGGAAGAAAGTGTAATACTTTCTCTAAACGTCATAAGTGATAGAGCTGGGGAGGAATTACAGTGTGGGGTGGTTAAATCGGGTGGAGAGAAAGGAGGCTTCATTGAGAAGGTAACATGGACAAAGCCCTGAGGGAGCCATAGAAGGAAAGAGCATGCCAGGAAGAGGGAAAAGCCAGCACAAAGGGCCTAAAGGGAGAGCATGTGAGTGTGAGCTATGTTCCAGGAATAGCAGGGAGGCCAGGGTAGTGGGTGCCAAGTAAGCAAGCAAGAACAAGTAGAAGGAGAAGAGGCAGGAGAGAGGTCAACCTCACACTGCCTGCCACCCTCAGGCGCCTCTGTGAGCACTCCCCACCTACAGCCCTTAAGGAACTACACTTACCAGGTGACCCTGCTCCTCTGGTGGTAACAAAACATAAAGCCAATGTTGGTGGGAATGTTAAAATGATGCAGCCACCTGGGAAAACAGTCTGGCAGTTCCTCAATGTTAAACATAAAGTTACCATATGGCCCAGGATTTCACTCCTCAGTATATACCCAAGACATACGAAAACATATGTCCAAACATAAACTTGTTCGTGAATGTTTGTAGTATTATTTATAATAGTCAAAAAATAGAAACAAATCAAATGTATCAACCAATTAATGGATAAGTAAAATGTAATATATATAATATAATGGAATATTATTCAGCCATAAACAGAAATGAAGTACGAATACATACTACAACAAGGATAACCTTGAAAATATTGTACATGAGAAGACAGACACTAAAGACCACATATTATATGCTTCCATTTATATAAAATGACCAGAATAGGCAAATTCACAGAGACAGAGGGTAGATTGTGGTCGCCAAGGGCTGGCAGAGAAAAGGTAATAGATAACGACTACTAATATGTACAGGGTTGCTTTTGGGAGTATTAAAACATTCTAATATTAGACTGTGGTGAGAGTTGTACTATTTCGCGAATAAAAAAACTACTTAACTGTAAACTTTAAATAAGTGTGTTTTATGGTCTGTGAAATATATCTCAGTAAAACTATAAAAATAGTACTTATATTCAAGGACACAACTTTGCTTTTAAATAACTTTTCAAATACAGAAGCCAATGACCAAAAAAAAAAACAAAAAAGAGACAAGATATCTGGGTTACCCTTAGGATATGTAACAGAAGGAGAAAGAAAATAATTTGGCTGTTACTGGTTTGTATCAGTTAAGGTAATGCTGTGCTTTAACAGATAAATTTCAATTTTCAATTGCTTAATCCAACAGATATGTATTTCCCACAGAGATGAAGTCCAAACAGGTGTCCCTCATCAGTAGACAACTCTCCACCATATGATTATTCATGAAGCCAAAAGCCTTCCACCACATACCTCTACCATCTTCAACAAAATCTTCACAAATCATTCACTGTAGGGGATCACACATGGGAGGTTTTCATGGGACAGACCTAAAAGCGGTACGTCCCTTCCACCCACATTCCACTAATTAAAATCCAGTCACAAGACCCCATCCAACTACAAAGGAAGCTGTAGACTACAGTGTGGCACTTCCCACCATTAGTAACAGAGTGCTTAAATTAGTACTGCCATTCACCAGAACTTATATTAACAGTAAATAGCAGTTATTTTATTTAAAGGAGGCTCTATGAATCAATAGTAGTGTGTCATGGAATTCTTTGTCAATAAATATTTACTGAGCACATATTATTGCCACACCACATTTGTTCTAGGTGAACAAATATTTTGAAACCTGCCCTCACGAATCTCATAAAGTGTGTAGATAGCCAGCAATACAATAATTACAGTTTAGCCTTGAACAACATGGGCATGAAATACATGGGTCCACTTACAGATTTTTAAAAATAACTATCTCGAAAAAATTTTTGGAGATTTATGACAATTTGAAAAAACTTGCAGACAAACCATGTAGCTTAAAAATATCAAAAAATTAAGAAAAGGGTGTGTTGTAAATGCATAAAATACATGCAGTATTAGTCTATTTTATCATTTACCACTTTAAAATATATACAAATCTATTATTCAAAGTTAAAAAATATCAAAACTTGTACAAACACAGACTGTACATGGTGTCATTCCCAGTCCTGAGAAATGTAAACAAACCTAAAGATGCAGTTTTACATCATAACTACACAAAATTAAGTGTAGTATATATTGTGCTACTGCAATCATTTTGTAGCTATCTCCTGTTGCTATTGCCTTGACCTCAAGTGTTGCGACTATCTGCTTAAAATGCTGTGATACTAATCATCTCCACATGGGCAGTTCGTCTCTCCAGTAAAATGCATAAATAATATCACAATAAAAAGTGATCTCCCATGGTGCTTACACATTTTTCATGATGCTTACTGCAGTACTGTATTTAATAACACCCTAAGACCCATAGAAAGTACCACTTGAGATGCCGGATGTGCTCTCAAGAAGCAGAGAGAAGTGGTGACGTTGTAAGAAAAAGCTGGATTACTTGATATACACAACAGATTGAGGTCTACAGCTGCAGCTGCCTCCATTTCAAGATAAGTAAATCCAGCATAAGGACCATTGTTTAAAGAAAAAAAAAAAAGCAAAGGAAATGTGTGAAGCCATCACTGCAACTATGCCAACAGGTGCAAAAACCTTGCATTTTGTGTGAATTACATTTTTATCTCACGTTGAAAATGCAGCTTTTATGTGGGTGCACGACTGCTGTAGAAAGGCATACCTATAAACTTTTGTATGACTTGAGAAGAAGTGAAGTCATTATATGACAACTTAAAGCAAAAGAAAGGTGAAGGAGGCCGGGCGTGGTGGCTCACACCTGTAATCCCAGCACTTTGGGAGGCCGAGGTGGGTGGATCACCTGAGGTCGGGAGTTGGAGACCAGCTTGATCAACATGGAGAAATCCCATCTCTACTAAAAACACAAAATTAGCCAGACGTGCTGGCGCATGCCTGTAATCCCAGCTACTCATGAGGCTGAGGCAGGAGAATCACTTGAACCCAGGAGACAGAGGTTGCGGTGAGCCGATGCACTCCAGCATGGGCAAAAAGAGTGAAATTCCGTCTCAGAAAAAAAAAAAAAAAAAAAAGGTTAAGGATCTAAAGCTGGAGGATTTAATGCCAGCAAAGGATGCTTTGATAATTTCAGAAAGTGCTTTGGCTTTAAAATTTTAATAGGAGAAGCAGCTTCTGCTGACCAACAGGCAGCAAATGAGTTCCCCAATGCCATTAAGAAAATCATTGAGGAGAAAGGATTTCCACCTGAATAGGTTTCTGTGGGGTTTTTTTGAGACAGGGTCTTGTTCTGTCACCCAGGCTGGAGTGCAATGGCATGAGCTCGGATCACTGCAACCTCCACTTCCCAGGCTCAGCAATCCTCTTACCTCAACCTCCCTAGTAGCTAAGACTACAGGAACGTGCCACTACGCTCAGTTAATTTTTTTTTTTTACTTTTCTGTAGAGACGAGGTCTCACTATATTGAACAGACTAGTCTGGAACTCCTGGGCTCAAGCAATCCTCTCATCTTGGCCTCCCAAAATGCTGGGATTTCAGGCATGAGCCACTGCACCCAGCCGGAACAGGTTTTTAATGCTGATGAAAGTGCTCTATTTTGGGGGAAAATGTGCTACAAAGGACATTTATTAGTAAGGAGGAGAAGAAAGCACCAGGATTTAAGGGAGGAAGGGATAGGCTAACTTGACTATTCTGAGCAAGTGCAGTTGGGTTTATAATCAGGACAGCCCGCTAACCCCCACACCTCGAAGGGAAAAGATAAAAGCCAGCTGCTAGTCTTTTGGTTGTACAATAAGGCCTGGACAAGAAGAACCCTTTTTCTGAATTGGTTCCATCAATGATTTCTCCCTGAAGTCAGGAAGTACCCTGCCAGTAAGGGTCTGCTTCTTAACGTTCTTTTGATATTTGACAATGCCCCCAGCCACCCATGAGTTCAACTCTCCCCATGAGTTCAACACCAAAAGCAATGAAGGGAGTCTACTTGCCCCCAAACACAATGTTTCTAATTCAGTATCTAGATCAGGAGCTCATAAGGGCCTTTAAGGCTCATTACACACATTCCTTTATGGAAAGGATTGTCAACACTATGCAAGAGAACCGTGATAGAACATAATGAAAGTCTGGAAGGATTATACTGCTGAAGATTTCATTGTTATAGAAAAAGTCCTGAAAGCCATCAAGCCTAAAACAATAGACTCCTGCTAGAGAAAACTGTCCAGATGTCCTACATAACTTCACAGGATTGACAACAGAGCCAATCACGAAAATTATGAAACAGGCTGTAGATATGGCCAAAAAGGTCGGAGGTGAAGGGTTAAGATATAGATCATGGGCCAGGTGCCATGGCTCACACCTGCAATCCTAGCACTTTGGGAGGCTGAGGTAGGCGGATCACTTGAGGTCAGGAGTTCCAGACCAGCCTGGCCAACATGGTGAAACCTCCTATTAAAAAGACAAAAACTGGCCGGGCGCGGTGGCTCAAGCCTGTAATCCCAGCACTTTGGGAGGCCGAGACGGGCGGATCACGAGGTCAGGAGATCGAGACCATCCTGGCTAATGCGGTGAAATTCCGTTTACTGAAAAAATACAAAAAACTAGCCGGGCGTGGTGGCGGGCGCCTGTAGTCCCAGCTACTCGGGAGGCTGAGGCAGGAGAATGGCGCCTGTAGTCCCAGCTACTCGGGAGGCTGAGGCAGGAGAACGGCGTAAACCTGGGAGGCGGAGCTTACAGTGAGGTGAGATCCAGCCACTGCACTCCAGCCTGGGCGACAGAGCGAGATGCCGTCTCAAAAAAAAAAAAAAAAAAAAAAAAATACAAAAATTAGCCTGATGTGGTGGCACACGCCTGTAATCCCAGCTACTCGGGATGCTAAGAAAAGAGAATCGCTTGAACCCAGGAGGCAGAGGTTGAAGTAAGGTGAGATCGCAGCACTGCACTCCAGCCTGGGCGACAGAGCAAGACTCCATCTAAAAAAAACAAAAAAAAAGATACAGATTGTGGAGAAATTCAAGAGCTAATACACAGCACACTAGAGGAATTAACAGAAGAGGAATTAACAGAAGACAACTTGATGGAGTGTCAATAAGGAAGAAGTGCCAATAAGGAAGAAGATGTAGAAGAAGCAGTGCTAGAAAATAAATCAACATTGACAATCTGGCAGAAGGGTTCGGATTATTCAGGACTGCTTTTATGACAAGATCCCTCTATGATATGGCACTGAAACTAAAGCAAATAGTGGAATAGGGGTTGATACCTCCTCAGCCTACTCAATGTGAAGATGATAAGGATGAAGACCTTTATGATGATCCACTTCCACTCAATGAAGAGTCAATATTAATATATTTTCTCTTCCTTATGATTTTCTTTGTAACATTTTTTTCTCCAGCTTACTCTATTGTAAGAAAACAGTATGTAATATACAACACATAAAATATGTGTTGATTGACTGCTTATATTCTTGGTAAGGCTTCTGGTCAACAGTAGGCTATTAGTAAAGTTTTTGAGAAGTCAAAAGTTATATGCAGATCTTCAGCTGCATGTGGGGTCAACACCCCTGTGTTGTTCAAGGGTCAACTATAATACGTATGTTGAATGGAAACAAATGTTAGGGGGAAAAAACTAAACAAGGGAGGAGGACAGAGAGTCCTACTTTTAACAGAGTGATCAAAGTCTTAGTTGAGGTAACATGAAACAACACCAGAGGGAAATGAGGAAGTGAGCCATGTGGGTACCTGCCGAAGAATATTCAAGGCAGAAAAACAAAAAGTGCAGTCTCTGAAGTGGGAGCTTGTGTGGCATATCTGAGGCCACAGCGGTTGGAACAAAATGATCACAGCAGAGATGCTATGAGATGAACTCAGGAAGCTATTAGGGAGTCATATTTTACATGAACTTGCAGGCTGCTGTGAAGATTTTGGCTTTGGGGAAGCCACTGAAAGATTCTGAGGAGAGGAGGAACACAATTTATTTTTTAAAAGGATCACTCTGCAGCTATGTGAGAACAAAGCAAGAGCAGAAGCAGGAAGACCAACTAAAAAGACTACAGAATAATACGAGTGAAAGGTGTTGGTGGCTAGGCCCAGGACAGGACAAGTGAAAAGAAATTTTCAGCAGCATCTGGGCTGACTGAAGTTTCTGCCCTAAGCAACTGGAAGGATAGAACTGCCACTTATGGAAAAAGGTCTGAAGTAGGAATGGTTTGAGGAAGAAACATTATGATGAGCTTCAGTGCAAAATAGGGCAATATGATTACTTTCCTCACCACTAAAGGTTTGCTTTTGGAGTTTTCAGGAAAATGTTTTCAATCAACAAAAGTGTAATTATTACACCCCTTATCCGTGTAGTATCTCCAATTTATAAGCTTTTTTCACCCATGATGCTTCATCTGAACATAATAAAAAACTATTTTAGACAGCAAGAATGGGGCCAATTCTTTTTTTTGCCCCTTGGGAACCTCCTCGTTGGCTTCAATCCCATCTTACATTTCACCTTCTCCAGGTTTACCAATCAGCCTTGAAGGCATTTCCCCATAGCAATTCAGTAATTTATGCTGCCTTATTTTTAAAAATTCCAATTTCAACACCCACATACTTTCCAATACAGGCACTTCAATGACAAATTTTCTAGCTTTCTTTAATGTATGTCTTTCAATAATCTCAGGCATAAATATTTAAAAATTCATACCATAATGAATACTATATTGAATATAGGTTATATATTATTATAGGTAACATTTATTATATTACCTATATGTTACATATTATTATATATAATATACCTATATGTTATATATTATTATATAATATACCT
>NW_012103098.1:2191858-2192654 GCF_000951045.1 Mandrillus leucophaeus | reverse complement strand
AAAAAAAAAAAAAGAAATGAAAACTAAATAATTTCTGATTTTCCAACAAAAAACATACGTATGCAAATTGAAAGAAAGTGTTCCTTTAGTATTAATTTTGCTATACCTCTAAGGGATATGTCTGAAGGGTGCACTAAATACACAGGAGTACGCAATGAAGCTTTAAATCAAATTTCAAAATGTGATCTCTGAAAAAAAAAAAAAAAAAACTTATGAAAGGAAAAAGGGAAAGTGGAGCTAGGAAACAAAATAATGAACATTTTGAATTATTCATGAATTTTGATGTCTTTCCCCTTCCTAATCTCTTTCCAATTACCATGATCAAGAACGGCCATATGACTAATTTTGACATTTGGTAGGGTAGCTTAAAGCTCTCTGGCACTTCATCAAATTTACATTAAGCAACAAGGAGTCTGGCAATGGGGCAGTTTAATCCTTACAGAGATAGCCGAGAGACCAGTCAGGGACACTAACGTAGTTTAACTCTAAGAGCTCAGCTACAGACAGAACAAAGCAGAAACCTGAAATAAAGGCCTCCAAATGTTTTTGAGGTTCTTAGCTCTAGGTTAAGGAACTGACCACAAACCAAAGAGACGTGATTCTAATCAGGCCTAGACAGTTACTTGTCTTTACCCCACAAATAGCCATCTCTGTGCTCATCTCAGTATAGCCAGTCCCACAAAAAGGAAGACAACTGGGAGAGGAGAAGAGGAGGAGGAAAGATTTGAAAGCTCCCTGATGGCCACAATTGAAGATCAGAAAGACAGGTCAATTAAAGATATCAAGTGCACATATA
>NW_012103098.1:2186510-2190209 GCF_000951045.1 Mandrillus leucophaeus | reverse complement strand
ATATACACCTATATATTATATATAACATATAATGAATACCATACTAAATACTATGTGTATATATATTCATACTATAATGATTCATACTATAATGAGTTTGGAAATCTCAGGCTGACCACCCTATAAATCCCTGGTCCACAGTTGCTAAGTATGATCACTTCGCAGCCCTGCTTCCTTAGCAATTACTGATTAGTACCAGGATATCGAGCACCTCCTCTTTGCCAGATACCAAGATGACTAAATTGCAGTTCTGAAATTATCCTCACTGTACCAAAATATGACAAAAGCATTTAAAATCATTTATTTATCCTTATATTATCTTATAGGTTGGAATGGTAGCTCTTCCAGAGTTCAAATATGATTACATTTTCATCAATTAAATGCTTTATTTATGGGAGCCAGTAACATGAGCACATGTTGAAACAGTATGTCTTTGTTATGATTAAATCAGGAGCTATCTCATTCACCAACATAAGCACCGTCAAAAATTCCTATGGCCTAGTGATGATGTAGTAGCCATCCTAAAGTATTATAAAAAGATTAAAGGAAAAGACCATGTTCAGTTATGAAAAGACTTGAAACTATTCTGTAATTTCATGGTTGCTGTTTCTCAGTTTTCTCATGTCCACACATGAGAAACTTCATTTCAATAGAACAAATGCTTGTTAACCATTTAGCAAGAAAAAAGATTGAGTACCTGCTATGTATGTGCCTGGCACTTTTTATGTATTGTATGCTAAACAGGCACACACAACACTGTCTGACACATGGTAAGCTTAATATTTAAGTGTTTATTAATTTTTTAATGATCTCTTATTTAATCCTAGCTATTCTGCTTAACTCATACAATGAAAACTCCATTTTACAGATGAGGAAAAGCTAACATGTCAGTTCCTATACGGTCATGCATCGCTTAATAATGAGGATATATTCTGAGAAATTTGTTGTTTGGCAATTTTGTCATTACTCAAACATCATAGGGTGTACTACACGAACCTAGATGATGTGGCCTACTACACAACTAGGCTATACGGTTATAGCCTACTGCCCCTAGGCTACAAACCTGTAGACAAATGTAACACAATGGTATTTGTGTACCTAAACATATTTAAACATAGAAAAGGTAGAGTCAAAATATGTCATAAAAGATAGAAAATGAGGCCAGGCGCGGTGGCTCACGCCTGTAATCTCAGTACTTTGGGAGGCCAAGGTGAGCAGATCACTTGAGGTGAGGAGTTCGAGACCAGCCTGGCCGACATGGTGAAACCCTGTCTCTACTAAAAATACAAAAATTAGCTGGGTGTGGTGGCGGGTGCCTGTATTCCCAGCTACTCAGGAGGCTGAGGCAGGAGAATTCCTTGAACCTGGGAGGTGGAGGGTGCAGTGAGCCGAGATCATGCCACTACACTCCAGCCTGGGCGACAGAGTGAGACTCCGTCTCAGGGAAAAAAATGAAAGATAAAAAATGGAACACTTACATAGGGCACTTATCATGAACGGAGCTTGCAGGACTGGGAAGTTGTTCTGGGTGAGTCAGTGAGTGGTGAATGAATGTGAACGCCTGGGATATTACTGTACACTACTGTAGACTTTCTAAACACTGTACATGTAGGCTACACTAAACTTGTTTTAAGAATACTTTTCTTCCTTCAATAATAAATTAACCTTAGCTTACTGTAACTTTATAAACTTTTTGAGTTAAAATTTTTTTGACTTTTTTGTAATAAACCATAGCTTAAAATACAAACACTGTATAGCTATACAAAAATATTTTTTCGGTCCACATCCTGTCCCACTGGAAGACCTTCGGGAGCAATAACATGCATGGAGCTGCCATCTCCTTGGTAACAATGCCTCCTTCTGGAATTCCTCCTGAAGGACCTGTCTGAGGCTGGCTTATGGTTAATTTTTTTAATAAGTAAAAGGCATATACTCTAAAATAATGATTAAAAAGTACAGTAAACACATAAACCACAAACACAGTCATTTATTATCATGCTCAAGTATTATGTAACGAACATAACTATATGTGTGATGCTTTTATACAACTGCCAGTGCAGTAGGTTTATTTACACCAGCACCACAACAAACATGAGTAATGTATCTCACTATGACTTTAGGATGGCTACTACATCATCACTAGGCTATAGGAATTTTTCAGCTCCATTATAATTGTATGGGACCACCGTCATATATACAGTCCACCACTGACTGAAACACCATCATGCCATGCATGACCGTAGATAGGAAGCAGCAGGGGCAGCATTTGAAAACTCATCTGATTCCAGAGCCTGAGCTCCTTAGTCTTTCTGGGCCCTGGACTTTCCTTGGAGCTCAGAGAATACAAGGATAATTGTGAGGTATGTCTTATACCATAGAGTGATGGACCTAGATGATCTACACTCAAGTCGTTTTATTCATTCATTCATTTAACTTCTAAGTTCCATACTGTTCTACTTAAAATGGTGAGTAACCAAGAGTCTGGATGGCACCTAGACAGATGCTGCCATCTATAAGCTTCTAAAATCTTATTCTAGTAGGGCCCTAAAACAGATTAATTCATATGAAAGGATAAAAGCTAAAACCAAAACTTTAAATTAATGAACACCTTACTAGTATATACACTAAGAAACTACTTTCTTCACAGCATTGTACAAAGTTAAACTCAGTCTAGATTCAATTCTCTCCAATTCTGTAATGGTCACTACTAGTAGCCTAACAAGTCATTTTCTCTACCTCTTCCTCTTTGCCACTAAATCCCTCATTTGTTCGGGTAACAAAGTTCCATATACTGGATTGTGCCCAATCTCATGCCTCTTTGTTAGGTAACTGTATTCTGAGTCTTCCTTGTGGCCATGTGACCCAGTCCTGGCTAAAGAGAAGAGAAAGTATGCTGAGGAGCTTGTAGGAAATGTATGTTCATTCCTAAGAGAGGCAACATAGTTTCAAAAAGGTCTTGAGTGTGTGTAATATCAACAATGTTCATCTGACAGTGGTAAGTCTCACTACTCAGGTCAGCAAACACATCACATTAAAATGTTTTCAGCCTATATATTCTACTTCTCTCAGAGTCCATGGCTATTATGTGTCAGGTCCTGTTCTAGGCACCAGTGTAGAATAAGGAACAAATCAGACTAAAATCTCTGCTCCGGGAGCATAGCTGGTACTCAATAAATACTTGTTTAAATAATTAATTGTAAATTCAAATGATTAATAAACTAAAACTTTGATAGAATAAACCACTAATTAGTTCTAAAATAGGTAAGTTTAACTTAAACTCATATTCAGATAATTTTATATACTGAACCTCTGAGACCAAATGATATAGCTAAAAATGTATCTTTTTGACACCAGAAAATATTGAATGTAAAAGGTATTGGCAGGCAATCATACTTACTACAAGAAAACTAGGCCAGGCGCAGTGGCTCGCACCTGTAATCCCAGCACTTTGGGAGGCCGAGGTGGGCGGATCATGAGGTCAGGAGATCGAGACCATCCTGACTAACATGGTGAAACCTCGTCTCTACTACAAAAATACAAAAAATTAGCTGGGTGTGGTGGCGGGCGCCTGTAGTTCCAGCTACTCGGGAAGCTGAGGCCGGAGAATGGCATGAACCCAGGAGGCGGAGCTTGCAGTGAGCCAAGATCATGCCACTGCACTCCAGCCTGGGCGACAGAGCGAGACTCTGTCTCAAAAAA
>NW_012103098.1:2176495-2177020 GCF_000951045.1 Mandrillus leucophaeus | reverse complement strand
AAAAAGAAAGAAAGAAAGAAAGAAAGAAAGAAAGAAAGAAAGAAAGAAAGAAAGAAAGAAAGAAAGAAAGAAAGAAAGAAAGAAAGAAAGAAAGGTGCCTTCCATAAAACTCTTCCTATTCCTACTAATGTTCATGTTTTATAAGAAAAAAATAAGGCCAGGTGTGGTGGCGGCTCACACCTGTAATCCCAACACTTTGGGAGGCTGTAGTGGGCAGATCATGAGGTCAAGAGATTGAGAACCTGGCTAACATGGTGAAACTCTGTCTCTACTAAAAATACAAAAATTAGCTGGGCATGGTGGCGCACGCCTGTAGTCCCAGCTATTTGGGAGGCCGGGAGAATTGCTTGAACCCGGGAGGCAGAGGGTACAGTGAGCCGAGATTGCGCCACTGTACTCCAGCCTAGCGACAGAGCTAGACTCCATCTCAAAAAAAAAAAAAAAAGAAAAGAAAAAAATAGTGTTTACATAATGTATAACTTATTTCAGTCTTGGACAAAACTATCATTGAAACAGACAGGTGCC
>NW_012103098.1:2173794-2176445 GCF_000951045.1 Mandrillus leucophaeus | reverse complement strand
AGGAGAAGAGGAGGAGGAAAGATTTGAAAGCTCCCTGATGGCCACAATTGAAGATCAGAAAGACAGGTCAATTAAAGATATCAAGTGCACATATATGTGCCAGGAAAAGACAGCTTCCGACAGGACCAAAGAAACCTCCATTTGACAGTCTTCACTTTTTCCCCCACTAAATTCCTTGTTGCCTCAGATGTGATATTATGTCTACAAATTCCCTGGCACATGAACTGTTGAGAAACAACTAGAAGCAACATAAAAGCCAATTACATTACATTAAAAGCAGATTATTCTCCTGAGGAGGTTGAAAAATCAACTGAAGCTGAATACTGAGTATAACTAAACTTGTTCTACCCAAAGCTTGGCATAGTTAGTACCTCAAAAAAGATCACTCACCAGAAGAGGTGCTTAAGATGAGACTTTGCACTTCTGTCTTCATCAGTTGGGCAAAATATTTCTCTGAAAAGTGAACAACAAAACTCACCTGCTGGGGAATGACCACTAGTGAGATAACAGACTAACCACAAAAAATGAGATCCAGCTTAAGTTGCACAGTCTACCATTTACCAGCTCAGTTTCCTTGCCTGTTACATAGGGAATATGATGAAGAGTTGTTGTGAACACTACTTTAGAGGCTACTGAACCTAGACTACAACTTACCAACATACAAAATGTTTAAGTGGTTTACTTAGACCTCAAAACAGGAGAAAATCAAGACATATGAACGATAACACCATATCAAAAGTAACAGGGCAGTCCTGGCAAGAAAGCATGTGGTCTTGGCAGCCAGACTGCTGGGTGTGAGTCCCAAGTACCCAGCGTGCTTGCTGTGTAGTAATCAGCTGATTAGTGAAGTAATCAGTTTATGCCTCAGTGTCCTCATCTGTAAAATGCAAATGCTAACAACAGTACCTGTCTCACAAAGTTATCTTGATTATTCAATTAATGTACTTAAAAGTTTATTGCATAGCAAGCCCTCAACTATTACTGCTGTAATAAGTCTCTTACTAGAATGAATGTTTACTGTTTCAAAGATGATTCCCAACCCAAAAGGAAGTGAAATGCCTTCTTTTTTTTTTTCTCAACAAATACCCTTCTAACCTCTCCTAGCAAACTTATACCGTACACATTTTTAAATTAAAACACATTTCCTTATTAACTCTTTAATGGAATTGAGTAACACTGAATTAAGAGAGCAGCCAAAAGGTAATAAACAGCTATCATCAAAAATGTCAGAATCATCACGAAAGCATAAAAAACAAAGTCTTTCCCCAAGGGAGTAAGAGGCTCTGCCTCAAACCAGAAGAGGGCTGAGGGGAAGTTATAGTGGTTAACTCAGAGAGACCCTTGGGAGGTCCAATCACTCACCAAACTTTATTAATTCATGATTATAAGGCAGGATGCTCTGGGGATTTTGCTGCTTTGTATTGTTACATTAAACATACAAGCATTTTTAAAAGCTCTATGTTGGAATTTTAAGATGCCTAGACTATAGATACATATGCTGTACAATTAATTCACTGGAATGTTTTTAAGTTTAAGACCCTACAAGAACTAGATCATCAGTTATAAATACTGAGAACTTTTGGATAGGCTACCACCCCTCAAAAATCACGACAGGCAACCATACAGGTCAGTACCTCAAGAACACCTCAAGAACCTGTCCCTCAAGAATCTGTCCCTCAAGAACGCCTCCCAACTCCAGGGTAATGCTGCTGCAAGGGCATCCTTGGGGAAACACCATGGTGAATGTCTGCTGCAAAACACTGAGCCAATACCTAAGAGGCATGCTGAACATTTAACAACAATGATACAAGGAACAAGTATTAGTTATTCAGAAAAAGTATAAATTATTTAGAACACAAAACAACTCTTCAGGAGCTTTTAAAGTAAGTGCTTCTAAAAAAGGAGTAAATCTCTGGTCACTACATTAAATCTGTAAAATAATTTGGCACAAAAAGTTAAATAGACACGAGGAAAAAACCAGCCTAGGTTATGATAATTAATTCGGAATCTAAACAGACTCATATGCAAGATGTAAAACCAAAACCCTAACTGGCAGAATAGCAGTCTACTTACTTAACCTGTTATTTCCAAAGAGCAGCAGGACACTTGGCAGCCTTCTATTTGGTTAGTATTAGACCCTAGTCACACCTTAATAGTTGCTTTTATAGACCTCAGTACCCCCACATCTTTCAATCTAACATACGTAAACATTCTCTGAAAGCCAAAAGTATCTATGTTAAATATATAGAAATTTTCAGTTAAATCTCTATACCTGTCAAACAGAAAGATTCTTCTTCCGGATTTCTTTTCTCCACTTTTCTATTCTTTCCTTAAAAATTATTCGGTTTCTTTCCTACCACTAAATTATTATTTTGTGAACTTAAATGCAATATTACAAAGGTGGCCAGTTTTCTAAGATTAGGACTTACCAATTCCACTTTACAGTGCTTAGTACAAAATTATTGGTATAATTTTCAATCCTTAATAATACTATGCTACTAATGGTCATGTTTTCATGTGTTATAAGCAACATGCCTTCCGGGAATCTGAGGCACGAGAATGATGTGAACCCGGGAGGCAGAGCTTGCAGTGAGCCGAGATCGCGCCACTGCACTCCAGCCTGGCTGACAGAGAGAGACTCCATCTCAAAA
>NW_012103098.1:2163140-2173469 GCF_000951045.1 Mandrillus leucophaeus | reverse complement strand
AAAAAAAAAAAAAAAGAAAAGAAAAAAATAGTGTTTACATAATGTATAACTTATTTCAGTCTTGGACAAAACTATCATTGAAACAGACAGGTGCCTGAAGTCATCCAAACAGACTGACAAGAATTTAAAACTTCATTATTTGCAAATTAACAATGCAAAAGGTAGGCTTGAGGCAGAAAATTGGTTACTAATGTCTCCTTCAAAGGGAAAAAATTTCCAGCACCATCTATTAAAACTGTTTGGATATATTCCAAAGGCTAGTTGTCTTTGAGAATTTTTCTTGGGAGGGGTTATTTTAATTGTTGTATTTAAACTGTTCAAAAAATAAATGGGCTTAGTTGGTCAAAACACAACCACTCACTCAGGAAAAACATCATCATAAAGGTAAAAATAACTCAAAGCATACACCCGAAGTCATTAAAAGGTTTTTCCTCAGTTTTGTCTTATAGGATGTGAGATAAATGCAGTATTATTCTCTATTAAAGTATAAAAGACAACTCGACTCAGTTGACAAACTCACATTAAATTCCTCCAAAATGGTATTTTGAAGACTATCACAGGCTCAGCCACATCAAGTTTGGAATTTTGTGACACAGAGTCAGATGACAGGACACTCAGCCCTTCCTGACTTGGAAACCAAAACCAAATGCTTAAAGAGGCTTAATGTCAAATCTAACTATCCAATGTCTTAAGTTTACTTCAAATTCACCTCAGAGCAATCTTTAAAGAAAAAAAATCAACAAGCCATTCAAACACCAGAATACTACTTTTCTCGGAATCTTTAACAAAATGTCAAACAAATTCAGATTGTTGGACAGCTAAACTTCAAAGAGCCACCTTAATATTTGAAAATGTCAAGAAAGAGCTGAGCAAGAAAGAAAGGAAAGGGAGGGAGAGAAGAAGGAAAGAAGGATGGATGGAAAGAAGGAAGGAAGGAAAAGTTTTCTCAACTTTAACAAATACTATTATCAAAACTAAGAAGTTTTGGCCTTGGGAATTCAGACATTATGCATAAAGCAAGGAAATAAACCTAATGAACAGATATTACTACTATGGGGTGATGTCAACTTTGCAATTTTAGAGAGAGATTAATGAAGTGGGGTGAAGTATAAAGAGAATAATTTTTTCACTTCAAATGATGAGTAATGAAGTTCAACATATAAACATTTTTTGTTTGTTCATTTTTTTCCCAAATAACTACTTTACACCCACATTACTGTCTCATTTGCAAACGTCTGCACAGTATCTTCAGCAACTACCTAGCACTGCACTTTTACATACATTAAGCCAGCTGCCTGGATGATTTTTTTAAATCGCTCTTTGTTTCACTGAATAACTGAGGCTGGTGACTCTAAAAGTTACAAAAAACTTCAGTAAGTAACACCCAGTCCAACAGTCCTCAACAGTTCTGTGGTACACACCATTACCATGTGCCAACATTTCCACAAATAACAACAGCTCTCCATTACCCTATAGTGCTTCTCTAGAGAATTCTTCCCTACCTGCGGTGGTTTGAATGTTGTGTCTACCCAAAATTCAAATGTTGAAACTTTTTTTTTTTTTTTTTGAGATGGAGTTTCGCTCATGTTGCATAGGCTGGAGTGCAGTGGCACAATCTCAGTTCACTGCAACCTCCACCTCCTGGGTTCAAGCAATCATCGTGCCTCAGCCTCCCGAGTAGCTGGGACTACAGGCACGTGCCACCACGCCTGGCTAATTTTTGTATTTTTAGTAGAGATGGGGTTTCACCACGTTGGCCAGGCTGGTCTTGAACTCCTGACCTCAGGTGATCCACCCACCTCGGCCTACCAAAGTACTGTGATTACAGGCACGAGTCACCTCACCCAGCCTGCACGTTGAAACTTAATTCCTAATATGACAGTATTAAGATGTGGGGCCTTTCAGGAAGTGACTGGATCAATGCCATTACAAGAAGCTTCTGAGAGCTGCCTGCCCCTTCTTGCTCTCACATTCCCTTCTGCCTTCCACCACGTGAGGATGCACCATCAATGAGGAATGACACCTTCCCAGACACTAAATCTGCCAGCACCTTGATTTTGGATTTCTCAGACTCCAGAATAGTGAGAAAGTAAGTTTCTATTATTCACAAGTTACTGAGTCTCAGGTGTTCTGTCATAGCAGCACAAATGACTAACACATCATCCATTCCCAAGGAGGAGGTTGTCCGTTTATGTGTTCCAACACCATCAATGACAAAAAACTCCCGACCACCTTCTAGGATAATCTATTCCACTTCTAAGCAGCTCCGCCACAAAGTCTGTCTTTAACCTGCTGCCAAGTCCCTATGGCTTCTAACCATTGCTGTTGCCCACTGAGAACGAGTCTGCGCTCATTCACTCACACAAAGCCCTTTATATAGCTGAGAGAACTAACGTTCATCAACTGTTCTTCCTAAATAGGTCCTGAGTTGCTTCACCTTCCTAGTCTCTCCTCTAAAATACATTCCAGTTTATCTGTAGTCCAAAACAGAATACAAAAGAATACAGTATTGTTTATAACACAAAGGATATGTGTTTGAAGATGGATGCCTTTATTTTACACTATGTGATTATTACACATTGTATGTCTGTATCAAAACATCTCACATACCCCATAAATATATACACCTCTATGTAGCCACAAAAATTAAAATAAAGTTTTTTTAAAAAATAATAAATTAAAATGTTAAAGTGATTTTGATTTCTGCTTTATATCGTGTATTTCTGTGACTAGGCAAACCAGGTCATGGGTAAATCTGCTCAGTTAATTAGACTTTGATATTGAGATCTTGGTAATCAGTCTTAATGGAACAAAAACTACTCCTTCCTCAGTATGTTTCCTTAAACTAACCAATCATTTTATAAAAGCAGATAATCTTTCAGAAGGAAAAACTAAGGGAAATCATAGGTGGGTTAGCACACTCCACAATGTAAAGGAAACAATAAATATATATTCCCATGGAGAATTCCATTCTCTCCCTTCAAAACTACCACAGCATTTTGCGGGACCCTCTAGAAGAGCATTTCACCTACAGTGATTCAGGCCTACCTGCTCCTCAGGGTCTGGGCCCCACCTTCATCTTTCTCTGTGATTTTACACTGTGCCTGACAGTGGTGAGCTTGCAAATTCTGTCTGAATGAAACTGATCAGGAGTAGTTCTGGCAGCTAGTTAGATAGAATTGGAGTCTCAATACTCATTATTTATCATACTTATCCTTTAATTTAAAAGGGGGCCAAGAAAACTAAATTATTTAAAGATTTCCCAATTTCTGAAAATATAATGCTATATCAGGTTTTTTTTTAATAGCTCAAAAAATAGTACATAGAGCGGGTAAAAAGGGTAGGAAAATTTTTTTTCTATGCAAAAGCCTTAACATTTATAAATTTCAACCAAAACTCCATAAAAAACATGTCGTTTTTGCACTGTGTAGTCCATATGCTAAACGGACATGTTTAGTTACACGTTTCTTGAGTAGTACTTTTTATTTATAGCAAAGCTATTCCATCTTATACAGTATATTACACGTAAAAGTCCATTTTAAACCAAATTACTTCAAAATTTGACCTATTTTACATCTAGCACAGACTACCTGTTCTGCTATACTGTTTAAATGCCTGCTATATTCGCAGCAGTTACTTTATAAAACACATAATCCTTATGTGCTGGCAGTAAATTTCTATACCTTTAAGGGATAATTCTAGGCTAATCAATTAGTGTATCAACCTTCCCTATCCCCGACCCCACTCATTCACTTAGCCCTGACCATGCTAAGCATCTGCTACATGTAACTCCCAGTAGGAGGTACAACTATGTAGAAAACACTACAAAGTTACTGTGACAGTATTTAAAACAGATACACTGACAGCCAAAAAAAAGGGGGGGAAAATCCCATACAAAAATTCTGAAAACAGAGTTAACAAGATACAAAAGAAAAATAATAACAGTAAAATAGCAAGAGCTCAGTATAATTTATGTCAATTTTTTAACTTTTCTTACTTATACTGAAGATCAAGGAAAGAACAGAAAATCCTTTTATAACAATACAACAGTGTAAGAGATAGAAGCACCATAAGTCAAAGCTAAAAAATAAAAAATAAAAAAAACGCAACCAATTATTATACACTCATTACAAAATACTACACCGGGAAAAGGTCAAAACTGTAATTTGCTCTTAGAAAGCAGTAATTCAGGATATGTACAGTCTAGGCCTGTAAAGCACATCTTTATAATACAAGTAGAACACTTTCAGACAGTTTCCAATAGAACGGTTTCTTCGTAAGCCATTACTGCAGAGGAAAACAACAGCAGACAAATCCTCAACCTGCTAGTAAGTTCAAACTGCTTACCAATTAAACTGGGAAATAACGCATTAGAAAAAATACCTACTTGTTAACAAAGTCATTGCATTTGTAACTAAAGAGATCACACACAACTGTGCCATCTGGTCACAAAACAGAAGATAAGGGCAAGTTTCTTTTTATAAAACTATTCCAGCTAATAAATGATGAAGGAATGACAGAATCTCTATTAAATTACTGGATCTAGGTGTTGACCATCAAAAACAAACACTTACATGAATCATAAGAGACAACCTAAAACATTATGTGCCTCCTAATGGAAGAACACAACACCAACTATTAAACTATCTTTCAAAAAAAAAAATCAAACTTGAATCTGATTGAGCTTCTAAACACCACAGAGAAGTTAGAGGAACATGTTTGTTTGTTTGTTTATTGAGACGGAGTCTCGCTTTGTGGCCCAGGCTGGAGTGCAGTGGGGCCATCTTGGCTCACCACGATCTCTGCCTCCTGGGTTCAAGCAATCATCGTGCCTCAGCCTCCCGAGTAGCTGGGACTACAGGCACGTGCCACCACGCCTGGCTAATTTTTGTATTTTTAGTAGAGATGGGGTTTCACCATGTTGGCCAGGCTGGTCTTGAACTCCTGACCTCAGGTGATCCACCCACCTCGGCCTACCAAAGTACTGTGATTACAGGCACGAGTCACCTCATCCAGCCTGCACGTTGAAACTTAATTCCTAATATGACAGTATTAAGATGTGGGGCCTTTCAGGAAGTGACTGGATCAATGCCATTACAAGAAGCTTCTGAGAGCTGCCTGCCCCTTCTTGCTCTCACATTCCCTTCTGCCTTCCACCACGTGAGGATGCACCATCAATGAGGAATGACACCTTCCCAGACACTAAATCTGCCAGCACCTTGATTTTGGATTTCTCAGACTCCAGAATAGTGAGAAAGTAAGTTTCTATTATTCACAAGTTACTGAGTCTCAGGTGTTCTGTCATAGCAGCACAAATGACTAACACATCATCCATTCCCAAGGAGGAGGTTGTCCGTTTATGTGTTCCAACACCATCAATGACAAAAAACTCCCGACCACCTTCTAGGATAATCTATTCCACTTCTAAGCAGCTCCGCCACAAAGTCTGTCTTTAACCTGCTGCCAAGTCCCTATGGCTTCTAACCATTGCTGTTGCCCACTGAGAACGAGTCTGCGCTCATTCACTCACACAAAGCCCTTTATATAGCTGAGAGAACTAACGTTCATCAACTGTTCTTCCTAAATAGGTCCTGAGTTGCTTCACCTTCCTAGTCTCTCCTCTAAAATACATTCCAGTTTATCTGTAGTCCAAAACAGAATACAAAAGAATACAGTATTGTTTATAACACAAAGGATATGTGTTTGAAGATGGATGCCTTTATTTTACACTATGTGATTATTACACATTGTATGTCTGTATCAAAACATCTCACATACCCCATAAATATATACACCTCTATGTAGCCACAAAAATTAAAATAAAGTTTTTTTAAAAAATAATAAATTAAAATGTTAAAGTGATTTTGATTTCTGCTTTATATCGTGTATTTCTGTGACTAGGCAAACCAGGTCATGGGTAAATCTGCTCAGTTAATTAGACTTTGATATTGAGATCTTGGTAATCAGTCTTAATGGAACAAAAACTACTCCTTCCTCAGTATGTTTCCTTAAACTAACCAATCATTTTATAAAAGCAGATAATCTTTCAGAAGGAAAAACTAAGGGAAATCATAGGTGGGTTAGCACACTCCACAATGTAAAGGAAACAATAAATATATATTCCCATGGAGAATTCCATTCTCTCCCTTCAAAACTACCACAGCATTTTGCGGGACCCTCTAGAAGAGCATTTCACCTACAGTGATTCAGGCCTACCTGCTCCTCAGGGTCTGGGCCCCACCTTCATCTTTCTCTGTGATTTTACACTGTGCCTGACAGTGGTGAGCTTGCAAATTCTGTCTGAATGAAACTGATCAGGAGTAGTTCTGGCAGCTAGTTAGATAGAATTGGAGTCTCAATACTCATTATTTATCATACTTATCCTTTAATTTAAAAGGGGGCCAAGAAAACTAAATTATTTAAAGATTTCCCAATTTCTGAAAATATAATGCTATATCAGGTTTTTTTTTAATAGCTCAAAAAATAGTACATAGAGCGGGTAAAAAGGGTAGGAAAATTTTTTTTCTATGCAAAAGCCTTAACATTTATAAATTTCAACCAAAACTCCATAAAAAACATGTCGTTTTTGCACTGTGTAGTCCATATGCTAAACGGACATGTTTAGTTACACGTTTCTTGAGTAGTACTTTTTATTTATAGCAAAGCTATTCCATCTTATACAGTATATTACACGTAAAAGTCCATTTTAAACCAAATTACTTCAAAATTTGACCTATTTTACATCTAGCACAGACTACCTGTTCTGCTATACTGTTTAAATGCCTGCTATATTCGCAGCAGTTACTTTATAAAACACATAATCCTTATGTGCTGGCAGTAAATTTCTATACCTTTAAGGGATAATTCTAGGCTAATCAATTAGTGTATCAACCTTCCCTATCCCCGACCCCACTCATTCACTTAGCCCTGACCATGCTAAGCATCTGCTACATGTAACTCCCAGTAGGAGGTACAACTATGTAGAAAACACTACAAAGTTACTGTGACAGTATTTAAAACAGATACACTGACAGCCAAAAAAAAGGGGGGGAAAATCCCATACAAAAATTCTGAAAACAGAGTTAACAAGATACAAAAGAAAAATAATAACAGTAAAATAGCAAGAGCTCAGTATAATTTATGTCAATTTTTTAACTTTTCTTACTTATACTGAAGATCAAGGAAAGAACAGAAAATCCTTTTATAACAATACAACAGTGTAAGAGATAGAAGCACCATAAGTCAAAGCTAAAAAATAAAAAATAAAAAAAATGCAACCAATTATTATACACTCATTACAAAATACTACACCGGGAAAAGGTCAAAACTGTAATTTGCTCTTAGAAAGCAGTAATTCAGGATATGTACAGTCTAGGCCTGTAAAGCACATCTTTATAATACAAGTAGAACACTTTCAGACAGTTTCCAATAGAACGGTTTCTTCGTAAGCCATTACTGCAGAGGAAAACAACAGCAGACAAATCCTCAACCTGCTAGTAAGTTCAAACTGCTTACCAATTAAACTGGGAAATAACGCATTAGAAAAAATACCTACTTGTTAACAAAGTCATTGCATTTGTAACTAAAGAGATCACACACAACTGTGCCATCTGGTCACAAAACAGAAGATAAGGGCAAGTTTCTTTTTATAAAACTATTCCAGCTAATAAATGATGAAGGAATGACAGAATCTCTATTAAATTACTGGATCTAGGTGTTGACCATCAAAAACAAACACTTACATGAATCATAAGAGACAACCTAAAACATTATGTGCCTCCTAATGGAAGAACACAACACCAACTATTAAACTATCTTTCAAAAAAAAAAATCAAACTTGAATCTGATTGAGCTTCTAAACACCACAGAGAAGTTAGAGGAACATGTTTGTTTGTTTGTTTATTGAGACGGAGTCTCGCTTTGTGGCCCAGGCTGGAGTGCAGTGGGGCCATCTTGGCTCACCACGATCTCTGCCTCCTGGATTCAAGCAATTCTCCAGCCTCAGCCTCCCAAGTAGCTGGGATTACAGGCATGCACCAGCACGCCCAGCTAATTTTTATATTTTTACTAGAGATGGGGTTTCACTATGTTGGCCGGGATGGTCTCAAACTCCTGACCTAAGGTGATCTGCCCACCTTGGCCTCCCAAATTGCTAGGATTACAGGCATGAGCCACCGTGCTGGCCTAGAGGAACATGTTAAACACCACAATGGTGAGCCAATCAGCAAAATCAAACTCTGGAAAAACTGTAAGACAAACTACCTGGTTTTATCAAATAAATTGGAAAGAAAAAAAGAGCAAGAAATTGAGAAGGACACCATAGGTTAAAAGAAATTTAAAATGAAATTTTAAAAACAATTTGAAAAAAATCTATTCACTGTAGCAGAAGGAAGGAAGGAAGGAAGGAAAGAAAAAAAAAGGAAACAAAGGAAAAGAAAAGCCTGTACACTGATACACTGAAACTGGAAAATATGGCTTAGTTAACTAACAAAAAACCTAAATAAATGGAGAGGCATACCATATTCACGGACTAGAAGATTCAAAGATGCCAAAGGTAATTCAATGGAAATGGAAAAAGGATAGTACTTTCAACAAATTGTACAGAAACAACTGGATACCCACATAGACAAAAATGAACCTCAATCTTACCTCACACCATACATAAAAACTCAAAATGGACCATAAACCTAAATGTAACAGCCAATATTTTTTAATATCCAGAAAAAGAAAATAGAAAATCTTTCTGAGCTTGGACTGGCAAATAATTTTTATTTTTATTTTAAGGCAGGGTCTTGCTCTGTAGCCAAGGTTGGAATGCAGTGGCACGATCACTGCTCACTGCAGCCTTGACCTCCAGGGCTCAAACAATCCTCCCATCTCAGCCTACTGAGTAGCTAGGACTACAGGCATACGCCACCATGCCCTGCTAATTTTGCGTATGTTTTGTAGAGAAGTGGTCTCACTATGCTGCCAGGCTGGTCTCAAACTCCTGAACTCAAGTGATCCTTCTGCCTCAGCCTCCCAAAGTCCTGGGATTACAAGTGTGAGCTACTGCACCCAGCATGGCAAGTAACTTTAAAACATGACACCAGAAAAAGCACAAACAATAAATTGGGACTGTATCAAAGTTTAAAACGTTTGCTCTTCAGGCCAGGCGCAGTGGCTCACGCCTATAATCCTAGCACTTTGGGAGGCTGAGGTGGAAGGATCACCTCAGGTCAGGAGTTTGAGACCAGCCTGGCCAACATGGCAAAACCCCATCTCTACTAAAAATACAAAACTTAGCCAGGCACAGTGGTACGTGCCTGTAGTCCCAGTTACTCAGGAGGCTGAGGCAGGACAATCACTGGAACCTGGGAGGCGGAGGTTGCGGTAAGCCAAGATCGCGCCACTACAGTCTAGCCTGGGCAAGAGAGTGAGACTCTGTCTCAAAAAAAAAAAAAAAAAAAAAAAAAAAAACTTTTGCTCTTCAAAGACACAATGAAGAAAAAAGACAAGCCAGAGGCTTAAAAAGAGAATTTTTTGCAAACATATGCCTAATACGGATTTGTATCAAAAAGCTCTTAAAAATAAATAATCCAATTTTTTTGTTTGTTCGTTTGTTTTTTGTTTCTGTTTTTTTGAGACAGGGTCTCGCTTTGGTCACTAGGCTGCAGTGCAGTAGCACCATTTTGGCTCACTGCAGCCTCAATTTCCTGGGTTCAAGCAATCCTCCTGCCTCAGACCTGCCAAGTAGCTGGGACTAGAGGCGCACGCCACCACACCCAGCTAATTTTTGTATTCTTTTTAGTAGAGACAGAGTTTCACCTGTTACCCAGGCTGGTCTCGAGTTCCTGCGCTCAAGCGATCTGCCCGCCTCAGCCTCCCAAAGTGCTAGGATTACCGGCATGAGCCACCACACCCGTATAACAATCCAATTTTTTTTTTAATGAGCAAAAGATTTGAATAGGTACTGCAGCAAAGAAAATATATGAATGGCAAATAAGCACATGAACAGATAATTAGTTACTAGGGAAATACAAATCAAAACCACAATGAAGTATCATCAGACCCCAACTAAAACGGCTAAAAGACGAACAATACGAAGTTTAATAAGGATGTAGAAGCGAGTCCTCATACAATGCTCGCGCAAACGTAAAAATGGTACAGACACTTTGAAAATGGTTCGGCAATTTCTTAAAAAGCTAACCATAGGCCAGGCGCGGTGGCTCACTCCTGTAACCAGCACTCTGGGAGGCCGAGACGGGCGGATCACGAGGTCAGGAGATCGAGACCATCGTGGCTAATACGGTGAAACCCCTTCTCTACTAAAAATACAAAAAATTGGCC
>NW_012103098.1:2151913-2161980 GCF_000951045.1 Mandrillus leucophaeus | reverse complement strand
AATGGCGTGAACCCGGGAGGCGGAGCTTACAGTGAGCCGAGATCACGCCACTGCACTCCAGACTGGGCGACAGAGCCAGACGCCATCTCAAAAAAAGGGGGGGGGGGATTATTCTCAGCAATAAAAACAAACTACTGATACATGCAATAACAAGGATGAATCTCAAAAACTTCACGCTATATGAAACATGCCAGACACAAAAGACTACATATTGGATGATTCTATTTGTGTGAAATTTCTAGAAAAGGCAAAATGGTACAGAAAATACATGAGTGGTTTCCCGGAATCGAGATGCATTGTCTGTAAATGACCACATTTTGGGGGTGATAAAATGTTCTAAAACTAAATGGTGATGATGGTTGCATAACTCTATACAATTACTAAAATTCATCAAGCAGGTCACTTACGATATAAAATATGTTTCAATAAAACATTTTTTTAAAAAAGGTATCAACAACGTGTTGGTCATTTGGATCCTATAAACAATATTTTTAAAATTTATTTTTGTTATTGTAAAATACACATAAAATTTACCATTTTAATCACCTTAAATGTATAGTTCTGTGGCATTAACGACATTCACAATGTTGTACGAGAAAATTTTTTAAATTATACCATGTGTAACAATGGGAACTGAGCTCTGCATAAATTCTAGTGTTCATAAGAAAAAATGTATATCAGGCCGGGCACGGTGGCTCACGCCTGTAATCCCAGCACTTTGAGGCGGGCGGATCACGAGGTCAGGAGATCGAGACCATTCTGGCTAACACGGAGAAACCCCGTCTCTACTAAAAACATAAAAAATTAGCCGGGCGTGGTGGCGGGCGCCATTAGTCCCAGCTACTCGGGAGGCTGAGGCAGGAGAATGGCGTGAACCCAGGAGGCGAAGCTTGCAGTGAGCCACTGCACTCTAGCCTGGGCGACAGAGGAAGACTCTTTCTCATAAAAGAAAAGAAAAGAAAAAGTGTAGATCAATAATATTATTTTGCTAACGCCTTGGAGAGAGTAAAGCTTGGGTGCAGCTTCAAGCTGAGGGCCACCCACCATGCCCCCATCGTGGTGGTTCCCCCAGGTGCTGAAGGGCCCAGCCATAGCTTTCGCTCTCGCAGGGTCCCTCCAGTGTCTCTACTGTTTCCTACCTAGGGGTGGCTGCAGCCATGGCTAAGAAAGCGCCAGCGCCCACCCACCTGGACCGAGGGGCTGGTTCTGCTCGTACTACACTGGTTCTGCTCCTCGTCATCTCGGCGGTTCAGGCAGAACCCCAACGAGCTTGTGATCTGGGTCCCGTGGGCATATGAACAGGGGGCCAGCCCTGTCCCTCAACCCTGGGGAGCTGGTCCACAACGTCTTCCGCTACCACTGCAAGGGCCTGTAGGGCGATGGCTGTGCAGCGCTGCTCACCTGGCTACTGATGGTCTGGCACCCGCGGAGCTGCCCTGCCGGCCATCGACCACCATGGAGGGAGCAGTCAGCTGGCGCGCGAGCTGGATACTAAACTGGCTCTACCATGAGCCGCCCTCGGCCCCTCCACCTCCTCTTACCCCTTGTCTTCCATGCGTAAGCCAGGGACGCCAGAGGACGTGCTCCTCGCCCAGGGCCTGCGCCGGCGTCTACTGATCAAGGGCCCAGTACAAAGGCCGTCATGGAGATCCAGATCTTCGCCAACAGCGGCCTGCTCTGGTTCCAGGGCCAGCCAGGCCGCGCAAGGACCTCACGACTGGCTGCTGGGCCAGGGCGTTCCCGGGGTGAAGATGAATAAGCAGACCACCAAAGGCTTCTGGAACCCTACATGAAGGAGGCCAAGGGCAGCCGTGGACACCGGCCTGCAGGCTGGGAAAGGAGCCAGCGCCCCACCTCCTCTGACCAGGCCTGCGGGGAGGAGCCACCCACGCGCCACAGCAAGTCCTGGGTCTGGCCCTGCATTCCAGGGTGGGGCAGGGAGGCTGGATTCTGGGAGAACTGCTTCCGGGTTGCACTGGGAAAGTCATGGAGTTCCGGACATCGCAGGGGGGGCAAAAAGCCTTGGTCAGTGCTCTCTTGGTGTATCCCTCCAGCTTCCAGAGGGGAAGCCACACCCTGATGCTATGCTCAAGGGCTCCAGAATACAGGAGTTCGTGTCCTTGCCCCCAACTACTGCTGTGGGTGTCACTGGCCAAAGATCATGAGGGGAGTGGGCCACATCAGTGGCCACTTGCCATGACTCCCTGAGGAGGGTGAGCCCCGACTCATCCTGTGCCATGTTATGTTTCCACCCAGGCAGCAGGGTAGGAGGCACAGTGAGTGCCCACCCCTCCGCCTGATGGGACCCCAAGCTCTACAGACCAAGCACGGGGACCCCATGACCCATGGCATGAAAGCATCTTGGAAGTTTTTACTTTTTTTTTTTTTTTGGAGACAGAGCCTCGCTCTGTCACCTAGGCTGGAGTGCAGTGGCACAATCTCGGCTCACAGCAACCTCCGCCTCCCAGGTTCAAGTGATTCTCCTGCCTCAGCCTCGCGAGGAGCTGGGACTACAGACATGTGCCACCAATGCCCGGCTAATTTTTGTATTTTTAGTAGAGACGGGGTTTCACCATGTTAGCCAGGATGGTCTCGATCTCCTGACCTCGTGATCCGCCTGCCTCAGCCTCCCAAAGTGCTGGGATTACAGGTGTGAGCCACCGTGCCCAGCCTACTCTTAAATTTTTTTAGGTTTTTATTTACTCACTGCTTTAAGCATACATGACACTTTGGTTTTATTCCTCCCTTTGTAATGTTTTTTCTCTTAAGCCACTTTTTTTTGCAATGCCTTCCTCTTTGAAAGCATTAAAAAAATAGTATTTTGTTTATATTTCAACAACAAAGAGTACTTAATGTTTGGCATACTAAAATATTTACCAATAAAACAACCTGATATTTGGAATTTTTTTACGTTTTAAAAGTGTGATCACTGTATTATGATCACACAATTACATGAGGAAAATGTCTTATTCTTAGAGATGTACGGTAAAGTATTAAGAGTACTGGGTCATAATGTCTGCAATAGAGCCTCAAATGTTTCAGAGGGGACTATATACATACATACATATATGCCTATATATACATATATTACACATATACACATATATAAAAGACAGAAGGCAAACAGTGATTCTAGGTGAAAGACTAAAAGTGAGAACTCAGCAAAAACGTAAATTAGTACAGGTTTGTTGGAAAGCAGTATGATGACATCTCAAAAATAAAAGAAATTTACAAAAACTAAAACATGCATAATGCATGCTCTTTGACCCAACACCCCTTCTAAAAATTTATCTTTAAAAAACCCACACAAGATCACAAAGCAAAAAAGGGTATTAATTACAACATGTTTTTTAATGGTTTAATACTCAAATGTCTACTAATAGGTGGTTGGATGCTTAAAATGAAAAAAATAATATGAAAAGAAGAAATGGGTGTGGGTACAGATGAAACAGCATTGGCTTTGAATTTATTATAGAAGCAATCTTTGAATAATGGTTATTTGGATGTTCATCTCACTGTTTAGTCTACTTTTATATATGTTTGACACTCTCCCTAACAAGTCAAAAACAAAAAAAAACCACACAAAATTCCAAGGGCACAATTCTTTGCAAGCGGTCATCAACCCCTTTTCTTTCCCAAATTAGTAACATCAACATGGGAGGGAAGGTTCTACACTACATAAACAAGTACATATAAATATTAAAGTTCTTTCTGCCTGGGCAACATAGTGAGACCCTGTGTCTTAAAAAAAGATTTTCTTTTAGTTAGCTAGGTGTGGTGGTTCACACCTGTAGTCCTAGCTACTAGAGAGACTGAGACAGAAGGAATACTTGAGCCCAGAGGTTTCAAGGCTGCAGTGAGCCATGATCGTGTGTCACTTTAGCTTGCATGATAGAGTGAGACTCCAACTCTTCAAAAAAAAAAGAAAAAGTTCCATCACTCTTAATTGTTCTTACATCCTCAGGTCATCCCCGAACAGAAGAGTTTTGCTTTCAAGTATCTTGAATCCAGTAGTAAGTAGATGGCAGCTCACATTTACTGTGCTCTCACCAGCAAGCAGCTCTTCATTTCTAATACAGGAACCACACTACTCTAGCTAAGGAAAGAAACAAGTGTAGAAAAAGCCAGGCATGGTGGCCATGCCTGTAAATTTTAGCACTTTAGAAGGCCAAAGCAGGACCACTTGAGTCCAGGAGTTTGAGACCAGCCTGGGAAACATAGGGAGATGGGAGATCCCATCTCTACCAAAAAAAAAAAAAAAAAATTGTAAAACATTTGCCAGGCATGGTGGCTCATGACTGTGGTCACGACTACCTGGGGAGGCTGAGGCTGGAGGATCATGTAAGCCCAGGAAGTCAAGGCTGCAGTGAACACTGATGCTGCCACTGCATCCCAGCCTGGGCAATAGAGGAAGACCCTGTCTCTCACACACACACACCCACACACACACACACACAAATGAAAGAAAAGATTATTGCCTGTTTTAAATTTTGTTTTCTATGGAGTTGTTCAGCTTTTCCTATTAAAAGTTCAAATATGTGTACTACATATTGTGTCATTTCTGAATTATAACAAAAGCAAGAGAGCTTAGAAATCACCCAGCCCAGCTGGGCACGATGGCTCACACCTGTAATCCCAGTACTTTGGGAGGCCAAGGCGGGTGGATCACGAGGTCAGGAGATCGAGACCATCCTGGCTAACATGGTGAAATCCTATCTCTACTAAAAATACAAAAAATTAGCCAGGCATGGTGGTGGGCGCCTGTAATCCCAGCTATCGGGAGGCTGAGGCAGGAGAATGGCGTGAACCCGGGAGGCAGAGTTTGCAGTGAGCCGAGATCGCGCCACTGCACTCCAGCCTGGGCGACAGAGCGAGACTTCATCTCAACAACAAAAAAAAAGAAATCACCCAGCCCAGTATCTTGAATTAACAAACAAGCAAAACTATCCAGGCCCAAAGTTATTATTTCAAGTTATAATAATGTCAGTATTCTGTAGTTAGGAGGTATTCTCCACAGTCTAATTTGAATAAACTAAGTGCTCATTGAACACCTGCCGCAGTGAACTGTAATGAATAACGAGCAAAAATTGGAAATCTGTCTTGTGGGTGCTAAACTCAGTCCAAGGCCACTGACTACCATCCAAAACCCTACCGTCATTGGGTTCAAGAGCCCACAAACTCAACACCTGCTCAGCACCAGCCTGCTTAAACTGGAAGCAGGAATTTTCAAAACAGCCTCCTCTTTCTTTCAGCAAGTCATATGATATTCATTAAGTTTCAAAGCAATGAGAAAATACAATGTAAGTTAAAATTAACCAAGACTGATAGTTATATGAAGATTTCTAGTTATTTGGTGTTTTTCCCCCCTTTTTGGTCCTGGCCGAGGCAAGCGGATCATTTGAGGTCAAGAGTTTGAGGGTGAAACCCTATAACTACTCGAAATACAAAAATTAGCCAGTGTATGGTGGCACTTGCTTGTAATTCCAGCTACCTGGGAGGCTAAGGCGGGAGGATCGCTTGAACCCAGGAGGCAGAGGCTTCAGTAAGCTGAGATAGTGTCACTGCACTCCAGCCTGGGTGACAGAGCAAGACTCCATCTAAAAGAAAGAAAGAGAGATGAAGAGAGAGAGACAGAGAAAGAAAAAAGAGAAGGAGGGAGGGACGGAGGGAGGGAGGGACGGAGGGAGGAAGGAAGGAAGGGCTCCTGAGTACCATGAAGGTAATTTGTATCTATCATTTGGTTGTCTACCACGCCCAGTTAATTTTTGTATTTTTAGTAGAGAAGGGGTTTCACCATGTTGGCCAGGATGGTCTCGATCTCTTGACCTCGTGATCCCCCTGCCTCAGCCTCCCAAAGTGCTGGGATTACAGGTGTGAGCCACCGCGCCCAGCCATTCTTTCTTTTTTAACAAAAGAATTGCATTTAATGACCTAGGCGGCTTTATTCTGATTTTCACGTTTAATTATGGTAGACAACCAAATGATAGGTTTCTGAAATTTTGAGACACAACTTCTTGTGTACAAAGAGAAATGCAGGGTTCTCCATCTTAAGCCCCTAAAGCTTTCAGAAGCCTTCATTCACCTATGTAACATGGGGCCTCCACCTTGATGCCAGCCAACACATACATGTGCTAAGCTGAAGCAGCCATCCCTGGAACCAGAAAGAATGAGAAGGGAACACGACTGTCTCAAGTTTGAGGCTTCCTTCTTGACAACAATATTCACAATACAAAGGTGATTATCTTCTGCTGAGAGGAGAAACAAGTCAGATAAGCTGTAACTTTTCACAAAATGCACAATTAGTACAAAGCTTAATAATTTTTTTCTTCCAGTGTAAATTCAGTTTATTGCTTTGTAGTTTTGAAAAGTCAGGAGTTCTTTTTAAATTCTTGGGAGTTGGTCTGAATGTAGTCAGGTCACTTATCAAAGAGCAAAAACCTACGGGAAATATAAACACATGTTAACATACAGTCCCTACACTTTGAGAGCATGTCATGCCAGTTGGAAAAACCTAACAGCAACTTACTATGGCAAATGATGACTACCAAATGCTCTCAATAGGCTGTACGCACGATGGGAGTAAAGTGAAGGGGGGGTTTAAGCCATGTGGTTTTGTTGTTTGTTTGTTTAAGAGACAGGATCTTACTCTGTCACCCAGGCCAAAGTGCAGTGGTACAATCATAGCTCACTACAGCCTTAAACTCCTGGGCACAAATGATCCTCCTACCTTATCCTCCCAAGTAGCTAGGACTACAGGTGCATGCCAGCACACCCTGCTAATTGTTTTTGTAGACACAGGATTGGGTCTCACTGTGTTGCCCAGGCTGGTCTCAAACTGCTGGCCTCAAAAGATCCTCCCACCTTGGCCTTCCAAAGTGTTGGGATTACCAGTAGGAGGCACAGTGCCCAGCTGGATTTAATTTTGAAAAACAGAGAAGAGGAAGAGAATTCCAGGCAGGAGGATAAAAGCAAAAACATAGAGATGAGAACACACAATATGTGTTTCAGGCACAGTGACTAGACCAATTTGGCTGGGGTATTTTTTCTCCTTTGTGTCATCTTTATTTTTCTACCTGGGATGTAAACTATGTGAACACGGGTCAGAAAAATCAGCTGCACAGAAACACTTCAGCCAATTGTAAGACAAAGAGAGTGTGGACATACATGAAGGGGCGGTAGTAATTCCAGACCTGCCTTCCAAAAGAGCCTGTGGTCCAGCCAGAAGGGCACTCTGGGTGGGGCAGGCAGGACTATGCAGTGCAGGTTCTTGGGAGGAGGGATGAGGAGGAGCAGTCACAGCAGATGCTGTGGCTGGGCTCCAACAAGTTTATTGAACTCTGCCTTCAAGCTGCTGCCTGAAGAAGTTGATTAGCCCGTTGGCAGGAGCATAGTGAGAGGTCACTTCAAGGCAAGTAACAAGAGAAGACTGGAAAGCTAGGTTGGCGTTAGCCTGGAGGCCTTATATATCAAGAGTTTGAACTTCAGACTGAAGGCTCCTAAATGGGATTAAAATGGCAGGAAAGTAAGCAGCAGTACACATATAGAGAGATCAGAGACTGATGTTCAGGACGGAGTGGGGAGGAAGAGCCTGGAGGTTAGTTCTCAGGGGATGTTTACTTTAGCAATCATAAAAAGAGTCCAGGCCTGTAATCCCTTATGCCTGTAATCCCAGCACTTTGGGAGGCCAGAGTGTTCCCTTCTCATTCTTTCTGGTTCCAGGGATGGCTGCTTCAGCTTAGCACATGTATGTGTTGGCTGGCATCAAGGTGGAGGCCCCATGTTACATAGGTGAATGAAGGCTTCTGGATCACGAGGTCAGGAGTTCAAGACCAGCCTGACTAACATGCTGAAACCCCCGTCTCTACTAAAAATACAAAAATTAGCTGGGCGTGTTGGCACGTGCCTGTAACCTCAGTTACTCAGGAGGCTGAAGCAGGAAAATTGCTTGAATCCGGGAGGCAGAGGTTGTAGTGAGCCGAGATCCTGCCACTGTACTCCAGCCTGGGTGACAGAGCAATCCTCCCTCTCAAAAAAAAAAAAAAAAAAAGTACACAGGAGGATGTGTGTAGATTATATCCAAATATTACATCATTTTATATAAGGGTCTTGAGCATCTATGAATTTTGGATATGGAGGAGTCCTGGAACCAATCCCCTGCAAACACCAAGGGAAGACTGTACTTCATTTATGTAACCTTCCACAGTTTACAAAGGACTTTTGCTTACGTAATCTCCTTTTACCCTCAGAACAATTTGTAAAGTAGAACATTTGCTATATTTCACAAGTGAGGAATTGCTGTTCTGGGCAGTTCCTTTTATGACCATCATTCCATGTTTCATTTTATGGTTCTGTCTCTTAACCAGTAGACTGTAAGCTCCATGAGGGTATGCAGGGACCACACTGAATTTTGTTTGCCCTTGTAGCCCTGGCTGCCTCATGAAGAGCCATGGTCCCTGATCCCAGTAGACATATGCTCACTAAATACGTGACAGATGGGTGAGGAATACATCCCCTCTCCCATTCTTGTTTCAATGATACTGAAATGCTTTATCAATTAAAAGTGTTTGGGGACTTTTTGTGTTTGTTTTAGATTACTGTTCTGACAATCAAAAGGCTTTGACAATTTTAATATCTCTACTTAGCACTTCCTAAACAAGACCTCTTTTCCCCCGCTAGGTGGGAAAAAGGAAAAATATACAAAAAGGAATATCAGGCTGCCTGCCACCTTCACAGTTGTATCAAAAAGTCACTCTAAGTGATATATTAGACTTAGGACCAAAAAAGGTCAACATTTGCTAATTATTTTTTCAAACATGTTCTATTTCTTTGCAGAATGAAATGTATGCTGAGACAAATAACCACACATATGAGTACCTACAGTGCCAGAGTTGAGAAACTCTGGCCTAGAACACTTGTGCCAGAAAACAAGAAAATGCTCCAAGAATAATGGAGACATGTCAAAAGGACAAAGAAAAGAAGTAGCTTGAAGGGCCTCCCACTGGCCAAATCTGAGACAATTTAAGCATCAATACAAATAATAAAAGATGATAGCTCATTGATTAAAATAAAAAACATGAGTTCATATTGATATAAATTAATAAATAAATTGAAAATGTGATGAAGAATGAGATAGTTAACATAGTGTGGAAGTACCTATCCATAAAATACCAATTAACTACAAATGGAAGAATAATTTAGCAGTGGAAAAATGCAAAAAAAATTGAAATTGTATGTCACCTATTAGGAGGCGATGAGACAAAGCATCATTTCTGCGATATTCCCGCCAAACATATGCAACCTGAGTTTAATCATGAGAAAACATCAGACAAACCCCAATTAAGGGACAGGCTACAAAACAACTGGCTTATAATTTCCAACCTATCAAGACCATGAAAGTCAAAAGAAGGCTGAGAAAGACTTGGCAACTAAATGCAAAGCTTGTGAATCTGAACTGAATCCTTTGCTTGTCCAAAACAAACAAACAAACAAACAAAAAGGCAGTGGGGAAAGAGGCTGGAAGGGTATTGGGACTACTGGTCAAACTTGAATGGGGAATTGGGGGTCTGAGGAGTATTTGATGGTCATATAATATGTCAATGTTAATTTCCTGCTTTTGATGGTTATGCTGTATTTATGTAGAAGAACGTCCTCATCATTGGAAACATACACACACTAGGGTAATTCCAGAGTGATGGGGCATCAGGTGGACAACTTATTGCCAAAGGTTCTGGAGAAGAAAACAGAAGTTTTCTCTACTGTACTTGTAACTTTTCTATTTTGGGCTGTTTCAAAAGTTTTCAAAAATATTTTAAATGATTAGTATCTCTCCAAAATGAAAGTAATGGATACAATCTTAATATATACACCACATTCTTTCCAACAAGAATGTTCCCTTTGTAGAAGCACTAAATAAGTCTTCCATTTGGTCACTAGGGAAGCAGTGTAAAACAGTGTTGCATAACAAAAAAGAAAAACCAGGCTTTACATATAGTAACATTGACTTCAAACTCTAGTTCATCACATACAAATTTCATGACCCTAGGAAGATTTTTTTTTTTTTTTTTTTT
>NW_012103098.1:2143042-2146456 GCF_000951045.1 Mandrillus leucophaeus | reverse complement strand
CTCGATCTCCTGACCTCGTGATCCACCCGTCTCGGCCTCCCAAAGTGCTGGGATTACAGGCTTGAGCCACCGCGCCCGGCCCTTTACAATATTCTTTATTTTCGCAACACAAAATCAGGTGTCACAGTCCCTGACAGGGGTGAGTCCTAGGCTCTCTTGGGACTATACTCTAAAGGACAGGCCCTCAGTGTGTGACGGAGTGAGTGAACGAATAAAGACACAGCCAGTAAAAATGTTAATACAGCAGAAATAAATTATGAATCTGGAGGACCCCCAGAATGAAAGCATAAAGCAACCTCCCTCAACAAATGTCGTTTTAAAAGCCAGAATCATGTTTGAGTTATATAAAAAGTAATAGGGCCGGGAGCAGTGGCTCACGCCTGTAATCCCAGCACTTTGGGAGGCTGGGGCAGGCAGATCACTTGAGCCCAGGAATGGAAGGCCAGCCTGGGCAACATGGTGAAACCTCGTCTCTACAAAACTTAGCTGGGCATGGTGGTGTATGCCTGTAGTCACAGCTACTGAGGAGGCTGAGTGGAAGGATCACTTGAACCCAGGAGGCAGAGGTTGCAGTGAGCCAAGATCATGCCACTGCACTCCAGCCTGAGTGACAGGTGAGAGAGACCCCTGTTCCAAGAAAAAAAACAAAAAAACAAAAAACCTCACTGTATTTTAATTTGCAATACCCCAATTAAAGCTACAAGAATGGTTACCATAAAAAAAAGAGAGAGAATAACAAGTGCTGTCAAGGATGTTGAGAAACCAGAATGTAAAATGGTATAGGCAATTTGAAAAAAGTTTGGCAGTTCTTCAAAAAGTTAAACATAAGAGTTACCATAGACCCAGCAATTCCACTCCTAGGTATATACCCAAGAGAAATGAAGACAAATGTTCACACAAAAACTTGTATAGCAATATTCACAGCAGCATTACTGACAATAGCCAAAATGTACAAACAACCCAAATGTTCATCAACTGATGAGTAGATAAATAAGATGTGACATAGCCATACAGTAGACTATTATCTGGTAGTAAAAACAAATGAAATACTGATACACTACAATACAGATGAACTTCAAAAACTTTATGCTAAATTAATGCCAGGCCCAAAATACCACAAATTATATGATATCATTTACACAAAATGTCCACCATAGGCAAATCTAGAGAGAAAGTAAGTAAATTAGTGGTTGCCTTAGGCTGAAGAAGCCGGGAAAGGGCATAACTGCTAATGGGTACAAGGTTTCTTTTCTGGAATAATGAAAATGTTCTAAAATTAGATTATCATGATGGTTACAGTACCCTGTAAATATACTGAAAACCAATGAATTGTATACGTTAAGTAGGTGATTCTCCTCTTATTTTTTAAATAAAACTATTTTAAAAATAAGAAAAAGCTTACAATTGTTTGCTTCTCATTTTTCTTCTTCATACAGCAAGGCATGCATGCCGTAGGGAAGACTTATTTCATCAAAAACAATATACTATGGTTTTTCCTTGATTTAGAATACTGGCTTTCTAACACCCTACTTCTAGCAATAAAAGAAAATAAAGTTGGGAATTTCTAACATTTAGAAAATAGTCATTAATAAATTAAAGGACAAAGTTTAAAAAAAAATGAGAACCTTAAGCTCACACCTCTAACTCCAAAGCAGGAGGAATTTGCTTGGTCCAGCTCAGCACACCAGACACTACCGCACCCTCTGAGCTCTAATAACACTTACCATCATAGCCTTGATCATGGATCGCAGTGCGAACCTCCAGGGATTGCCTCAAGCCAAAAAGACATGTCAATCTAGCTGAGGTCAGGGTGAACATATATTCAACTTTCAAAGCATACAATCAATATTCAACCTTCCCAATGAAGTTGTATCAACGCACATACCACAAGCGTGAATAACAGCTCCAGTGGCTCTACATACTCAGTGACAGTGGGTTTTTAAATTCCTGCAAATCTAGTGAGTGTGTGACATATCCCAGTGTTGTAATTTGCATCCCCCAATTAAAGTGAGACTGAATGCCTTTTCTTATGTTTACTGACCACTGGATTCCCTTTTTTGAGAAGTGCCTTCTCAAGTCATTTCCTACTAGGCTGTCTTCCTTATTTAGATTTGAAGGAACGCTTCACATATTCTGACAGTTCTATATGATTATTTATTCTCCCACTCCGTGGCTCATTTTTTCACTCTCTTTACGGCATCTGTTGATAATGGTTTTAATTTTAAAGTAGTCATATTTATCAACCCTTTCCTTTATAGTTAGTGCTTTTTGCCTCTTGTTTTAAGAAATCCTTCCCCATTCTGAAGCCACAAAGACCTTCTCTTATAGTTTTGCCTTTTACATTGGAAATTTCTATTTTGATTCATATTGGAAAGATCCAATTTCTTTTTATTTTTCCCATCTGTAAAACTGATTATTGTTAACTAGATTTGTCTCCAGTGTCTAGATTTATAACCACTAAGAAAAATAGAAACAAATGAGATCCTCCTTCTGTTGAGGACCTACTATGCTACCATGCTGAGTACTTTATATACAGTATACAAATATATGGTAATTCTGCTAAGTACATTATTACTAGTCCAATCTTACAGAAAATGAAACTAAGGCTAAGAAACACGCCCAAGCTGTTAGAAGATAAAGATGGGATCCATGCCTGTCTAATCTAGTGCCCATAATATTTCTGCACACCATACTACTTTAAGTAAGAATGTGATCTCTGGATAAAAGAGGAAATATTTTCATTTTGAGGATGTTGCAGTCACTTTACTCTCCAGGTCCACTAATATACTGACACTTATTTTTATTTGGCAGTTCTTTTATTAATTCACTCAACAGGTATTTCTTGAGTTCCTATTACCTGCCAGGTACTGTTCCAGGCTCCAGTGATGAAGTAGTGAGCAAAACAAAATCCCCACCCTCTTGGGGGTTTATAATCTAATCAGATCAGAAGTGTAGTCTCCCATGTTTATTCTAACTTAAGTCTTACACAGTTAATAAAGGAAACCTTCCACCAACAGCAGAGTGACAGGACTGCAACATGAAGCACTCTCATGGAGCAAGAAGGAACTTAAAGAGCAACTTGGAGAAATACCAGTATTCCTATGAAAGAACCCCAAGAAATAAAGCATCCCATGCCTCTTCCCTTCTCCTGCAGCTTATACCTTCACTCTTCAAAAAAAGCAATATAATTATCTTAACGAAATGAGCATGGCTTCTTGTAAATATCTATATACACCTTGTGCTGTTTCTAAATTCTTTTCCTTCTCTATTTAAAAAAGATGCTTTTCAGTGTGTGACACGTAATAATAAACTGCTTTTTCATTAATACCAGCTGGAAGTCTATGCATACTTAGAAAATTGAAGAATGGGCTGGGTGCGGTGGCTCACACCTGTAATCCCAGCACTTTGGGAGGC
>NW_012103098.1:2136101-2140249 GCF_000951045.1 Mandrillus leucophaeus | reverse complement strand
CTTTACACAAAGTCTGAATTTAGAACCTATGACCCTAGGATTTTTTTTTTTTTTTTTTTTTTTTTTTTATTTTTTTTTTTTTCAGACAGAGTCTCGCTCTGTTGCCCAGGCTGGAGTGCAGTGACGCGATCTCAGCTCACTGCAAGCTCCGCCTTCTGGGTTTACTTGCTCCGTTCTCCTGCCTCAGCCTCCTGAGTAGCTGGGACTACAGGTGCCCGCCACCACGCCCTATTTTTTGTATTTTTAGTAGAAACGGGGTTTCACCGTGTTAGCCAGGATGGTCTCAATCTCCTGACCTCGTGATCCATCCACCTCAGCCTCCCAAAGTGTTGGGATTACAGGCGTGAGCCACAGCGCCCGGCCAGAAGATTTTTTTTTACCCTTATGGGTCTTGATATCCTACTCTGTAAAGTAAGAATACCAGCCGGGCATGGTGGCTCACGCCTGTAATCCTAACTACTCAGAAGGCTTGAGGTGGGAGGATCACTTGAGCCCAGGAGTTGGAGATCAACCTGGGCAACATAGCAAGACCCTGTCTCTCTAAAAAGGAATAAAATGAAAAAAGAAAAAACGGGAAGTTAGAATACCACTTTTGGCTGGGCACAGTGGTTTATGCCTGTAATCCCGGCACTTTGGGAGGCCGAGGTGGGCAGATCACTTGAGGTCGGGAGTTCAAGACCAGCCTGGCCAACAGGGTAAAACCCTGTCTCTACTAAAAATACAAAAATTAGCCCGGTGCTTGGTGGCACACACCTGTAATCCCAGCTACTTGGTAGGCTGGGGCAGGAGAATCACTTGAACCCGGGAGGCAGAGATTGCAGTGAGCCGAGATCATGCCACTGCACTCCAGAGACTCCATCTCAAAAAAAAAAAGAAACCCTCATTTTGAACAACAAAAGTTGTTAATCTGCTGAGAATACAGGAGAATATAAGGGAGGGAGGAAATCTGGTGCTAGATAATATAATCCCTCACTCTTTCAGTAAATTTGGTTTTTAAACACATGAATCACTTATTCATTCAACAAATATTTACAGTTGACCCTTGAACAACACAGGCGTCAAGATTACCAACCGTCATCGCAAGAAAAAACCCGCACATAACTTTTGACTCCCCAAAACTTTACTAATAGCCTACAGCTGACTAGCCTTACTGACAACATAAACAGTGGATTAACACGTTCTGTATATGTATTATATACTGTATTCTTACAACAAAATAAGCTAGAGAAAAGAAAATATTAGAAAAATTATAAGGAAGAGAAAATACATTTACTATTCACTAAGTGGAATGGATTATCATAAAGGTTTTCATTCTCATGGTCTTCACACTAAGTAGGCTGAGAAGGAGGAGGATGGGTTGGTCTTGCTGTCTCAGGGGTAGCAGAGGCAGAAGAAAATCCACATAAAGTGGACCCATGTGATTTGACCTGTGCTGTTCAAGGTCAACTATACTTGGTTTCTATACTATGGTCTACTATGTAGCAGCTACAGAGATTTAAAACATGATCCCTTTGCCTCAAGCCAATGGGAAACGAGCTAAAAGCAAGCAATCATAACGAAAAGGAAGAATGTTTTCAGTAGTAAAGGAGAAAGAAAAAAATTCAAATGGATTTTCTCATTCTTAACAAACAAGTAAGTGAAACTTCTTTGGGTAAAGAGAGAAGAACCAGAAAGCTATTCTGGCTCTTCAATGCTCCTACTGCAGGGAATGCAAGGGGGTGCGGGGCAGGAAGCCT
Source organism: Mandrillus leucophaeus (assembly GCF_000951045.1). NCBI lineage: Eukaryota > Metazoa > Chordata > Mammalia > Primates > Cercopithecidae > Mandrillus > Mandrillus leucophaeus. Next base: position 2,138,513 of record NW_012103098.1, on the reverse strand, counting down.
GAGTTACCTATCCCAGGGGAGGACAAAGGGAGACAAAGCTATCCAGAGAGCAGCAGCCGGGCGCGGTGGCTCAAGCCTACAATCCCAGCACTTTGGGAGGCCAAGGCGGGCGGATCAGGAGGTCAGGAGATTGAGACCATCCATGGCTAACATGGTGAAACCCCCGCCTCTACTAAAAAATGGAAAACATTAGCCAGGCACGGTGGCGGGCGCCTGTAGTCCCAGCTACTGGGGAGACTGAAGCAGGAAAATGACATGAACCTGGGAGGTGGAGCTTGTAGTGAGAAGAGATCGCGCCACTGCACCTCCAACCTGGGCGGCAGAGCAAGACTCCATTCTCAAAAAAAAAAAAAAAAAACAGAGCAGCTGGGCAGTGACCGAACAACATGGCTGCCAGGCCAGGGGAAAGTAGCTCATGGGTCCTGACTGAACCCTCTGTGGGGCTGGTAAGCCCTTTCTAGTCCAGAGATGCTTTAGGGAGGAGGAGGTGAGTGGCAGAAAGAAAATTATACAAGAAATTTTATTAATGTTCTTTATACAATATAGATGGGGAAAATGCACAAGGAGGTAATTGTGGAGCCATGTTTCAAAGTAAGATGACACTCACTTAATTTGTACAACCAAAATACAGTGTGTTTTTCTATAATGACATGTTATTTATAGCCTAGTATTGTTTTACAGTAGCTGACTAAGTGATAAACATCTCTGTATATATAGAACTTAACTTTAAAAACATGTTTAAATAAGGTAATTTACCCAAAGCTTCTCCATTGAATTTTAATTCCACAATATTTGTTATACCGTATCAACAAAATGACACCAGATAAAAAAGACCACTAAGCTCAAAAACATCTATTTGGTATCTATATCTTCGGAACTGTTTTCCAGTCAGTATTTACCAACACAGTTAAAAACCAGCATATTTACGATGCTTCTTTACCAGCCTGCTAGCTACTTGTCTCCATCTACTACTGAGCACCTCCTTTATTCGTGGTACTTCCCGGGGGATGATGGGGAAGCCCAATACGAAGTTCAATCTTGCTCTAAAGGATTTTACAGTTATGGACAGAATCACTAGGGAAATTTCTGAAATGCAAGGCTTTTCAAAATTAGCTGCCAAAAAACGGAGAGTTAACTGTGAGTCAAAATAGCTGCAAACAGCTTTACCAAAAGAAAGGCATAAACTTCATCTTCAAGGACAGACAGAACCTTGGAAAGGTAGAGGAAACGGTGGAAGGCATTCCCGGCAGGCCAAGCAGCACACAAAGGGTACCAAGGCAGGCATGAGGCTGGCACCAGCTCAGCAAGGGGCATGGTGGAAAGTATGCTCATGTGTAAGGTGGCAGGAGGGATCAGTCTGCTGGCATAGATAACAAGGCCACACAGAAGAGTGCACATAATACATAAAAGTTCTATAGTACACAAATGGCACCAAACCAGAAAGACTTGAGGAGTGCTGTATCTTACAGCTACCAGGTGACATATACTCAATTAAAGGGCAGTTAGGACTAGCAGCTGACCAGCAGGAAGGTGTTGGACTAGTCCAGAGATCAAATGCTGTAGGCTTAAAGCAGACAAGTGGCCATCAGAATGGTGTCCAAGGACTGAGCCTAAGAGACATTTCAAAGTAGAAAATGACAGAAAAATCAAAGATGACTCCAAATTCTACCATGTGAAAAGGAAAATAAATACTGGTGTCACTGATAATACTGGGATAGTAGTTAAGAAGAACTGAGGTTTGGGAGTGGGGGAAGTGTAAAAGACTGGTGCGTTCACCATGACTAGTGAACTCTGGGGTAATGAGAGTGGCCACCTAGGTGAAGAAGTCCTGGAATCAGCGGCAAACCAGGCTGTTGTCAGATGACAGAGTATAAGAAAGGTTGGATTGTAGGTTTACAAATCAACTGGCATACTGCAGGTAACTACTAATCAGAAAATCTCACAGAGAAATGAACAGAGAATGAAGGAGAGACCACAAAAAAAGAGAGAAAGGAACTAACACTTTTTAAGCATCTATGTGCCAGCCACTGCATGAGCCACTTTGTATAAAGTAGAGAAAAAATTCAGAGGTAGGAAACCTAGAAAGCTTCCTCTCACAAAGAGGAGTGCACCACTGACAAACCCAAACATGAAAGGAAATTCAAGAGAATAAAGACTGAGAAAAGAAAGGACATTGGCCTTTCCACTGCAAAGGTCACAGGCACCCTCTGGGAGAGATTTCCAGCTGTGTAGTGGAAGCCGAGGCTATGATGTGGGTGGCTGAGAAGAGAAGGACAGATATATATATATATTGGCCGGGCGCGGTGGCTCAAGCCTGTAATTCCAGCACTTTGGGAGGCCGAGATGGGCGGATCACGAGGTCAGGAGATCGAGACCATCCTGGCTAACACGGTGAAACCCCGTCTCTACTAA
>NW_012103098.1:2114853-2130366 GCF_000951045.1 Mandrillus leucophaeus | reverse complement strand
TGAAACTCCGTCTCTACTAAAAATACAAAAATTACCTGGGTGTGGTGGCATGGGCTTGTAGTCCCAGCTACTCAGGAGGGTGAGGCAGGAGAATCGCTTGAACCCAGGGAGGTGGAGGTTGCAGTGAGCCTAGATTGTGCCACTGCACTCCAGCCTGGGCGACAGAGTGAGACTCCGTCTCAGAAACAAAAAAAGAAAGAAAGAAAATTGAAGAATGCAAGAACCAGGCAAGAAAAAGAGTTAGTTCTGCAGTACAATATGAAGGCTAAGAACTTCCTTTATTTTCCCACCACCTGCCTGGATCTGTTTTCATCCTTCAGAGAAAGGAAAATCCCTTCCCTGAAGCTCTAGACACCACCCCGTTTCCCTATTTACTCTGTAACCTAGAACCTTCAGTTAAACCTCATGTTCTACACCCCTATCTACCATAACAGTCCCACAAGATCAATACACAAACAGGCTCTCATGTTCCCATCTCAATAGTAAAAGAAAACCCCTTTGTGCCCTCCACGCACTTCTCCATTTCTCTGCTTCCTCCTCACAGCAAGCTGTCTCATCTCAGAGCCTTGCCTTCATACGGCATTTCTTCATTTCCTCCCCAATCTGGCTACAGCCTCACCTAACTCACTGGTACTGCTCTTGTCCGGGTCACCAATGACCTTCCAGTTGCTAAATCCAATGGTTCTCTCTCTTATTGTAGCAGACCCTCCATTCTACACAGTAAACTGCCACTTCTCAGAGAATTTTCTTCTCTCAGGTACTGTGACACTACTTTCCTGGTTGTCCTTCCTCTTCTTCAGCCAATCTTTTTTTTTTTTTTTTTTTTTCCTCTTTAGTCAATCCTGTCTCCTTTGCCGCCTCCTCAAGAATCACAAGCTCTAAAGCTTAGAATTCCTTGGGGTTTGGTGCTCAGTTCTCTTCTTTTTTTCCCATCCACACTGGAATTCTCCTCCCAGGTGATGTCATGCAAATTCATGGGTAAAAATATTATCAATACTCACACCTGTAATCCCAACACTTTGGAAGGCTGAGGAAAAGGACTGCTTGAGCCCAGGAGCTCGAGACCACACTGGACAACATAGTGAGACTTCATTTCTACAAAAAAAAATTTTTTTAATTAACTGGATGTGGTGGCCTGTATCTGTAGTCCCAGCTACTGGGGAGGCTGAGGTGGAAGGATCATGTGAGTCCAGGAGGTCAAGAGGGCTGCAGTGAGCTATGATTGTATCACTGCACTCCAGCCTGGGCAAAAGAGCATGACTATGTCTCAAAAAACAAATGAAAAAAAGCACACGCACGTGCACATGTGTGTGTGAAATCAATGATTAGGAGGACTGTCACTGGTATATGTGTGGGTGTGTGGGTGTGTATGTGTGTGTGTGAAATCAATGATTAGGACTCACTCACTGAGTTCCAGACTCACATATCCAACTACTCATTTGGAATTTCCATTTTAATGTTACACGGGCAACCAAACCTTTTTGCTTCTCAACTCAACTCTCCCCAGGTTTCCCCATCTCAATATTACAGGACCAACCTCGTCAAAAACTTAGAAACCACTATTGATGGCTTCCTCATCCTCACCCTGTCCATGAGCAAGTCCTATTGAGTCTAGCCACCATACATTTTGAAATCAAACACTTCTCTCCATTTTTCACCGTCATCATCCTAGTCCACGTCACTTAGACTATTGCAGCGACCTCCAAACTGTCTCCCTTTCCACATTTGGAAGTCCATTCTCCATAGAGCATACAGGCATTTTTTAAAACACAAAGCAAATCATGACACAATCCTACTTAAAGCCTTTCAGTAACTGCCTAAATAGTAAAATCAAAACTCCTTACTGGGAATACGAGGCCCTGCAAGATCTGGTGTCCCCACTTACCACTTCGGCTTCTTTCCATTCACACTCCCTCCATTGGTTCCTAGTTCAACACAGACTCCAATCTCAGGGCCTCTGCAGGTGCTCTCCCCATCACCCAGCTTTCTCTACACGACTGCTTCTTGCCTTCCACAGCTTAGTCTAAAACCAGTACGTAATGATTTTTTTTTTCTTGCTGTGGCCAGTGAGTACCAAGAAAAAAAAGTAGGCCAGGTGTGATGTAATCCCAGCACTTTGGGAGGACAAGGCAGGTGGATCACCTAAGGTCAGGAGTTCGAGACCAGTCTGGCCAACATGGTGAAACCCCATCTCTACTACAAATACAAAAAGTGGCCAGGCGTGGTGGTGCATGTCTGTAATCCCAGCTACTCGGGAGGCTGAGGCAGGAGAATCGCTTGAACCTGAGAGGCAGAGGTTGCAGTGAGCCAAGATAGCGCCACTGTACTCCTGCCTGGGCGACGGAATGAGACTCCATCTCAAAACAAACAAACAAAGAAAAAACAAAAAAGAAAAAAAAAAAAGGAAAAAAGAGATTTTTCACTCTACTGAACACATCCCCATCTTATTTTCTAACATACAGTCAGATTTCCTGTCTAGCATTTATCAAAATTACTAGATTTTACTTATTTCCTTACTGGTTTATTATCTCCCTACCTTCCTGCAATACAAGCTTTTGTCTTTTTGGGGTAGTATATTAAAGCCAATACATGTTTGTAGAATGAATGGCAGAAAGAACAAGGTGAGGATGGAAGAAGGAGGGAAAAGGGGAAACCAAGAACAGAGAACACATTTCCAGTCTATACCCAGGCTTCCACCCAGAGTTTTGTAATACAGGCTTTTCCATACTAAGTAAAAGCAGAGGCCAGGCGTGGTGGTTCACTCCTGTAATCCCAGCACTTTCGAAGGCTGAGGCGGGCGTGTCACCTGAGGTGAGGAGTTTGAGACCAGCCTGGCCAGCTGGGCATGGTGGTGCGTGCCTGTAATCCTAGCTACATGAGAGGCTGAGGCAGGAGAATCGCTTGAACCCAGGAGGCAGAGGCTGCAGTGAGCTGAGATTGCGCCACTGCACTCCAGCCTGGGCAACAAGAGTGAGACTCTGTCTCAAAAAAAGAAAAAAGAAAGAAAGTAGAGGTCCCCTATTGGCTACATTGAGCCTAACAGTAATATAAAACAATATATAATAAACTTTATTCGTAAAGGACATCTCTAACAACAATCTTTTTTACACTCAGTACATTTCTAACGAAAGATCAAATTCAGTTGTCACTTCTCTACAACTAGTCTTGAGAGTAACTAGTGTGTACCTAAATTTGCTGAAGTAAATCTGGAGACAATTTTGCTTAAAACCTAATGTCAAGGAGAGGAAAAGGTAATACAAAACTCACGTGCTTTATGCCTACCCTCACTAGAAAATGTCTCTAGGAAAGCAAAATGTTAAAGCTGGGTGATGTGTAAATTGGGGATATATTACATTATCTCTACTTCTGTGTTATGTTTAAATTTTTGTATAATAAAGAGTTAAAAAAATAAAAGTAAATGCCTCTATGAAGTCAAAAGACAGCAAGTATCTGTGGGTCACAGATACACTCCTGGCTCAAGTGCACTCTGTTGCCATTTGGAGATTTAATTTAAATCAGTTCATGGTTGCTAACAGTGTCTTCATAAGTCTCATGACCTAAGGCCTTCACCAGGGCCTTTTTGAGAGAATCGGAGGATACAAGAAAGCAGGACTCCCCTTTCGCCTGCTCTATGTCACAGCCTTCCAGCCCCAGCACCACCAGCTCAGCCCCTTTGTATGGGAGTTTCCAATAACCACAGCTCAAAACAGCAACCACAGGGAAAAATAAAATCATTTACAAGGGGAAAAGAGAAAAAGCACGCAGAAGGGGAAAATATTAATACATTATTTTTGCTTAAACTCAAACCAACCATTTTCCCCTAGAATTCTGATGAGGTAATATTTCTTCTAAGGTAGCACTTCAAATTCAGGAAGGGATTCATAGAAGACTAAATGCAAAAACAGCAGAGGCCAGCCACCCCACCCAATAAAGTTTCTTCTCTCAAAGATTCCTCACCGCACTCTAGGATTCGTCTATGGCATTAAATAAAAAGTGGTTAACAGGTGAAAATTAAGGCCTCACTAGGTGAAACAAAGAACAGAAGAATCTAAGCTATTCTAGCAGGTGTTTGTTTTCTACTGTAGAAACAGCCTAGTTGGACTGGGTGTGGTGGCTCACACCTGTAATCCCAGTGCTTTGGGAGGCCGAGGTGGGCAGATCACTTGAGCTCAGGAGTTGGAGACCAAACTGGGCAACATGGTGAAACCCCATCTCTAGTAAAAACATAAAATTAGCTGAACATGGTGGCATGTGCCTGTAGTCCCAGCTACTCAGAAGGCTGAGGCAGGAGAATTGCCTGGGCCCAGGAGGTAGATACTACAGTCATTCATGATCACACCGCTGCCTGTGCGACAGGGTGAGGTGCTGTCTCAAAAAAAAAAAAAGGCAAACATAAGATGCTGTTTCTATAAACAACAAACAAATAAATAAGCCAGAATGAAGAAGCAAAATACACTATAGATATACAGTAGAATATTATTCAGTCTTTAAAATGAAGGCGATTCTGACATGTTACAATGTGGATGAACCTTGATATTAAGCTAAGTGAAATTAGCCAGTCAGTCACAAAAAGACAAATACATGACTCCACTTATACGAGGTACCTAAAGTAGTCAATTTCAGAGAACTGAAAAACAGAATGCTGGTTACCAGGGCGGGGTGGAGCAGGGAATGGGAAGTTATTACTTAACAGGTATGGAGTTTTAGTTTTACAAGATGAAAAGAGTAATGGAGACGGACTGTGGTAATGGTTGCACAACACTATGAACATAGTCATACCACTGAACTGTACACTGTACTGTAGTTAAGACGGTTTTATGAATGCATTTAATACCACTAAACTATATATTTAAAAATGGTTAAGATGCTAAATTTTATTTTGCCACAATAAAAAAATTAAAAAAACAAAATGTTGTCATCCCTAATAAATAGCTTATTAATAACTTCATGTCAAAAATCATGTAGTTACCAATCAAGTATGTTTAGATTTTGGTGTCCTTGTTCATAAAGTGAGAACAGGAAAAAAAGAGGAGCAACCCGACCTTTAAATGACAGCAGAGCCCTGAGTAACAGATGACTCTAATTAGATCAGGAGAGGTCAATGTGATCCTTTAGGTGACAGAGATCTAATCTGGGACACAGTTGGGCCTAAACACAGATTTACTGAACTCAAGGAAATGAGCACTTAATCACACAAAGAGATCAGGGCCACAGTGAAGATATGTTTCCTGTCTTGTTCCATTTCTAGAGGCTGAGTTCAGTTTTGTGGTTCAACACATGGATATGACTAGGCTAAACTGGGATTTAATTCTTAGCTTTCTTACATTTCAGTCATGGTCTAAGATCTCACTCTGTGTTATTATTTGGTGGCACAATCCACACTACTCAGTTTAATTTGTTCTACATCTAAATTTATCTCCATACATGAATTAAATAAATACCATCTGTGCTGGATAGTGTATGCTGGTACTTAGTCCCACATCTACCCTTCCAGACTCTCCCTGCATCATCAGGCCTGAAATCTACATTTCCAAACCCCCCTGTCAGCTGTGCTCCCATTAGGCTCCGGCAGCAGCACTGGCAGGAGTACAGGTTCCTGCTTGGCTGCAGCGAACTACAGCAGCATCAGTGAGAAATGGGGGTTTATGGGCTCTGGTTTGTTCTTTCTCTCCCTTTTGTTCTTTCAGCCCTTCCTTTTGTAAACAATCCCTAGAGTTACATCCCTCTTGAATGAAACACCTGGAGTGGTTTGCTGACTAGACACTCACTAATAGCCCACCTTATTCAAAACTTACATAACTCATGGGCCAGGGTGGGGAGCTATGCTATGAAATATTCACTCATCCATTCATTCAACAAATTTTTAGTGAGCAACTACTATGGACCATATGCTGTTGTAGGTACTGGAGATACAGTAGGAAACAATACAGACAAAAATCCTTGTCCTCAAGGAGCTTATATTCTAGTGAAGGAGAGGCAATACTCAGGACAAATAAATCAAACACATAGTGTGTAACACAAGTGCTAAAATGAAAAAAAACTAAGCAGGGGCAGGGATATGAAATGTTGGAGAAGGGTAAAAATTTTAGATACACAGGTCACTGAGGTGATTTGCGGGGGTGGGAACCCAAAGAGGAAAGGGAGCTAGTTACTCACGTAACTGTAGGAAGAGCATTCCAGACAAGGGAAGATATGTACAACAGTCCTAAGAAAGAAGCCTCCTTGGCATGTTCCTGTGTGGAACAGAACAGGCAATGGGGAAGATATCTGAGAGATGGGGAGGGCCGGCCATGAGTGCCTTGTTGGCTATGATAAAGGTTTTAGCCACTGCAGTAAATTCTGAGCAGAGTAACATCATCTGACTTACTCGTTAACAGGGTCGTTGTGTGTCAACAACAGACTAAAAGGGGCAAAGGCAGAAGTAACAGGGAAAACAGCTAAGAGACTCCCAAAATAATCCAAGTCAAACTGAATGATCGCTGGGACCAACGTGCTGACACTACTCAGAGGATGCTAAGCAAATTCTGAATATATTTTGAACTCCTATCTGGGACTTAAAAAGTCAGAGGCCGGTCCAACAATCTCGCTGAAATCACACAACAGAAACTTCGATGGGACTCCTACGAGGTGTAAGAATATAACCAATATTATAGAATTATTTAATTATATTTGTCTAAAGCCATTATACTGTTTATGTTTTGACATTTAGCCAAATATAAGAATATAAAGGCTTTAGCCATTATATATAAGAATATAAAGTATACAATGACTTTACCCAAAAATAAATAACTGCAAATTAACATTCTCCAAGTTATTATAGGAGAAAACTAATGTATAACATGCCAGAGTCATAAAATGTTTAATATTTTTATATAAGTATTATAGAAACAGTATAGAAATACATAAGTACCTATAAATCCAGCTTTTATTAAACTGGTCAAATTAGAGAAAAAATATGACCCTCTTAACTGTATTTCCAAGAGGAAAATTATCAAAATGTATATTTTCTAGAGAGCCAATGAAGAAAGAAATTTAGAACTAGAAAAAATCTGGGAGTCCCATTCCCTTCGTTTTTGGACTAAAGTAATAAAGCCCAGACATAAATGAAGCCTGGTCATTCTTCAAGCATCAAAACATATTTCAGGCTGGGTGCAGTGGCTTATGCCTGTATCCTAACACTCTGGGAGGCTGAGGTGGAGGGATCACTTGAATTCAGGAGTTTGAGACCAGCCTGGGCAATGTTGGGGGACTTTGACTCTACAAAAAACTTAAAAATTTTAAAAATTAGCCAGGCATGGTGGCACACACTTAGGGTCCCAGCTTTTGGGAAGCTGAGGTGGGAGGTTACTTGGGCCCAGGAAGTAGATGATTCAGCGAGCCATGATAGCGCCACTGCACTACAGCCTGGGTGACAGTGAGAACCCTGTCTTAAAAAAAAAAAAAAAAATACTGTGATGGAAATATTTCTAGAATATATTTTTACTTCCCTATCTTCTCAAAACAGAGACTCCTAAACACACTTCATCTTTGCCTTGGTAACTCTGGTCTCTTTAAAGAGCAACTATACCCAGTCCAGGTGTGATGCTGGACTTTGCTAACTGCTGCCTTCACTATGCAGCCCTAACAATCTCTACTCATCTTGCTCCCAGTTGATGGTGTCTGATCTATATGGAAGGTTGGAAAACAGTTAAGAACCACACATCAGCTTTGGTGCAGGAGCTTTATAGCAATTATTGTCAGCACTTGAAAACTGATTTTGCTTGCTCTCAGTGTTGGGCTGTGTTTTGAAGAGATAATATTGCGTACAAATGGATGGATAAGTGATGAAAGCACACTGCTTTAGAAAAAGTTCTACCCCCACATGCAACTGATCACCTTACAGAAAGTGTAGTGTTAAATTATTAAAAGCAAAATTAATTATCTGAAAAAATATTAACACCATAAACATCACCACATGAAAACGCAAACTGCCACAGTAATGCTTATGTCTCAAGTAACAGCTTACAAGTATCAATAGTAAAGTAATAAGCTATAATAAAAAGGCACTTCATCTCTTCAAAACCTGCTCTCCCACCAAAATTCTCCAGTAGTTAACATGAACTAAATTTTTGGTCCCTTTCCTAGCATTCTACCAAAATCACTTCAATTTTTAAAATAATAAAAATATTTTATTGTATTAGAAAGGAAAGATTCTAAAAACACGCAAAACCGTAAGTCAAGACAGCAAATGACTCACACATAACCACTCAGTGAAGATAGTAAGTCTCCCTTAGCAATTAAAGAGCAAACAGAGGAAGTCAACAGAGAATACAAAGTAAAAAGGCTGAGGCCCTTTAAGGATATGCTGGAATTCCTGCCAAGCTGCATGTCACCGCCACAAGTTAACAGAGTTTACCCTCCCTCTCTGTGCCCCCATAGCTGCTCACTGCAGTTACAGGTGGGTCCCACGGTTGCCTACAGTCCTAGATGTAACAGCCCAGAGATCTGCGTGGTTGGTTCTCAGCTGCTTTTACTACTCTCAAAAAGCAAGAGTTGGCAAGAACCTCGCCAAAACTAAATAATAGTTTTAGAAGGAGGTAGCGCTAAAGATAACGGCTTGAGAAGGGATTTTTTTCTTCCTTTAGAGACAGGGTCTTGCTCTTTCCCCGGACAGGCTAGAGTACAATGGTGCAAACACAGCTTATTGCAGCCTCGACCTCCTGGGTTCAAGCAATCCCCTTCAGCCTCCCAAGTAGCTAAGACTACACAATCGTGCCACCACACCTGGCTCATTTTTAAATTTTTTGTAGAGATGGGGACTCGCTAGGTTGCCCAGGCTGGTCTCAAACTCCTGGTCTCAAGTGATCCTCCCGCCTTGGCCTCCCAAAGTGCTAGGATTATAGGCGTGACCCACCATGCCCAACAGGGAAGGGAATTCAAAAGAAAATTTCAGGGTTACTTTCTTATTTTACACTAGATGTTTCCTCTATTAAGACCTGAAATTTTTACCTTACTAGAAATTCTTACACTAATAATACAACATATATTCACAAATCACTAACTCCCTGCCCTTTACTCCCACAAAAATCCTTTCTCAAAACAAAACTCTACAAATGTTAGCCCATTCCCACACTCCCATCAAAACACCTTCCGTAGTAGATGCTTTACACTTTTTTGACAACACTTAAACACAAGTTCTGTATCATTTCCTGTCATGGTACTATAAGCTCAGGGAACTTACTCAATTTTGCATTCCCTAAACCCCTGGGCACCACCGCTTCACATCACAGCTATTTAGTGTCTGCTAAATGAATTACTATGGTATCAGATCATGGCACCTCCAATTCACTAATGAGAAAATGTAACTTTTTAACACAGCAATAACATTTCTACCTCCAGGAATACTGTCATTTTCATGGAGAAGAAAATTCAGTGATTCAGTGCCTGCCATCTGCCCCAGAGGTCAGCTATTTCTGACAAGTCCTAGTGTGCGCATGAGCCAATCAGGCTGCAGCTGCCTTTTTTAACAGGCATGGATGGAAGAATGAGAAAGGTCACTAAAGCAGAGTCCTTGTGTAAATTCTGGATGGAAGAATGAGAAAGGTCACTAAAACAGAGTCCTTATGTAAATTCATTAGACATCATCCATAGGAAATTTGCTTCCTCTTCAGTCCTCTTAAAATCCTGTGAAATTAAAACATGCCTTTAAGCCATTGTTTCTTCCCCCTGTTCTTTAATCCATTTATGCTGGAGGTTGCAAATTTGTGTGAAAAATCACACCTTGGTGATGACCTTGAGCGCTAGGATATAAATAACTCCCATAAGCTTAGCGTTCCAGTAATGGAACACTAGACATAAATGGGTTAAACTTTGGATAGTCCAACTTGCCACGGTACCCCATTGTTTACAAAGCCTTTCACAGTACAAAAAACTTGATTAACCCTAATAGCCTGCTGACCTCTACAGTTATTATTTCTTTTTCTCAGACCACTTTTTTTGAGACAGGGTCTTGCTCTGTCATCCAGGATGGAGTACAGTGGCTCAAACATGGCTCACTTGTAGCCAGATTCAAGCGATCTTCCTGCCTCAACACCTGAGTAGCTGAGATTATAGGTGCACACCACCACACTCCACTAATTTTTGTATTTTTTGTAGAGACACGGTTTTGTCATGTTGTCCAGGCTGGTCTCGAACTCCTGGGCTCAAGCAATCCACCTGCCTTGGCCCAAAATGCTGGGATTACAGACATGAGCCACCACATCTGGCTTTCAGACCACTCTTGAAGGCACCTTAGTTCCATAAAACTTGTGTTTTGACATCCAGTGTGATACTGTTTCTTTGCCACAAATTCAACTTTACAAGTCACATCTCTTTGTCTGCCTTCATGGGTCAAAACTACTTACTAATTGGGCATGGTGGCACATGCCTGTACCAGTAGTCCCAGCTACTCGGGAGGCTGAGATGGGAAGACAGCTTGAGCCCAGGAGCTGGAGGCTGTAATGTGCTATCATGATCATACCTGTGAATGGCCACTGCATTCCAGTCTGGGTGACACAGCAAGACCCCATCTTAAAAAAAAAAATTACCTGCTAGAACACAAAATAAATGGCAGAAAGAAGGCCATAGCAGAGCAAACACACAACTCAGAAACACCCAGTCTAGCACTCAGTGGCTGGAAACGCTTGCAGGGAAGCGCACAAGTGCTTTCAAAGGGGACCTGCCTGCCTGTCACTGGCTCGGTGTGCACACCCTCTGAGCAAGTCATAAGAGTCATGGGCTAGGCCAGGTGCAGTATCTCATGTCTGTAATCCCAGCACTTTGGGAGGCCAAGACAGGTGGATTACGAGGTCAGGAGATCAAGACCATTCTGGCTCACATGGTGAAACCTCGTCTCTACTAAAAATACAAAAAGATTGGCCGGGTGTGGTGGCGGGCGCCTGTAGTCCCAGATACTCAGGAGGTTGAGGCAGGAGAATGGCGTGAACCCGGAAGGCGGAGCTTGCAGTGAGCCGAGGCGACAGAGCAAGGCTCTGTTTAAAAAAAAAAAAAAAAGGAGGGGGAGGCGGTCATGGGCTAGAAATGTACTACCATGGGGGGAAAAAAAAAGAATAGACTGCCATGAATTGTCACACTTTTTAGGAAGACATTTTACAGAAAATGGCAGTATGCAGAGTGTTATTGAAGGGGTATAAATATATGCTCTGAGGGGTATTCTGAAGTTCTTTTAATGAAGGATAATAACTAAGAGCTTGGACTACAAAGGCACATATAACACTGTAAGATTCAACTACAGAATGCCTCAAGATTCCAAACTCAGTTTCTTTAGACATTCTGCACCAGAACAGGAGCATCATGTTTAAAATTCCTTACCAAGTAGCCCAGGTAAAAACCTACTTTTAAAAACTTAGCTGTATTTCCACCAATGTACAAAAGAATACCACCCAAATCCAGAAATTGATAGAATTTGTTAATCCTTGTTGCTGCAATTTTCTCAAAACAAAAATACAAAAGCAACTATCTGAATTCGTAACAAGCAGCACACATTCAGGCCTTAGGCTTCAAAAGCATGATCAACACCTCAGTAGTCTGAGGACAACTTCAGATGCTTTAGTCTCCCAAGACTCAGTCGGGGATTCTGCCTATGCCATCCTTCCACAACATGGGGTGGGTGGAGGGTGGGGAGAATGGGAGTGGTAGAAGGCCTCTCCATGACTCTCTACCTCCAACTCCTCTTACTCCACTGCACCCAGCTTCTCTACCTTCTGCATCTTGGGGGCAGGCAGGCTGGAGAACAGTCTACCCCCACAAATATACTAATTTACAAAAAATAAACCACTTTAAGTATTAGAAATACTAACAGAAAAAAGCACTTTTAAGTATTAGAAAACCTTTCTTAATCCAAGCAAACTCAATTGTCATTAGTCCATGGTACTGTTTGTAGCAGTAAAAAACTTAAAATAACCCAAAATATACATAAATTTGGAAACAACTAAATAAATTAAGGTGCATCCATGCAATGAACTACTAGGCAACCACTAAAAAAATGCAGCAGATCTATGTGTACTTGGATATATCCCAGATATTTTCAGTGAAAAGAGCAAAGTGCAAAGCAATGTCTAAAATATACCACCACTTGAGTTTTTTTAATGTGGATGAGGAAATATACGCTTTACACACATAGAATGTTTCTGTAAAAATACAAAAGAAACTGGGAATAACAGTGGCCTACAGAAGGGACTGAGGAACTAGGGGCTTCAGTAAAAAGGAATACACTCTTTTTTGATATTCAAAAAAAATTTTACTATGTACATGTATCCCTGTTTAAAATGTTTTAAAGGCATACTTAAGTCTGTGATTATGATTTAAAAAAATAAAGCAACAGAAGAAAAAGTAACTCCTATTAAAAGTGATGTCAGCCGGGCGCGGTGGCTCAAGCCTGTAATCCCAGCACTTTGGGAGGCCGAGACGGGCGGATCACGAGGTCAGGAGATCGAGACCATCCTGGCCAACACGGTGAAACCCCGTCTCTACTAAAAAAAATACAGAAAACTAGCTGGGCATGGTAGTGGGTGCCTGTAGTCCCGGCTACTCGGGAGGTTGAGGCAGGAGAATGGCGTAAACCCAGGAGGCGGAGCTTGCAGTGAGCTGAGATCCGGCCACTGCACTCCAGCCTGGGCGACACAGCGAGACTCTGTCTCAAAAAAAAAAAAAAAGTGATCTCATTTTTCTTAACTATTTCTAAAGTCTTTGTGGCACAATTTGAATTCAGTAAAACGGGGGAGAGTGGAGGGATTGGGAGTCTGGAGAGGTTCCTTCCACCCTCTTCCTTTAAAATTACAGTAACTTTGAACTGGCCATAATGCTAAAAAAAAAAAAAAAAAAAAAAAATCTACTTGCTTCCCCAACAAAAGTATTTGGCTCCACTGTAACCAACATTTAAAAGATACAAATACATTAGCAAGTCTGTGACTAAAGTTCAATTACATTTTATATGCTAATATGAAATGCTAATCATATTTTTATGAGTCAACAGTTTTACATAAGATTATTTTGTTTCTAAACCAACAAAGAACTTTAGAATTCGTGAAGCGTCCAAATTACCTAAACTCACTCCACTCAAGCATCAGTTCAGTAAAACACTAAAGGGTTTTCCCCCATAGCTTCAAAATTCCCAATCGTTCTCCATTTCAAGCACGATGAGGGGCAGGGGCAAGGGAGACGGCAGGCAAAGCCTAAGCCTGTCCAACCCTCTTCAAGCTCTGTAGATGGCTCCTCCTGGTTTCAGGGATTCCGGTTCCTCACATAGATATAGCCATCATCAGCACTCCCACATTAAGTGCACTGATTGCATTAACAACAGTGGGAAGCAAGTGGCTCCACCAGCTTGGATTCTGAAGCTCAACCTGTGGCCCATGCACCTGCGAATAACAACAGGCTCTCTCATCAGTCACACAGGGCAAAGGAAGTGGAGCTGCCCCACCCTGCACCCACACAGAACCAGACTGCTGATTGCCTCTTTGTAACTACTGCCACAAAAAGTAAAGCAAGTGCCCTGCAATTGGATTTTTACTAATGGAAATGCATTTGTCGAGAATCCAAAGATGCTCAGTTATCTTGGAGAAAAGTTATAAAATAACATGATCTTCAAAAATGAAGATGAGGAAAGGAATTTTGCCAACTTAAAACATTCATCAAAATAGATACTTAAAGCAGCAAAATATGACAAAATACTAGTTCCTAATTTTTAAAAAACCTGAACATTCAGAACTAAAACTATAACACTATTAAAAAAAAAGTGTCCAAGAATAGGAAAAAAATATTTCTTAACAATGTATAAATTGGTTATTTATTCATACCTCCATTTACATACACGTATTTGCCAGGTGCTCAGTACCAGGATGCCATGGTGATTAAAATACAGACACAGTCCCTACCTTCAGAGCTTACAACAGTAAATGAACACAAGGAATAACGAATTGGTATGTAGTTTATCTCTCCCACAAGGGACAAT
This sequence comes from Mandrillus leucophaeus, assembly GCF_000951045.1. Classification (NCBI taxonomy): domain Eukaryota; kingdom Metazoa; phylum Chordata; class Mammalia; order Primates; family Cercopithecidae; genus Mandrillus; species Mandrillus leucophaeus. The sequence goes on along the minus strand of NW_012103098.1, from coordinate 2,116,376 downwards.
TAGGAAAAACATCCTGGGAGTAGGTTCACAGATTTTAATATTCTCTATAGAGTGGCTTTAAAGCATTTTATGATAAATTACAATTAAAATATTAAAACAAGCTAAAAATAAAATATTTCATATAGTGAAAAGTGTCACCAAGAAAATCAAACAATGGTGAGAAAAAAGTGCCTCTGGAATGGAGGTAAGGATATCTAGGGAAGGCTTCACTGAGCTGAACCCTCCATGATTAAAAGGAACTAAATGTAACAAATTTGATGTGCGGCCAGCTGGACACAATGGTTCATGCCTGTAATCCCAGCACTTTCAGAGCCCAAGGCGGGTGGAATGTTTGAGCTCAGGGGTACAAGACCAGCCTGGACAACATGGCAAAACCCCATCTCTACTAAAAATACAAAAAGTAGCTGAGCATGGTGGTGCATGCCTATAGTCCCAGCTACTTGGGAGGCTGATGTGAGAGGATCTCTTGAACCCAGGAGGCAGAGGCTGCAGTGAGCCGTGATCACACCACTGCACTCCAGCCTGGGTGACAGAGCGAGACCCTGTTACAAAAAAAAAAAAAAAATTTATATCCTTGGGATGGACAGAAGACCCATGTGGGAAAGCAAGTGGAAAAGTGGTAGAAGTGGGCAGGGAACAAGAAACAAAGAGTATTGTAGGCCACACAAGGAGTTTGTATTTTATTCTACTTACTACGGAAAGCCACTGGCAGGCTCTGAGCCTGGAAATGACAAGATGAGATCTCATTAAACATAATCATTTCTTGCTTAGAACATAATACATTTTCAAATAGAAATAACATTATAAGTGGATATGTTGCAGTATTGCTTCCATGCCTTCATTCAGCTATAATTTATTTAGTGTCTCCTCTGTGCTAGGCTGTGTGCAAGGTACTAACTAGGAATAAAATAGCATCTCTGACCTTGAGCTCACAGTTTAGTAGAGATGAGAAACACTGAACAAATAATCACAATTGTCATATTTTTAAGAGAGGAATATGTGGAACGCTGTGAGTGCCCAGAGCAAAGCGTGGTCAATGCAACCTGAGGGAGTTCAGGAGGGAAGGCTTCACAGAAGCCCTGGGCCTTAAAGGACAAACAGGGATTTCTTGAGCAAAAATTCCCCACACCCAAGCCCCTGACAGAATACAAGAAAACTTGAGGCCTACCAAAGACTCTGCCTTTTGAAGTATTTATGGGCCAGGTGCAAGAGCTCATGTCTGTAATCCCAGTGCTTTGGGAAGCTGAGGTAGGAGGATCATTTGAGGCCAGGAGTTCAAGACCAGCCTGGGCAACAGAGCAAGACCCTGCCTCTACAAAATTTTTCAATAAAATTTATGTTTTTTTGAGGCGGAGTCAGCTCTGTCGCCCAGGCTGGAGTGCAGTGGTGTAATCTCGGCTCACTGCAGCCTCCATCTCCCAGGTTCTGGCAATTCTCCTGCCTCAGCCTCCGAAGCAGCTGGGATTACAGGCACATGCCACCACGCCCAGCTAATTTTTGTATTTTTAGTAGAGACGGGGTTT
>NW_012103098.1:2106339-2113368 GCF_000951045.1 Mandrillus leucophaeus | reverse complement strand
TCTCCATTAAAAATACAAAAATTAGCCAGGTGTGGTGGTGTGTGCCTGTCTATAATCCCAGCCACTAGGGAGGCTGAGGCAGGAGAATCACTTGAACCAGGAGGTGGAGGCTGCAGTGAGCCGAGATCGCACCGCTATACTCCAGCCTGGGTGACAGAGTCTATTTCAATAATTAATTAATTAATTACAAATAAATTTTAAAAATTAAAATTAAAAACATATTAAAAGAATAATTGTGGACCAGGCGTAGTGGCTCATGCTTATAAACCCAGCACTTTGGGAGGCTGAGGCGGTTGTATCACCTGAGGTCAGGAGTTCGAGACCAGCCTGGCCAACATGGTGAAACCTTGTCGCTACTAAAAATACAAAAATGAGCTGGGCATAGTGGTGGGCGCCTGTAATCCCAGCTACTTGGGAGGCTGAGGCAGGAAAATCGCTTGAACCCAGGAGGCAGAGGCTGCAGTGAGCCAAGATCGAGTCACTGCATTCCAGTCTGGGCGACAGAGTGAGACTCCGTCTCAAAATAATAATAATGATAATAATTTTGTTAATCAAATATACCAAAAAGTGTGACGGCGGTCCATGCGAGACTGACATTTTGGGAGCACTGCCTTAGCAGAAGAACACCCTAAGCAGATGGAACACAGCAGGAAATGATTTACAGGTGAGTGGGTTGGTGAGGCTGTGGAGGCCATGAGAGAGGGGGATAAGCTGGACAAATGGACTGGGCCTGAGCGCTTCAAGGATTCCGCATGCCTTCCTGAGGAGTTTGGACTTCACCCGGCCAATTGTGGGATTTTATGTGACTAAAATCAAGTTTGTTTAGAAAGCTCTACTTGGCCTCAGTGTAGTTGGATGGATGGGAGAGTGGGGAAGGTAGGGAGACTATTTGGAAGCAACAGAACATTTTTCACTGCAAATATGTAAGATTTTAGTTTTATGGGTTGTATAAGCCTACTGTATTGATAAATGAACAAAACAAAAACAGTAAAACTATACAAAGTTTATCTTGAAAACGTTCATATTGGTAGAAATGCAGCTTTCAAGAGTCAGCAGAGACTTAATTTTTTTTTTTTAAATGGAGTCTCACTCTGTTGCCCAGGCTGGAGTGCAGTGGTACCATCTCGTCTCACTGAAACCCCCGCCTCCCAGGTTCAAGTGATTCTCCTGCCTCAGCCTCCCCAGTAGCTGGGATTACAGGCACGTGCCACCACGCCCAGCTAATTTTTTTATTAAAATTGATGGGGTTTCACCATGTTGGCCAGACTGGTCTCAAATTCCTGGCCTCAAGTGATCCGCTCACCTCAGCCTGCCAAAATACTGGGATTACAGGCGTGAGCAACCGCGCCCAGCCAGAGACGTAAGTAAATTTCGAAAGGAGCCCTTCAGCACTTTTGACAGTCTCAGCATTTGATGAAGCTAACTCTTTTTAATACCTAGTTTCACTTTCCAAGGTGTCTTTCCTTTTCCTTGGCAAGAGTCATCATCGGCACTAGTTTTACATTTATCAGTTACAATCAAAATTTAAATTTCCAAAGGAAAACAGTGGGGTACAGAATAGATAAATGGTTTAAAACATACAGCATGCCCTCAAAGCAGTGCCGACAGCAACTCTGAGGAGCTCCATTCATGCAGAATCCATGGGGAAGGCTGCCCCAAGAGCCAGCCGCCAGTCCTGCCTGGGAGGAGAGGGAAGCAGAGAATGTCCAGCTATCCAGCCGTAGGACGGGATGCTGGCCCTTCACCCCCACTCCACTAGGAGGACTCTCATTTTATTTTACTTATTGGGCTTCCTAGAAAGATTTCATTAGAACAAGGGGTTCCACAACTTTAAAAACACTTGAAAACCAAGGAGTCAGAACTGTACGTTCTAACTCCAAGGTTGGTAATTCAAGAATAAGACCTCACATTCCACAGGAAAGCTGCCAGTGGACAAAACAAACACCATGGCTGAGGAGCAATATAAAGAAAGAGACCTGGGCAAACAGGCCTACTAGAGGACTGGTGCATTTGGGATAGAAGGAGAAATCATATTTTGGATCCATGGATTCTGAGGTGCCAGTGTGGCACCCAACTTGGAAGCCCAATGGGCAGGGATATAGGGGTCTTAGAGGAGCACAGGAACTAGACAAACTCTAAATGTGGACAACTTCACTGAGAGAGATGTAAACAGAAAGAAGGGAAGGTCTTAAAAGGTTACAAAAGGCAAAGAGAAAGGTCTGCCTCAAGACAGAGCTGTCTGGAGAACCTGAATTCTCCTCCAACGTAGTCTATAACCAGGAGCAGAGAGAGGAACTGGCTGGAAGGCTGCAGGTGGCTTGTAGGGCCACATTAGGGAAAGAGGGAAAGAACAAAGTGGATTGGCTAGGGAGCAGCTCAAAGATTAGACAGTGGGTCCAGGCCTGAAGGGACTGGAACTCTGGGAGAAAATGAAGGTCACAATGAGATAAAAGATGAGGCACAGGGAGAACAGAGAAGTTTCTCAAGTAGGCTGTAGAGAAAGAATACCATACCAGAACCCAACATTTCACCAGCAGACTATTCCGGAAAGCACTCCTGTCACACAAAGTCAATGGAAAGCCAAAAACAGGAGTAAAAGTCAATGGCTAGGAGAGGAGCTAGGGTGGGGGCAGTTGTGTCTTACTGTCCTGGCTGGCTGCAGGAATCATGCAGCCCTCCTCAAGCACTTGCTGCAGAAAAGGAAGACTCTCCCTAGAAGGGGAGGCCAGAAGAGCCCACCCAGCCCTCTGCTTCCCTTGTCACAGCCATTCCTGAGAATGGAGCCTGGAAACAAAGAAAGTCATTTGAAGCTCTTCTCTGTTCATTGAAGAGCCCAATTGAATACTTACAGGAAAACTGGGTACAGATAATGCCTAGGAGAAGATCTAAGCCTGTTTCTCAATTTGCATATGGTGTTATTCATATTAACGATAAGGAAAACTATGTATGTTTTAAGTGCAACTATAACTTGATTGAGGACTGGAAAGCCAATGTTAAAAGGGAAATAAAATTAAAATAATAAATATTAATTACATTAAGAGGTCAAGCGATTCAGATGTTTTAATACCATCATAAACACCTGTAACAACAATAATACACCGAAAGTTTCTCAAATTTCTGTCTTTAGCTAGACCACCCAACCCTGCTCATTTTGCTCAATGATAAAAATGAAACTCAGGCTGGGCATAGTGCCTCATGCCTGTAATCCCAGCACTTTGGGAAGCTGAGGCTAGAGAATCACTTGAGGCCAGGAGTTTGAGACTAGCCTGGACAACACTGAGAGACCTCATCTCTACAAAAAATGTTTTAAAGGCCTGACACAGTGGCTCACGCCTGTAATCTCAGCACTTTAGGAGGCCAAGGCAGGCGGATCGCCTGAGGTCAAGGGTTCAAGACCAGCGTGGCCAACATGATGAAATCCTGTCTCTACTAAAAATATAAAAAAGTAGCCAGGCGGGGTGGCAGGCACCTGTAATCTCAGCTACTCGGGAGGCTGAGGCAGGAGAATCACTTGAACCCAGGAGGTGGAGGTTGTAGCGAGCTGAGATCGGGCCACTGCACTCCAGCCTGGGCAACAAGAGCAAAACTTCATCTCAAAAAAAAAAAAAAAAAAATGTTTTAAAAAATTAGCCAGGTGCTGTGACATGTACCTAGTCCTAGCGACTCAGGAGGCTGAGGCAAGAGAAATGCCTGAGCCCAGGCACTCCAGCTTAGACAACTGTCTCCTCCCCCGTATCTCCTCCCCTAACCATTGACTTTTACTACTATGGCTCCATGCCCTATTAGACAACACCATGCCAAAGAAACTGATACTTTCAGAAAAGCCTTACTAATGCTAGGAAACAACTAACCATTCTCAAGAATCGAATAGTAAAATAAGGCACAATAAAAATCAGGCTTCATGACATTCACTGTCAATTCTTCAATGGTTTCCAGAAAGTCAAAAACATCCTTGCCACAAAGAGAGGAGAGTAAATTAAGAGATGGCCTTCCCCCAGTAACAAACAGTATAGGAAACTCATCCCACATTTACTACATTAATACAGCCATTAAAAATAATAATGGAAGAAAATAATAAAAGGAAAATATAACTCTTTAACCATTTTGAAAGTACATAACTGCTCAACTCTCTATAATCCTTAACTGTCAAACCTGCTTTCACTCCAACCATGACTGGACATCTACATTTCGCAAATACAGAATTAAAGTGATATAATAAATCTAAAATACAAAGCATTAATTAAGCAGTATCATTATTATGTTAAGTCATTAAGCCTCTTTAAACACCTACTAGTTTTCTATCAATACAGAAACAAGAGTGAACTATAGCAAAACCTCAACTAACCAGAACAGCTGGGGACTGAGTCACTGAATATGCCTTTCAGATAGGTGAAGGCTTATTTATAACTCTGAACACACAAACTTTTATGGTTAACTGTTCTGGATGACATGCTTTGACTCAGGCCAACATCACGAATGTCAGTGATCACACAGTAAGATGGCATCCTGAGACCCACAAGGCCTTAGTCCTTACTCAATGAGACCCCAGACTCCAGCAACCTTCGCCTTTATACTTTCCCTGTCTTCCACCCTGCTGTCACAATCTGCTCTGTCTCTTTTGTTCTAATAAGCAAGTGTGCCCAAACTGTATCTAAGGAAAAGGTACCTGGTTCTCTCGGCTCTGCTGGGCACATACGGAGTTCTTCCAAGGGACGTAAACAAATCCTAGCAAACAGTATTCTGTGACCTGACCTCCACTTTACCTGCTATGGAAGTTTTTCAAATAATTTACTTCCTCCAAAAAAATTCTGACACATGCTACAACATGGATGAACCTTAAAGACATTATGTTAAGTGAACTAAGGCAATCACAAAAGGATAAATACTCTATGATTACATTCAGATGAGGTACCTAGAATAGTCAAAATCAGAAAGACAGAAAGTAGAACAGTGGCTGTCTAGGGTGGGAGGAGGGAAGGTGGGGTATCACTGTTTCATGGGTACAGAGTTCCAGTCTGGGAAGATAAAAAAGTTCTAGAGATGGATGGTGGTAATGGTTACACAACAATGTGAATGTACTTAATGCCACTGAACTGCACATTTAAAAGTGGTCAAAATGGTAAAGTTCATGCTATATGTATGTATCTTACCACAACCATGTTTGCTGTTTCTTTTTGTCTTTTTTTTTTTTTTTTTTTTTTTGAGACAGAGTCTCTCTCTGTTACCCAGGCTGGAGTGCAGTGGCGAGATCTCAGCTCACGGCAACCCCCACCTCCAGGGTTCAAGCAATTCTCCTGCCTCAGCTTCCCAAGTAGCTGGGACTACAGGCGTACACCACCACCTCTGGCTAATTTTTGTATAAATTTTATTTAATTTGATTTCATTTTAAGTTCCAGGATACATGTACAGGATGCACACATATAAACAATTTTTAATAATAAAAATTTACATCCTCATTATATATCACTATGTTCGAGACAGGCAATATGCTAAGTGCATTGGTGTGATCACCATCTAACCACCCCAAGAGGGTTATTTTATGTCACAAGTCAAAATGAGCCCAAAAGGTATCCTAAAATTACAATTCAAAATTACCATATGCTATTTTTAACACAGAAAATTTTAAAGGAACTGAACCTTAAGAAAGAACACTACAAAAACTGAGAGACAGGAAAGCACTCTAGTCTGGGGAGCAAATTAATGTGAAAAGAAATTAAGAACCAGCAGTAACCCATGGCAGCCTTACCACTGAGCAAATATTCCATAGTAGCCACCTCAAACGCTTTTTAAAAAACTCTTCAGGGTACAAAAAATAATAATTTGGAATTCAAATCTGAATATTTGTTGGTTAACACTTTAAATGGAGTATCAGCAAGAAAAACTCCTAGGCATTTTAGTAATTGCTAAATTTCTCATCCCAGCTCATGTTGTCATTCCAAATGTGTGACTGCCCCACACTTTCAATTGCCAACAAACCACCTTCCATCTCTCATCTAAGGTCCTCTCCAAATACCATCTCAGACAGAACCCAACTTTCCCAGATAAACAGATACTGACACTTAACAACCCTATCTGCCCCACATCAGTTTAATAATTAACCTTTCTCTAGACCAAGCAAAAACATCAAAAAAGAACCAATGCACCAGACCAGTATGCCAGTTAAAAAACAAACAAAAAAAAAGACCCAATGCACACAGCACTGTGCATCATGTTAGAAATATCACCGTATAGCCTCTCTCTCCATAGTGACATGCTTGGCTCACTGAAGTTATTCAACTGTTCAAACCACAGAGTTCAACAGGGACTTAACTCATCATTTAATACACAACTTACAGACTACTTTTTTGTTTTTATTTATTTTTTTGAGACAGGGTCTCGCTATGTCACCAGGCTGAAGGGGTGTGATCACAGCCCACTGCAACCTCCATCTCCCTGGCTCAAGGGATCTACCTGCCTCAGCCTCCTGAGTAGCTGAGACTACAGGCACGCACCAAGACACCTAATTTTTTTTTTTTTTTTTTCTTTTTTGTAGAGACAGGGCTTCCCTTCATTGTCCAGGCTGGTATCAAACTACCGGACTCAAGAGATCTGCCTGCCTTGGTCTCCCAAAGTGCTAGGATTACAGGTGTAAGTCACTGTGCCCAGCCTATTTTTTGCTTTTAAATAAATTCCTTGAGTGATAAGTCTAAAGAGAGCTAAATAAGGTAAAAACATCGTCTTGAATAAAAGAAAGAATAATTACATACACGTTTTCAGGTGTCTCTGAGTTAGAGGAAAAGGTTTACAATCAAATCATTAAAACTTATGCGGCCGGGGGCGGTGGCTCACGCCTGTAATCCCAGCACTTTGGGAGGCCGAGGTGGGCGGATCACGAGGTCAGGACATCGAGACCATCCCATCCCGGCTCACACAGTGAAACCCCGTCTCTACTAAAAATACAAAAAACTAGCTGGGCGAGGTGGCGGGCGCCTGTAGTCCCAGCTACTCGGGAGGCTGAGGCAGGAGAATGGCGTGAACCCGTGAGGTGGA
>NW_012103098.1:2101646-2105708 GCF_000951045.1 Mandrillus leucophaeus | reverse complement strand
AACAAGAGTGAAAGTCCGTCTCAAAAAAAAAAAAAAAAAAAAGGCCGGGCGCAGGGTTCACACCTGTATTCCCACCACTTTGGGAGGCCAAGGCAGGTGGATCACGAGGTCAGGAGATTGAGACCAACCTGGCTAACACGGTGAAACCCTGTCTCTACTAAAAAATACAAAAAATTAGCTAGGCATGGTGGCAGACGCCTGTAGTCCCAGCTACTCGGGAGGCTGAGGCAAGAGAAATGGCGTGAACCTGGGAGGTGGAGCCTGCAGTGAGCTAAGATTGCGCCACTGCACTCCAGCCTGGGCGACAGAGTGAGACTCCGTCTCAAAAAAAAAAAAAAAAAAATTATGTTCCAATGAGGTTAGTATCCCCTGAAGAATGAGAGACTCCTATCAAAATTCCACTCCCCAAACTCTAATGGTTCAAAATCTCCCAGGTAACCAAAATCCCCAGACACTTTTATCCCATTTAATAACTATGTATATACAGAAATATTATTTTCAAATACAAAATACCCCAGTTAGGTAATAAATGCTATATACTAAAAGAAAAATACTCTGCCATAAGGAAGTTGTATCATTTACTCATTACAAGTTCTTTCATTTTCATGTAATTATTCCGAAATATTGGTTATCAGCCAAATAATCGAGAAAGCAAAATTTTGGAAAATTACAAGAAAAAAATGTAACATTAAAAATATTAAAGATGTAAAATGTCTGTCTAAATAATAGCCTTCTGGTTTTTGGACTGTATTAACTTAATGTGAACATAACATGAAGTCAAACTAAAAAGTCAATGAAGTTTTGCATAGTTCATCTTTTCTACAGACTTGCTGCTACACCACCATTCCACAGCTAAACCCAGTCTAGTTATCACTGTGAAAGCAAAAGTACACTACAGAAACAGTAAGGTTATGGATAGGCAAATCATATTGTGTTGGTTTGTTTGTTTTTTGAGACAGTCTCACTCTGTTACCCAGGCTGAAGTGCAGCAGTGCAATCATAGCTCACTGCAACCTCAAACTCTTAGGCTCAAGGGATCCTCCCACCTCAGCCTCCTGAGGAGCTGGGATTATAGGCGCCCGCCACCATGCCTGACTAATTTTTTTTATTTTTTGTAGACACAGGGTCTCCCTTTTCTTTCATTCAGGCTGGTCTCCAACTCCTGGTCTCAAGCAATCCTCTTGCCTAGCCTCTCAAAGTGCTGAGATTATAGGCGTGAGACACTGTGCCTAGCCAGCAATCATTTTTAAAAGGAAAAATCTGAGTTTACAACAAAACATAGCAAAAAAAGGAAATTCCCTTTCGTTGTGTATTTTGTTTCTCATTGTATATCTCTTTAGTTGCTTCTCTTAAAAATTTAATAGATTTTAAATTAAACAATCTGATCACATAAAAGCCAAGAAATTTAAAAAGAGACACAAAAAGAAACAATGGATCAGTAATAGCTAAGTCATCAATTACTCTCTTGGCTAATGAGGGAATCTTGGGTGGAGTGACCAAATCCAGCTTAGTGGCTGGTCAGTCAGTTGGCTGGCTAACTTAACACAAAAAGACAGAATTGTTCAGTGAAATCATTTCACAAAAGAAAACCTTTTAACTTTGTGGACTATTCCCCATGGATCCCTACACCACAGGCCTTAGAACATTCCCAACTTTTATCACACAGATATCTTTGCAGTAAAAACACAAGCCGTTGTTAGGAACTAACAAAATAAGAATTCACTTACAACATCTAACCCATCTCCTTTACCGTAGAAACAAGAAAAGGCACAAGAAGACACTGGTGAAGGTAATGCAAATTGTTGCAGCATTTGCTTCAGTGGAGAATATTTAAAAGTCCACCTTCCGGCCGGGCGCGGTGGCTCACGCCTGTAATCCTAGCACTTTGGGAGGCCGAGGCGGGCGGATCACAAAGTCCAGGAGATCGAGACCACGGTGAAACCCTGTCTCTACTAAAAATACAAAAAATTAGCCGGGCGCGGTGACGGGCGCCTGTAGTCCCAGCTACTCGGGAGGCTGAGGCAGGAGAATGGCGGGAACCCAAGAGGCAGAGCTTGCAGTGGGCCGAGATAGCGCCACTGCACTCCAGCCTGGGCGACAGAGCCAGACTCCGTCTCAAAAAAAAAAAAAAAAAACAGAGTCCACCTTCCTAGACAGAGGGTTAATTTACACAGGCATCTTAGTCACGCTGGTTTCTTTAAATCACACCTGACACAATTTTTAGTTAACCTTTTGTTTTTGCTTTCATTGTTGGACTTCAAATGATTTGATAAACCAGCTGACTATCCTGTATATATAAGTCAAGTTAACTGCTGTCATTGAAAACCTTGTTAAAGCTTACACAGTCTTAATTCACTTAACTTTAAAAAACCAATTTTCATTCAATTTTCTCAGCAAATTCTAGGCATTAAGACACTGATTCATCTACTGACACCTTAAACTCTAACTTGGGAAAATTCATGATTCATTATTCCAATCTATTGTCTACAAATATATAGTACCTATATTCCAAAAATGGGAAGTAATAGATTAATACCATTGTCTGTGAACATAAGGACTCCCAAGAACTACAAATCGTAACCTGCAAAGTATTGCCCCCACTGAAAAGTGATCTTCTAAGAAGTCCCTTAGGACAGAATTTTAAGTTATTCTGGGTTACGAAAACCCTAACAATCATTATAAAAGCAAAGGGTCATGGCTTACACGGCCATAACTCCAAGTTTACATACAAGCTATCCTCAGTTTGTTAGTATTGCCCCTTTAACCCTCAAAAGGGTCTTGTTTTGAGGCAAATCTCATCTGTGGTGACAGAAGTCAGAATCGTGGTTGCCGTGGGGAGGGGGAATGTGTTTACTGAATGGAAAAGATACAGGGCCTGAAAATGTTCCATATCTTGATCTGAGTGTGGTTATCAGGGTGTATACATGCATAAAAAGTCATTGAATTGTACCCTTAAGATCTTTCTGTAGGTTATATATACCTCAATAAAAAATACATATAATTTTTAAGCACATTGAAATACATTGTTAAAAATCTATTCAAACAGTCATATAAAACCATTCTGGATCTAGCTACCAAGATATTTTTTCCAAATGAATTTTAATAAAGACACACATTGCGAGCACTTTTATGTAGAACCTATCAAAATATACACTGTGATTTCTAAGAATCTTTCAGTTTAAAAAGCCACCGAATTTTCGAACTGAAAGCACCCTCAAAAATGATCTGTTTATCTTAATGTTGCAAATAAGGAAAATCAAAGCTACAACGGGTAAGAAAAGTGCCCAAGATAAGGCAGTTAGTCAATTACAACGGTAATAACAGAACTGTTTCCTGATCTCTGGCCGTTTCTACCAGGCCGTTACTTTCCTGACATCGCAAACAAATCTTAACTCCGAATCTACCTATGGCCTAATTCAACGAATGCCTCAAAACGCTAGTCAACAGGCCTCAAAGTGTACACATAAAGGCACATTCATCTTCCTTCATCCTTTCAAGCCAGTTGACAAATTAATGATTATATGTTCAGGCACTTTATCCAGATGCAATAAAATTAAGTATGACATCTCAGAAAGTGTGGTTCAAGAGAAGACACACGCGGGGATTAACAAAATACATCTCACTTCCTTTCAAATCTCTTTGATGGTTACTTGGTTCTCAAACACAGATCAGTGCTAACAGGACTCAAAAACACCAATTGGGACCATCAACCAGTGCTGCTTCGGGCCACCCGCTGGGAACACCCCCACCTGACCCGAGCGTCCACCACTCCTCGAGCATAAGCTCTGGGGGTGACCTGTGCCTGCCGGCTTAGTTTTAGACCCTACGGGAACAGCTGACATCTTGTGAAAAACTTAACATAACGTACATCCTTTCCGCGGGAATTTATTTCTGTTCGCACAAGGCGTTTCTGCTAAGCACAGAGCAGGCCTTGCTTCCCAGGACGCCACTCGCCCCTCCACAGCCTCCTTTTCAGCGTCCAAAATCGGACTTTAGGAACAGAAATCGAAACGGTCGCGGACCTCCCGAGCGGCAGGTCGGGGCGCTGCCGGGTCGGCGCAG
>NW_012103098.1:2096976-2100026 GCF_000951045.1 Mandrillus leucophaeus | reverse complement strand
CCCGCGTCGGGGATCGGGCGCGCCCTCTGAGACCTGAAGGGACACCCAAGTGCCCCCTGTCTGCGAAGTCCGGCGCGGGCCCTTCGGCGCCCCCGGTGTCTCTAGGCTTCCGCAGGAGGCGCGCTGTAAATCTTGAGTCTTCCTGCAGCGAGGGGGCACAGGACAGCTAAGAATTGGGACGAAAGAGCCCAGAGCCCCGAGCCCCGGGAAGGATCAGAACCTCGAAGGCGGCTTCGAGCCGGCCCCGCAACCCGAGGTGACCGTGAGCGATTACGTTGCCTGAGCTCGCCCCCTTCTCCTGAGCGCAGGTTCCCGTGGGACATACACCCGCCCACCTGCTCCGGAAAGTTCCCTCCAGGAGAGAGTTCCCGCGCCACCGAGACCCGGGAGCTCCCGATCAGACTCCCAGGCCCTGAAAGGAGTTCTCGGACAGGGCCCAGAGGCGCCCCCACCGCAAGAAGAAAGTCTAGGGTTCCCTCCGTGTGCCAGGCGCGAGCTCAAGCCACCTCCCTCAACCACTCTGGGAAATATCCCACTTCAGGAACTTACTCAAAGTCACGCCGCTGGCTGGATTTGAATCCAGATTTTTTTTTAGCACCGCTGAAAAAACAATATGACAACCAGAAAGAGAACAATCTAAAAAGAATACAGTAATCCATATTATTACAATGAAACTTTTCACGACATGAAACATATATATACACTGTATATAGTTGCAACAACACTGTTTTTGTTACTACTTTCACTACCATTTTTATTTTGTTCACATGATTCATTTTTAAGGTGTGCAGGTGTCCTGAACTATTCACTCAGCCCCCTAATGTTTTTGGTTCTTCACAGTTGTTTGACATATCCTTGAATTCTGCACTTGGGACAAATACCTGGGAGTGGAAAGGCTCCCAGGTAGAAGGCTGTGAATGGCCAAGTAGTCTTGGCTTACAGCGTCATGTTTTCACCAAGAGCTGCCCCAATTATTCTACCACCTCCAAAAAACAAGTGTAAGGAGTTTAACACACTTTTAAACATTGAGTGCCATTTCCCCCCCTACTTTAATAGTCTATTGCTAGTTCAAGGTAACTTGGCATTTCTTAGGTGACCAAACATGAATTTTTTTTCCATGCATTTATTATCTGCATTCCCTCTTCTGTGAATGTTCTGTTCATATCTATCTTCTGGGGACTTGAACCTCTTCTAACTTTAAACAAGCTTTTTTTTGTATTATAGATATTACTCCTTTGTCGACGTTGATGCAAATATTTTCTAGCCTGTTCTTTCTTGTTTTATTCTAATGTTCAATGTGTCATTCTAGTGAATCCTTTGTGATTTTTTTAATTGCTCAATTCTGACAAAGTGAGCTTTCTGCTGCCCATCTGATAGTCTTTTTTCTGCTAGTTTTGTACAATTTCATTTCATGTTTCATTCTCTGATGATTATCCTGATTTTATTTTGGTTTATTTATTTGGAGTAAAATATGGACATAACTCACTACCACTGTCATCGGTTGTTATTAATTCTGCAGTTACCATTTCTTAAATAATTATTCACCAGGCGTGGGGACTTACACCTGTAGTCCTAGCATTTTGGGAGGTTGAGGCAAGAGGATCACTTTAGGCCAGGAGTTTTAGGCTGCAATGAGCTGTGATTGTGCTACTGCACTCCAACCTGAGTGACAGAGCAAGACTCCATCTCAAAAAATAAAAATAAAAATAATTTTTAAAAAAGACTGGGCACAGTGGCTCACAACTGTAATCCCAGCACTTTGGGAGGCCGAGGTGGGAGGATCACGAGGTCAGGAGATCGAGACCATCCTGGCTAACACAGTGAAACTTCGTCTCTACTAAAAACACACAAAAAAATTAGCCAGGTGTGGTGGCAGGCACCTGTAGTCCCAGTTACTGGGGAGGCTGAGGCAGGAGAATGGTGTGAACCTTGGAGGCGGAGCTCACAGTGAGCAGAGATCGTGCCACTGCCCTCTAGCCTGGGCTACAAAGCGAAATTCCGTCTCAAAAAAAAATAAAAAATAAAAAATTCCTTTGTTTAGTAAAACCTACTTTTACGCTAGACTTTTGATTTTGATTAATATATTTCTGAATTCTCCATTTCCTTCTGTAGCCCTAAGTTTGAGCAAATACCATGTGAATCTAAATATTGGTTCTTTGGAATAGGTTCTGACATATAAAAAGGCTTGATTCCCTCTCATGCCCTTATGAGGTCTTCTTTTTTCAGAGTATCAGTTGATATCCACACTGGTTTATGTGTCTCTATGCATCCTACCATTAAGAGGACTGGCTTTGAGGAGGGACCACCCAGGTTCAACAACCAGCCCTGTGACCTTGGCAACTTACCTATCCCCTCTGGGCCTTCGGGTCTTGGTCTGTAAAATTAGGATAAGAGTAACAGCTTCCTCCGGCCTGGCACAGTGGCTCACACCTGTAATCCCAGCACTTTGGGAGGCCGAGTCGGATGGAGAGGTCAGGAGATCAAGACCACCCTGGCTAACACGGTGAAACCCTGTCTCTACTAAAAATACAGAAAACTTAGCCAGGCGTAGTGGTGGGCGGCTGCAGTCCCAGCTACTCAGGAGGCTGAGGCAGGAGAATAGCGTGAACCCGGGAGGCGGAGCTTGCAGTGAGCCGAGATCGCGCCACTGCACTCCAGCCTGGGCGAGAGAGCAAGACTCCATCTCAAAAAAAAAAGATTAACAGCTGCCTCACAACCTCAACGCCTAGGACATAGTAAATGTTTTGTAAATGTTAGCTATTGTTAATGATTTTTTTGAGACAAGAGTCTCGCTCTGTCACCCAGGCTGGAGTGCAGTGGTGCAATCTCGGCTCACTGCAACCTCTGCTTCCTGGGTGCAAGCGATTCTCCTGCCTCAGCCTCCTCAGTAGCTGGGATTACAGGCGTGCGCTACCACACCTGGCTAATTTTTGTATTTTTAGTAGAGACGGGGGGTCTCACCATGTTGGTCAGGCTGGTCTTGAACTCCTGACCTCATGATCCCCCCGCCTCAGCCTCCCAAAGTGCTGGGATTACAGGTGTGAGCCACC
>NW_012103098.1:2053379-2096896 GCF_000951045.1 Mandrillus leucophaeus | reverse complement strand
TTAGCCAGGATGGTCTTGATCTCCTGACCTCGTGATCCGCCCATCTCGGCCTCCCAAAGTGCTGGGATTACAGGCTTGAGCCACCGCGCCCGGCCTGAAATTTTTTTTGAGAGAAGGTCTCACTCTGTCACCCATGCTGCAGTGCAATGGTGCTATCATGGCTCACTGCAGCCTTTACCTCCCAGGCTCAAGCAATCCTCCTGTCTCAGCCCCCTGAGTAGCTGGGACTACAGGTGTGCACCACCATGCCCAGCTAATTTTTGTATTTTTAGTAGAGACGGGTTTTTGCCATATTGTCCAGGCTGGTCTCAAACTCCTAGGCTCAAGTGATCCACCCACCTCGGCCTCCCAAAGTGCTGGCCACCACGTCCGGTCCTATCTTTCAATTTATTCAAATATTGTAAAACTCTCTTGCCTTTCTCCAGTGCTCACCTTCATGATCCCTAATGAAGAAGAACAGAGAACTCAAGGAACAGTTTAAAACTGTCTGCCCATCTGACTTGTGTCGGGCATTGTGTAGATGTGGGTGTGAGTATGCACATGTGCACTTGAACAGAATCTCCTTTAACTCTTGCAACATCGTTCAGGACAGGCCATAACATTCCCTATGGACAAAGAGCAAACTGAGAGCTTCCAGGTCATCCTTAAAGAGAAGCAAAGCTTAGCCACAAACCAGGCATGCCAGCTTCTACTGGGAAACCACATTACTGGGAAATTCGAGTTGGGGATTGTTGACAGAAGATGCAGCCCCAGAAGAGCATGGAACGAGGGGTAACTTATCAAAAACTGACTTCTGGTCATGACTCACCCCAGCTGAAAAGCCTCTCAAGGTTCCCTATTGCACTTTGCACAAGTCCAAAAGTCTCACTTTGGCCTATAAAGCACCAGGGCCAGGTGCGGTTGCTCATGCCTGTAATCCCAGAACTTTGGGAGGCCAAGATGGGCTGATCATGAGGTCAGGAGTTCGAGACCAGCCTGGCCAATATAGCAAAACCCCATCTCTACTAAAGATACAAAAAGTAGCCAGGTGTGGTAGCATGTGCCTGTAATCCCAGCTACTCGGGAGGCTGAGGCAGGAGAATCACTTGAATCTGGGAGGCAGAGGTTGCAATGAGCCGATATGGCGCAATTGCACTCCAGGCTGGGCAACAGGGCGAGACTCCGTCTCAAAAAAAAAAAAAAGACTGGCCCTGGCCTGGCGCACTGGATCACACCTGCAATCCCAACACTTTGGGAGGCTAAGGTGGGCAGATCACTTGAGGTCAGGAGTTCAAAACCAGCCTGGCCAACATGCCGAAACCCCGTCTCTACTAAAAATACAAAAATTAGCTGGGCGTGGTGGCACGTGCCTGTAATCCCAGCTACATGGGAGACTGAGGCAGGAGAATTGCTTAAAGCTAGGGGGCAGAGTTTGCAGTGAGCCAAAATCATGCCATTACACACCAGCCTGGGTGACAAGAGTGAAACTCTGTCTCAAAAAAAAAAAAAAAAGACTGGCCTGGCCCACCTTCACCTGTCCCATTCAGCTGTCCTACTCACCTGCCTTGCTTGCTGTATTTTAGCTGCACCTGTCTCCTTTCCATTTCATGAGTATGTCACTGTCCTTCCCACTGGCACACTCCCCATCCCACTTCCTGCACCCACCTTTACATAGGTGACACCTTATTGTTCCAGTATTTGCTTAACAAGATGGTCTCCTCAGAGAGGCTTTCCCTGCCCACCCCATCTAAACAGGTTCTCTCTCTCCCCAGTGGTAATATTTCTAATTTATACCTACATTTGTTTGTCATTTATTTGGGTTCTGTCCCCCTCTATAATCCTACAGATAGACATCAGTCCCCTTGAGCACAAAGACATGCCTGTCTCCATCACCATGAGGTCAACCCTTTCCCCGAGAGGCAGTGGGAAGACAAGAGGGTGGCTAGTGGGCAGCATCCAAGACCAGAGGTTGGCACACCCAGGAGGTATCCTGGCCATTCCCAACTTAGTCTCCGCTTCCTGCTGGCTTCATGGGGTAAGGGTTGTAATCCTCTGACATCATTGACCAAGGGGTCAGTGTTCAACCATTCTGTATGAACCCCCTATGCCCTGAAGCCTTGTCTGCCCACGAATCAGGCCTGCTTTCTGCGGGTGGGCATCAACCTGGGGCCTTATACTGGATGAGAACCTAAGGGCCAGGCCCGGACCCTGGGGACTGGCAGAACCTTCAGCCAGGGCATCATGCTGTTTTCAACCCATGAAAAACTGAATGAAATTCCACAAGCCAGCCAGGCCTGCTGTCAGTGATCAGCGGCCCTCCATTGCCACTGACTAGTCAGCTTCCTTCAGTCAGTCCAAATGAGGCCAGTCACATAATAACTCCCTGTGGCTAATTACCCAAGCAATCAGGTGAGCCCCACTGAAGAGTCACTGCTCACCTCATGCCATTCTTTACTGAGACCCAGCTGACTATGCTGGCCCTGCTGCCCCTGGAGCACAGGCCATGACTCCACATCCTCCATAACACCTGCCCTGCTTCCCTCCATGTTCTGGCTCCTGTAACCCCTGCCCCACCAGGTGTCCTGCTCACCTATGCTCTGTTGTCAGGGAAAAAACAATGGGTGTGGAGGCAGACAGCTGGGGTAAAGTTCAGAGTTAGTCAGTGATTCTCTGTGAGACCTTCTATGGGACCCTTTACCTCTCTGGGATCAGTTTCCTCATCTTTGCAAAATGGGGAGGAAACCACCTACTTTGCTGGCTGCTAGGAATCTGAAGAACAAAATGTGTATAAGCATTCTTTGCAAACTCTAAAGCACAACAGAATGATAAGAAATAATTGTCCTGACCTAAAGCCATCTCCTCCAAGAGGCCTCCCAAGATTGCTCCCCTTCTTTCTCTGTCTTCCTAAGGCACTTAGCTTGCTTTTCCTCAGTTGCTTACCTCAGAACAGGCACTGTTCCTCTTGACCCCGTTTTCTATCCTTGAGTGCCACAAGCCAAGGATTATGCTCCCATTCAACCCCAAAGACTGCTTCTCTCTCTCCACAGCCCTCTTTTCCCAATTTATGGGGAGAAAATATATTAATGGGCACAGTGTTCCAATTTTATGTTATTGTGCCATGCATTTTTCTTAAATTATTTTGCACCTTCAACTTCTTGTCTGCTAATAAGAGGTCACAGGCACCAAATAAGTGACCAAGGACACTCAGCAATACATGAAAAAACAGGCAGCAGTTCTTTGGGTTGGAGTCTCTTTTTTTTTTTGAGACGGAGTCTCGCTCTGTCTCCCTCTGTAGATCACTTGGGTTCATGAGCTTGAAACCAGCCTGGGCAATGTGGTGAAAACCCATAGCTACAAAGAATACAAAAATTAGCCAGGTATGGTGGTGCACGCCTGTAGTCCCAGCTACTTGGGAGGCTGCGGTGGGAGGATGGCTTGAGCCTGGGAGGTGGAGGTTGCAGTGAGCTGAGATGATGCCACTGCACTCCAGCCTGGGCGATAGAGCCAGACTTTGTCTAAAAAAAGGAAAAAAAAAATTGTATGAGGAATGTATACAGTGACTGGGACAGAGGACACAAACTGGTAGGCCCTGTGTCAAATGTGGCCCAGATGGCACTTTGCTTGACTAGCACAGTGAGGTGCTTTTTGTTGTTGTTGTTGTTATTGTTTTGTTGCTTTTTTTTTTTTTTTTTGGTGAGATAGGCTCTTGCTCTGTCACCCAGGCTGGAGTGCAGTGGTGCAATCATGGCTCACTGAAGCCTTGATCTCCCAGGCTTGAGTGATCCCCCCACCTCAGACTCCCAAGTAGCTGAGACTACAGGTGCGTGCCACCATGCCTGGTTAATTTGCATATTTTTTTAGAGATGGGGGTCTCACTATGTTGCCTAGGCTGGTCTCAAACTCCTAAGCTCAAGTGATCTGCCCCCCATTGGCCTGCCAAAGTGCTAGGATTACAGGCATGAGTGTGGCTGAGAGTTTTTTTACAATACTTTTTTTTATACAGCAAGACCCCATCTCTACAGAAAATTTTAAAATTAGCCAGGTGTGGTGGCCCAAGCCTGTAGTCCTAGCTATTCAGGAGGCTAAGGTGGGAGGATCACTTGAGCCTGGAAGTCAAGACTGCAGTGAGCTGTGACTTTGCCACAGCACTCTAGCCTGGGTGACAGAGTGAGACTTTGCCTCAAAAAAAAAAAAAAAAAAGGAAAGAAAAGAAAAAAGAAAGAAAGAAAAGACAAGAAAAAGAATTTCATCATACGGCAATACTCTCTCATGTCTGTTTTTTTTTAATTTTTTTTTTTTGTTCAGTTCCTCCAAGTAGCAATCATGTCTGGTTGCTTTTTTCTTTGTTGTTGTTGTTGTTGTTTTTGAGATGGTGTCTTCTTACTCTGTCATCCAGGCTGGAATGCAGTGGCGCCATCTCAGCTCACTGCAACCACTGCCTCCAAGTTGAAGCAATTCTCCTGCCTCAGCCTCCCGAGTAGCTGTGATTACAGGTGTGAGCCACAGCACTCAGCTAATGTGTGTGTTTGTGTTTCAGTAGAAGACGGGGTTTCACCATGTTGGCCAGGCTGGTTTTGAACTACTGACCTCAAATGATCTGCCCACCTCAGCCTCTCAAAGTGCTAGCATTACAGGCATGAGCCACCAGTCCCTGTCTGTTTTTTTATTTTGAGACAGGGTCTCACTTCATAGGTGCAATAATTGCGCACTGCAGCCTCTAACTCTTGGCTTCAAGTGACCCTCCTGCCTTAACCTCCTGAGTAGCTAGGATTACAGGCATGTGTCACGACACCTTTTCTTATTTTTTGTAGAAACGGGGTCTCACCATGTTGCCCAAGCTGGTCTCGAACTCTAGTCTCAAGTGATTCTCCCACCTCAGCCTCGCAAAGTGCTGAGTTTACGAGTGTGACCTGCTGTGTCAGGCGTCCTGTTTGTTTCTGAGATTCATCCATGTTTCTACATATATCAGATTATTCCTTTTCTTTTTTCTTTTTTTTTTTTTTTTTTGAGATGGAGTCTCGCTCTGTCACCCAGGCTAGAGTGCAGTGGCGTGATCTCGGCTCACTGCAACCTCCATCTCTCGGGTTCAAGCGATTCTCCTACTTCAGCCTCCTGAGTAACTAGGATTACAGGCGTGTGCCTGTAATTACCACGCCTGGCTAATTTTTGTATTTTTAGTAGAGATGGGGTCTCACCATGTTGGCCAAGTTGGTCTTGAACTACTGACCTCAGGTGGTCTGCCCACTTTGGCCTCCCAAAGTGCTGGGATTACAGGTGTGAGCCACTGCACCTGGCCTGTTTTTTTCTTTAATGTTAAACCACTCCTTTATTAAAAGGTGAATCATATTATTTCAACCATATAAATGCCCAGGGGATGGGGATTCAAGAGTTCCCGTTTGTTCAGGTCTTCAAAATATTGTACCCATATGAGTATATGTCTTCCAAAATACTTAAATCATAATATTTAATATATATATACTAGTTTAATAAAACATTACATATATTGTAAAACACAAAATACAGAAATGTTAAAAGGAAGAAGTAAAGAGGAGATAAATACTATTTTAAAATTATCTTGTTTGCCAAAGAAGTATGATCATTTTGCCCCTCATAAAATATTATATTAAATCATGTTATTACATTAAATGATATTAAAGACAATTATATTGAAGTATTAATAGTATTTTAATGAAATGAATATGATTGAAAATGTTTCTGTTTTTCTATACTACTAAAGTATAATTGAAGTACAAAAAGACACATATATATAAAGTGATAACCCCTCAGCCCTACCTGACCCCCAGGCCTTGGAATTGACCTCTCTAGGGTGAAACCTGGATGACTGCTTATTTTCAACATGGTAACCAGCGCAGGCGACAGCATTCTCCACGACCCTCATGGCCCTTTTGGAGAGGCTGGGGCAGGAGGGTTGTGAAGAAGGCTGTTCCTCTGGCCCTTGGAAGGGACTTGGCAAGGCAGGCCCAACAAGGAGAAGAGAGGATAAGGGGAGATACCACCACGGACCCTACACTCTCTCTCCATAGCCACCTGCTGGGCTTAGGCAAGCACTGCCTGAATCCATTTGCTGCCCAGAGTCCCTCATACCCCTACCTTTTCACCATGAGTGGAAACCACAGTCCCTGCCTGTCTCATGCCCTCTGTCCCAGTCCCTGCCTCTCCCTACTCTGCCATTCTTTCTTTCATATTAAGGTATAGCCCACATATTTAGGTTGGTGCAAAAGCAATTGCAGTTTTTGCTATTACTTTTAATGGCAAAAACTGTGATTACTTTTGTACCAATGTAATACAATAACTGTCAGGATACTGGTGTGGAGCTACAAGATGTTCACAAGGACATTTCATGTGTTTGTTTGATGCCTGTTACAGCTACAGAGCAGTTTATTTTTTTATTTTTTATTTATTTTTTGAGATGGAGTCTTCCTCTGTCACCCAGGCTGGAGTGTAATGCCACCATCTCGGCTCACTGCAACCTCTGCCTCGCGGGTTCAAGCGATTCTCCTGCCCCAGCTTCCCAGTAGCTGGGACTGCAGGCATGCACCACCACACCCGGCTAATTTTTGTGTTTTTAGTAGAAACAGGGTTTCACCATATTAGCCAAGCTGGTCTTGAACTCCTGACCTCAGATGATCCACCCACCTCGGCCTCCCAAAGTGCTGGGATTACAGGGGTGAGCCACTGCACCCGGCTGGTTTTTTTTTTTTTTTTTTTTTTTAGATGGAGTCTCGATCTGTCACCCAGGCTGGCGTGCAATGGTGTGATCTCCGCTCACTGCAACCTCTGCCTCCTGGGTTCAAGCGATTATCCTGCCTCAGCCTCCTGAGCAGCTGGGATTATAGGCATGTGCAACCATGCCCAGCTAGTTTTTGTATTTTTAGTAGAGACGGAATTTGACCATGTTAGAGCCAGGATGATCTCCATCTTTTGACCTCATGATCCGCCCGCCGCGGCCTCCCAAAGTGCTGGGATTACAGGCATGAGCCATGGCGCCTTGCCCTAGTGTTCGTATTTTCATCTGTGGCCAAAATCTTGATCGTTTTAACAATTTATATTCTAATCATTTCCTAAACTTAAGCTTCTCATGTTTAGATTACAAAGTTGCTTTCTCTATATTCTTGAAATTACCTACTTCCTCCGCCTGAAAGACTTATTCCAATCACTTCACATAACCTCCAAATTTGAACTTAAAAATCAAGGAAGATCCTTAAGTTAGGAAGCATGCCTAAGGTAAAAGATAATCCTAGGGCACAGCTAAGCCAAATAACAACCCAGATTTCTGGGAAGCTGCCACTTACTATTAATCTCAACCTGACCATTGTCTTACAAATTATATTGATAAATCGTTTAATTACTATGGTCCAGTTCAAATATGTATCATTTTACTTCCTTGTTACCAGTTATGCCATACACAGCACAGTAAATAATGAAGTTTCTGGGCTTTTCTTAGTTAACCTGAAGATCTGGCTTGTCAGTGTTCAGACTTGCTAAAACTTATTTACATATTTATCTCAGTATAATCCAAATGTCTGGGTTAGAATCTATTTTCTGAGTATTTACTTTCTTTAGAAAGTAGAATTGCATGCACCTGAGACCTCTGGAATTTGCTATAGCATTGGACCAGATGTCCATTAATATACCTGAACAATCTTACCTTTAAAGTCAACATCCATTAGGTTCTAGCAACTTCCTATTTCTCATTCCTTTAAACCTTTTAATACCTGTTGTTTCCTTCCACATACTAGTACTTTCCTATAGACATATTAGGGTGGCACAAAAGTAATTGCACCAATCTAGTATTTTCAAAATCCAGTACATGTTTAGGTTTTGTATGCAACTCCCTATAACATTTTTCTATTTCAGTGCAACCATCTCTGGCAATTAGAAGAGTAACAAATTAGAATGAATACTTAATATCCTCCTTCCAAACCTATACAAAAATCAAGCCCCAAATATATTGACAACCCTGGAAATGATGTGTCCTACTTTCATTTAAAAAATAAAACAGAGTAAAAGAACTAACTAGATGTATAGTACCTGATGCCACATGTTTTTTGGGATGGGGTTTTGCTCTTGTTGCCCAGGCTGGAGTGCAATGGCGTGATCTCGGCTCACTGCAACCTCTGCCTGCCAGGTTGAAGCGATTCTCTTGCCTCAACCTCCTGAGTAGCTGGGATTACAGGCATGCGCCACCACACCCGGCTAATTTCGTATTTTTAGTAGAGACAGGGTTTCTCCATGTTGGTCAGGCTGGTCTTGAACTCCCAACCTCAAGTGATCTGCCCACCTTGGCCTCCCAAAGTGCTGGGATTACAGGCGTCAGCCAGGGCACCTGGTCCCCTGGTGCTACTTTTTTAAACTCTTGCATTAACTCCACAGGTCTCAAAATAGCTAATAAAGAAACCATGTCTCCAATCATTTCAATACAAGCTGTAAGTGCCTTAAAAAATTTCAGCTCTGGCATTACTTCTGTTTAAAAGTGTCAAGATAAAACTTCACTGAAACATCTGCTGCCACTATTACTTTAGGAATCTGTATCCATTTAGGGATTTTTTCTTTTCTCCTAGAGTACTATAGCCATTTGTCAATAAAAAGTAGCATTCAGTATGCTTAACTTTCACTATCAAAAAAGTGATCTGCTAAGAAGTGACAATTGGATTCAATCCAAGAAGTCCTTGGATTTTCTATTCTACCAGAACTCAACTTTCCCAATTAAGTTGTTAGTCTTCAAGATAGGGACCCTTTCCAAATGTGATGCAACAGCCTGGTCTTTAGCAAATAAAAACCCCATATAAAATTCCATTTAAAAATTAAATATAAGCACACAGGAGGCCAGGTGCCGTGGCTCATGCCTATAATCCTAGCACTTTGGGAGGCCAAGGCAGATGGATCACCTGAGGTCAGGAGTTGAAGACCAGCCTGGCCAACATGGCAAAACCCCGTCTCTACTAAAAATACAAAAATTAGCCGGGCGTGGTGGTACACGCCTGTAATCCCAGCTACTCGGGAGGCTGAGGAAGAAGAATCACTTGAACCTGGGAGGTGGAGGTTGCAGTGAGCCGAGATGGCGCCACTGCACTCCAGCCTGGGCGACGGGAGCGAGACTCCATCTCAAAAAAAAAAAAAAAGCACACAGGGGTGTGCACACAGTTCAGAAACCAGGAAACGCATGACGATAAACAGAATCCTATTTGATTGTCTTTATGACTTTTAAGAAGTGAGCATGACGCCAGGAGTGGCAGCTCATGCCTGTAATCCCAGCACTTTGGGAGGCCGAGGTGGGTGGATCACCTGAGGTCAGGAGTTCAAGACCAGTCTGGCCAACATGGTGAAACCCCGTCTCTACTAAAAATACAAAAATTAGCCGGGTGTGGTGGTGTTCGCCTGTACTCCCAGCCGCTCGGGAGGCTGAGGCAGGAGAATCACTTGAACCTGGGAGGCAGAGGTTGCAGTGAGCTGAGATTGCACCACTGCACTCCAACCTGGGCAACAGAGTGAGACTCTGTCTCAAAAAAAAAAAAAAAAATGTAAGCATGAAAATAAATCTTTATTTTCAGTTATTACCCACCAGTAAGAGAAAGTTAGGTTCACAGTTTTGGCTCTCGACACAAAGTGAAGTAGGAGGCAAATTTGTATCCATCATGTACAACGAATGGACCAACTTTTTAAGTTCTGGCTATCTTGAAAACTTGCAACATACCAGGTGTTGCTGTGTTGTCTCTCAAGATAGCAATGGGTGACACTGAGTAGAAGTTGTGAAGTGTTTTCTACAGTATGCTGCTGGAAATCAGAGGTTTATAAACATTGTACATGTTCAGAAATGAGACAGATACTTGAAAAGTCTAAACACACCGATTTAGGAGTGTGTATGTTGCCGTCTCAAGAAGGGTCAATAGTCCATATGGACTAAATTAATCTCTGGGTAGCAGGTATATTAGACATTAGCATCAGTGCAGAACATGCTCAGTATCATAAGAACCAAAACACCAGCACAAGTTTATCCATCATTAAAAACAATTACCACCTTAAACTGTCAGAATAGTAGGTAACTGAGATTAATAAATCTAATCCAAATAAGTAACTCTTGTAAAGTACAATTTCTCTTTTAGAAGTATATGTGAGAACCAATCAGCTAAATAGAAATGTTTAAGATTGAAGATGTCCAATATTTTTAAAACTGGACATTACCATATATAGGCAGAACATTTCTAAAAATGAAGTGACAAATGATTCTTAAAACTTAAAAAAGGCCGGGTGCGGGTGCGGTGGCTCAAGCGTGTAATCCCAGCACTTTGGGAGGCCGAGACGGGCAGATCACAAAGTCAGGAGTTCAAGACCAGCCTGGCCAATACGGTGAAACCCCCGTCTCTACTAAAAATACAAAAATTAGCTGGGAATGGTGGCGGACACCTGTAGTCCCAGCTACTCGGGAGGCTGAGGCAGGAGAATGGTGTAAACCCGGGAGGCGGAGCTTGCAGTAAGCTGAGATCCAGCCACTGCACTCCAGCCTGGGTGACAGAGCGAGACTCCGTCTCAAAAAAAAAAAACTAAAAAAAATTCCTTCCCTGTTTATCAATAAGTGTGGCAGAATAAAAGACAATCCTATAAAACTTTTCTTATTCATCATTCTCTCCATGGATGTTTTAATACGTGGTGATGCTCCCATAAAAGGAATCCATTGTTAACGTAATTTTCTAAGGGAGGAAGAGGTAAAAGATAATTATCACTTTCTGTGGAACAAATACTCAACTTAGGACCAAATAATAGCAATCTAGGAAATTTAGAAACAGTAAAGATTTTCGGTTTATATTTAATGGTTGGTGCTACTGTTCTAACCTTATAAAGTAAAGCTGTCTGCTTCCCAAATTCCAAAAATTAAAATAATCCCCAACCTCATCCTACCAACCAGTGCCCTTTGGATTTTTGTTTGTTTGTTTTAGAACAAGGAAGGGTTAAATGGTTGCTGATTATGGATATACCATTTTGATTTTAGGACCTTTCACACACAGAAATCATACCAAATGGCCAGACACTTTACAGAACACTTTAAATATTACACATTGGCCAAATCAACTTATTCCACCCACCCTGGTGGAGGCGGGGTGGGGAAACCCGTACCTATAAAGCTACTTCACTTGACAGGATGTGGCTACCAGCAATAAGTAGCTTGAACAACTTTCACCAATAAGATGTGTCCAGTTTAGATTTTAAAATAGGAAAGACACGCATTGAAAAAGTGAATACAGTTGAAAATGTAAATCCGTTGTCATTTGAACCTGATGAACCATGCAAGGAGCAAGGGTTAATAAACCAATGTGCTTTGAATTTGTTCAAATACTGATATTTCTGTATATATTTAGGATATATATATATATTTATATATATAACAGCTATCATGAGAAGTTAAAAAAGATTTTTCCCCAAAAATGGAAATATTAAAACTAAGTTAAAATACATGTAGTTAGTATTCCACACAGCATAAAATCTGACAAATCAAAGTTTAACATGTCCCAGGTGACCATGTGTGAAAATGCAAAGCAGGTATTAAAACCAATATGTCCAATATTTAAAACCAGTTTGTAATTGGGGAACTTCTAAATCCTTAATCAAAAAACACAAATGAAGCGAAAGCTTTAAACTGGTACACACTGTTCACACCTGTATTTCAGGTTTGGAGATGTATATTTGCAAGCAGCAATACAAAAGTATTCATGAAGAATGCATAATCTCTGAAAATTATGAAAAATCCCTGCTACCAATACCTTTTTTTTTTTTTTCTTTTTTGAGACGGAGTCTCCTCTGTCGCCCAGGCTGGAATAGAGTGGCGCGATCTTGGCTCACTGCAACCTCCACCTCCCAGGTTCAGTCAATTCTCTTGCCTCAACCTCCCAAGTATCTGGGACCACAGGTGAGTGCCACCACATCCGGCTAATTTTTTGTATTTTTAGTGGAGACGGGGTTTCACCATGTTAGCCAGGATGGTCTCGATCTCCTAACCTCGTGATCCGTTCGCCTCGGCTTCCTAAAGTGCTGGGGTTACAGGCATGAGCCACCGCACCCAGCTACCAGTACATTTCTAAATACAAAACGGACTCATATTTGTTGCTTCTGTGTAACAAGAGATGTTCATTTTTAAAACAGATAAAACTCAGTGTTTGGGTGTGAATGGTATGAATGACAGTCTTTTTTTTTTTTTTTTAATTTCTTAGTTGTTTGGAATCTTTAAGCATGCAAAAGCTTTGAACAGAAGTGTTCACAAAGGAACCAGGGTTGTCTTATGGCATCAGTTACGCCAGAGCCAGGAATGCCTCTGGGTCATCCACATCAGGAGCAGAAGCACTTGTCGGTCCTGCTGCCACAGTTTGGGCGCCCACCATGCCCATATCCACCTCTTCCTCCCCTGCCACCAAGACCTGGGCAGCCAAGGTCTCCAAAATTGATCTCCAGCTGAGACGTTAAATCATTTGCTGGCTTCTGGAAATGATGGTCCATAACTGATTCTTCAGCATGAGCCTCTTCACTTTTTGATTTATGAAGAACAAATCCCTTCTTCCACTGCCCATCAGCACCTTCATTTGGTTTTTGGATATTACATTTTACTTTTGCCCAGTCCTTATTTTGAATAGCCTTCCACTCATCCAAAGTCATCTCTTTTGGACCCTCCTTTTTTACCTCTTCCACTTCATTCTCCTTATTTTCAGTGTCTGCCACTGGAAGATGTTCCTCACCTTCAGGTGTTTCCTCAGTCATATTTGATGGATCCAAGTCAGTTAATTCATCTTTGACAGTTCCCCAGCGGTAAGATCTGCTACCTCCACATTTGTCCTCATGCTTCAGGCCACTTGTAATGTGAAAAAGAAGATCACTTCCACGATGCCTGTCAAATTCATGTTTGCCACAAGAATCAGATCCATCTCCTCAGCCTATTCCACATCCACGGCCCTCTCGACTTCTTCCAAGACCACCACGACCCCGAAGAGGTTGGCCAATAATCAGTCTATCATGTGAAAATTCACCTCCTTCACCCTTTTCTTCAAGTGGCTT
Source organism: Mandrillus leucophaeus (assembly GCF_000951045.1). Classification (NCBI taxonomy): domain Eukaryota; kingdom Metazoa; phylum Chordata; class Mammalia; order Primates; family Cercopithecidae; genus Mandrillus; species Mandrillus leucophaeus. The sequence goes on along the minus strand of NW_012103098.1, from coordinate 2,083,858 downwards.
TTCAAATCTTTGTTCACGAGGTAGTCACCTTTCTGGTCTTCTATCAATTATTTTCCCTTCACCCTGAAGTTATTGATCAGGTCTTCTTCCAACTCCTCATCTCTCATCTCTCTCTCTTTCTTTCTTTCTTGCTTTCTTGCTTTCTTTTCTTTCTTTTTCTTTCTTTCTCTCTCTCTCTCTTTCTCTCTTTCTTTCTTTTGACAGAGTCTTGCTCTGTCGCCCAGGCTGGAGTGCAATGGCGTGATCTTGGCTCACTGGAACTTCTGCCTCTGGGGTTCAAGTGATTCTCCTCCCTCAGCAGATGGGACTACAGACACACACCAACATGCCCAGCTAATTTTTTGTATTTTTAGTAGAGACGAGGTTTCGCCATGTTGGCCAGGCTGGTCTCAAACTCCTGACCTCAAGTGATCTGCACCCCCTCAGCCTCCCAAACTGCTGGGATTACAAGCATGAGCCACTGTGCCCGGATTCTTCCTTCCTTTCATTGATGTCTGCTGTGTGCCTGCACTGGCTGGACTGGCTGCTACCACTAGGCAGGACTGTGACATGCACCCCTCTAGCTGTGCTCCCAGCCAAGTGAAGCCCTCCCTAAGGTTGATTTGATTAGAAGGGAGCATAGAAAAGGCCTGTCTCTAAGAGAGGAGGCCTGATTTACTCTCCTGAGCTGAGAGCAAAAAAGTTGAGCTGTTTCCCAGCTCTGCTTATAACCATGGGGCCAAAGTCTCTTCTCTCCCTGAGCCTTGCTCTGGGCAGTGGGGTGATGGAGAGAAGCTCTACAGATCTTCTCAGTGCCTTTGTGCTGGGTCATGTGATAGATCTAATATGATGGCCAGGGAGGGGCTGCTGGGGATGGGCAGCCTTGGCAGGTGGAGGCAGGGCAGTCTGCAGGCACTAGATGTTTTGTCTGCCATTGCTGGCAACACTCCAGCACCTAGAGGATTAAATAGGGCATACAAATAATAGCCTTACTGTGGTGCCTGACTCATAACTGGTGCTTACCAAATGGAGTTCTCTTCTCTCATGCTGGCTCCCTGAGAGTGTACCGGCACCTGCCCACATCAGCCAGATCCCTCCCTTGCAACAAGATCTTGGGTTCCTGGAGGATGCCTGCCATCCCCCACAGCCAGGCCCACCTCCAGATAGGATGATGGGTGGGCTCTTTAAGGAAACTGAAGGTCTGGGGCAGAGAAACCTCAAAAGAAGAGGAGCAACTAGAATGCTCATTCATTGCCATTGGCAGTTTCTTATGACATCATACGCTCTTACCTTCTGAGGCAGCTACTCCATTCTGAAGACTTACCCAAGAGAAATAAAAACACATTCTCACACAGACATGCACGGGGACTATTCATAGCAGCTTTATTCATAGTAGCCAAAAACTGGAACCAACCCAAATATCCATCAATAGGAGAATAAATAAACCAGTGTGCCTATCCATCCATACAATGGAGACAACTACTCAATGATAAAAAAGAAAGAACAACTGTTACACAGGGCAGCATGGAGGAATCTGGAAAACATTATATTGGCCAGGCTTAGTGGCTCACACCTGTAATCCCAGCACTTGGGAGGCCAAGGCGGGCGGAGCGCTTGAGCCTACGAGTTAAGAGACCAGCCCGGGGAACATAGTGAAATCCTGTCTCTAAAAACAAACAAATGAACAAAAAAATTAGCCGGGCATGGTAGAGCATGCCTGTAGTCCCAGCTACGACTCAGGAGGCTGTGGTGGGAGGATCACTTGAGCCTGGGAGTTGGAGGCTGCAGGGAGCCATGATGTCACCACTGCACTACAGAAGGAGAACACAGCAAGATCCTGTCTCAAAAAATATATATAAAAGTAAAAAACATTATATTGATGAAAGGAGGCCACACACAGAACAAAACACATGTATGACGACATTTGGGTGAAATTCTAGGACAGCAAAACTCATCTCTGATGCTGGAGGTCAGAACAGTGGTTACTTCTGGGCTAGGGGACATTGGTGGGGAAGGGGCACAAGGGAATTTCCTAGGGTGAAGAAGCTTGCTCAGGGTCATGGTTACACGGGTGTCCCTCTATGTAAAAGTCATTGCGCTGTATTATACATTCAAGATTGGTGTAATGTAAGTTACCCCTCAGTAAGAAAATAAGCCTCCAGGGTATGCTCCGATATGAGGAGTCTCTTGGGAGGGAGCAGCTGCAAGGAGGAGCAGGCAGTGGCCCTGGGCCTGCACATTAGCACTTCCTTTGTTTAACTCACCCTGCAGGCCCCTGGCTGAGAACTAAGCCTCCTGGTCAGTGACAATGGGAATATCTAACCCAAGGGCTGGGGAATAAGGTCATAAACATGTAAATGGCAGTTTACAGCAGGGCGATTTTGGAGGCTTTTATCACCAGTATGTCAGTGCCTTTTATGGCAACTCATAAATATACCTCCTATTAGTTTCAGCAGATTACAGCCAAGGCCAAGTCATGCCCTCAAGTGGGCTGGACCACATGTCACCTCCAAAGGGCTTTTCTGAGGCCCCAGGACTGCCTGGCAGGAGTGGGACCAGAGGGTCAGCTGTAGCCAAGCTGGCTGGAGGAAGTCAGCCCAACATGTTCCTTTGGGGATCCTGATGCAGGAGAGGACGAGGCTTCACCTTAGTAGACCCTCACAACTGCACCCAGCATGAGTGGGGTGCAGATTGGGCAAAGCCAACCCTGCGGTGTCTTCTCCCCAAGCTCAGCCCATCCACTTCTCCCTTCCTCCAAGCACGAGCCCTGTCTCAGACTGTACCCCACCCAAGCTAAACTTCTGAGCACTGGCTCTGCAGGAGAGACCCCCCCGCCGACCAAGGGACCCACACACACTCACTGGGCACAGAGACCACAGTCACCGTTTATCGGGCACCTACTCAACATGGTTCCTCCTGCCCAGCTGTTGTCCACCTCACATGTGTGCGGCACTCATCAGATGACCTGTCCATGGGGAGGTCCCTTTAACCCTCACCACAACCCTGTGTGGCAGGCAGTATTCTGCCCACTTTACAGGTGACAGAACAGAGGCTTTCAGAAAAGTCACCTGGCCATGGTCTCTCTACCTAGCCAGCGTTAGACATTCTCCAACATAACATCCAAGAGCTGCAGCCAGGCAGAAAGCCTGGTCCCGGCCCCGTCCCCTGCACTCCCTCTAGAGTCAACTCTCCAGGTGGGGCAAAGGCAAGTGAGAAAATACAACAAAGGATTTAAATCCAGCATATACAGACAGTCCCTGACTTACATGGCTCAACTTGGGGTTTTTTTACTTTACAATGGTGCAAAAGTCATATACATTCAGTAGAAATCATACTTCAAGTATCCATACGATCATTCTGGTTTTCACTTTGAGCACAATATTTGATAATTACATGAGATACTCAACACTTTATTATAAAACAGGCTTTGTGTTAGGTGACTTTCTTTTTGTCTGTTTGTTTTTGTTTTTGAGACGGAGTTTCACTTTTGTTGCCCAGGCTGGAGTGCAATGGCACGATCTCAGCTCATTGCAACCTCCGCGTCCCAAGTTCATGCAATTCTCCTGCCTCAGCCTCCTAAGTAGCTGGGACTACAGGCATGTGCCACGAAGCATGGCTAATTTTTGTATTTTTAGTAGAAATGGGGTTTCACCATGTTGGTGAGGTTGGTCTCAAACTCCTGAGGGCAAGTGATCCGCCCTCCTCAACCTCCCAAAGTGCTGGGATTACAGGCGTGAGCCACCGTGCCCAGCCTGTGTCAGGTGACTTTGACCAGTTGTAGGCTAATGTCAGTGTTGTGGGCATGTTTAAGGCAGGCTGGGCTAAGCTATGATGTTCAGTAAGTTAGGCATATTAAATACATTTTCATTTTACAGTATTTTTAACTTGTAAAGGGTTTCATTGGGATGAAACTCCATAGCAGGTTGAAGAGCATCTGTATAAAGATCTAAAAATGAATAAGGAAAACATAAAAACCAGAGTGGAAAAATGGGGAAAGGATATAAGCAGATTCTTCATGGAAAAAGGAAATAAATAGAATTCAGAGAGGTGAGGGGGGGAAAAGAAAAAAAGGAAATAAAAACGATCACTCAGTAAGAAAAGATAAGCAAACTCTTAAGTAATGAGAAAAATTCCCTTTGAAGAGAGGTTTTAGCAAAGTGTTAGTACAAGTGCCTATGCTGGGGGTGGTCACAGGCTTTTTGGAGGGTGATTTAGCCCCTGCCCCCCAGCTCAGCAATTCCACCTCCCAGCGCCTCCCCGTGGAGAGTCTGGCAGAGACCTGCAGTGTGGCGGCCACTGTAGTGAGCTGTAACAGCACCACTGCAAACAGCCTGGATGTCCAGCAATAAGGGATGAGGTGAACCCTGTGGGTTTCCCATATATGCACAGCCTAGTGGCAATTACAAGGACTGAGGAGGGAAATGTTTGGCTTTGGGATGCTGTATGTCTAAGGAGACAGACTACTTACTCCCCACGGTTCCCTGCGGCAGAGCAGGCTCTCCGGGAAGCACCCTAGCTGTAGATTCGGGAAGATGAGGCTGGCTAGATGCTTCCTGCCCTGCTTGGAGGTTGGCTTCCCCCATCTCCCACCTGCCCCCATCCCAACCCAAACCTAACTGCAGTTGTTGGGGATAAAGGAGGAAATAAGTCTGGGTGTGGTAGCTCATAACTGAAAATCTAAAACTCTGGGAAGCAGAAGCAGCAGGATAGCTTGAGCCCAGTAGTTCAAGACCAGTGTGGGCAACATAGTGAGACCTTGTCTCTTGAAAAAAATCAAAACAGGCTGGGCGCGATGGCTGATGCCTGTAATCCCGGCACTTTGGGAGGCCAAGGTGGGAGGATTGCCTGAGCCCAGAAGTATGCTGGGATTACAAGTGTGAGCCACCGTGACCAGCCCTGTATTATGTTTTTTTGTGTTTGTTTTTTTGTTTTTGAAACGGAGTCTCACTCTGTCACCCAGGCTGGAGTGCAGTGGCATAATCTCAGCTTATCGCAACCTCCGCCTCCCGGGTTCAAGCAATTCTCCTGCCTCAGCCTCCTGAGTAGCTGGGATTACAGGTGCCCACCACCATGCCCAGCTCATTTTTGTATTTTTAGTAGTGACAAGGTTTCACCATGTTGGCCAGGCTGGTCTTGAACTCCTGACCTCAGGTGATACAACTGCCTCAGCCTCCCAAAGTGCTGGGTGTATTATGGTTTTAAAGTAAAAATGTATTCATATATTTCTTATATAATAAACAACAAATAATTTTAAAAGGTTTTTTTTTTGGCCAGGTGCGGTGGCTTACGCCTGTAATCCCAGCACTTTGGGAGGCTGAGGTGGGCAGATCATCTGAGGTTAGGAGTTCGAGACCAGCCTGGCTCAGCCTCCCAAGGAGCTGGGATTACAGGTATATGCCACCACGCCTGGCTAATTTTGTATTTTTAGTAGAGACAGGGTTTTACCATGTTGGTCAAGTTGGTCTCCCACTCCTGACCTCAGGTGATCCGTCCACTTTGGCCTCCCAAAGTGCTGGGATTACAGGCATGAGCCACCATGCCCAGCCAAAATGTTTAAATTAGTAAAAAAAGAAAATTCTGGAATTTTTTGTAGAAGTGGGGTCTCACTAAGTTGCCCAGGTTGGTCTCAAACTCCTAGGCTCAAGCAATCCACCCAAAGTGCTGGGATTACAGGCATGAGTCACTACACCCAGCCTAAAAAAGTTTTTTGAAAGCTTAAAGCGAGGAAGAAAAAGGGAAAACTGAAGTTAAGGAAACCAGTGAAGAAGCTGTTGGCAAACGGTGGTAAGACCTGAGCCTGGGTGTCCCCATCTGTGAAATGGGTATACCCCCAATCCCTATAGTCACTGAAGCTGTTGAGAGGACTGTTGGCTAATGACAGTGAACTCTGCAGTCTGTGAGGTTGGTGCCCCAGATACTTAGCTGGAGGCCCTTGTACGGGCCTACCTCTATGGGGCCACCCTCCCCACTATGCCTGATCCTCACAGCACACTGGCCCCAGGTCACGGGAGCCGACCTGGGACACACAGAAAGATCTGGCCATGGGGCTACCTCCCAGAGCAGACACCAGCCCTTGATGGGCCCAGCAGCCATGTTGGATCTCCATGCCAATCAGTCTTATGAGCCACAGCTCAGCTTAGACTCAGGCTCCAGGAATAGGTCCCCAAGACACCCTCATTCCCCAGTGCCCAGCAGTATCGGGACAACCAAAATTAGCCTCAAACTCCCCAGGCCTTCCGCAGGGATATGATACTCAGCAGCTCCTGGGGCTGCCCAGGCTGAGAAATACCTGTCCCCAGTCCCGGGCAGAGAGCCACAAGCCTGACTGAAAGAACAAGGTGAAGCTAAAGACTCAAAAGCAGGTCCTTGCCTCCTGTGACTGCAGGTACAGCCCAGTGAGGAGCAGCAGGGCTGTCAATGGTCCCCTGAATTGGCACCCACTTCCTGGGTTTAGCACCACTGTGGCCTCAGAAGGCCCTAAAGGAGGGTTGTCGTGGCATGGACCATGGGCTCCTCACATAGCTCCTCTGGCCCAGGGGAACACGTGTGCCAGAGGCAGCTGCTCCGGGCATCACTGTTGGTAGGTCCAGATGAGGGACAGGCCTCTGCCTGGGCGTGTCAGGATGCAGAGAGGCTGCCTCAGTCCTGCTGCGGCAGCCAGGGTCCCCACACACTAACACTAATGTCAGCGAGGTCCAGGAGGTTGTCTCTACATGAGGCTGTGATAAGGCTGCGTGGGAGCCTGCATGCAGGCTCAGCATCATCCTGCCTGGGCGGGAACCCTGGCCCACCTTTGCTGTGGGACTTCAGCCAAATGACAGCCTCTCTGACCCTCAGTTTCCTCATCTGCAAAAGTAGCATCTGACAACATGCACTGACCCCCGGAGCTGGTGTGTATGTTTGGCTAATGGTTCACTCTCAGAAGTATCTGCCCCTACCCACCTCATAGGTGCGGTCAGGTGAGTTCTTCTCTGCTTCTGTTTCCTCGTTGCACCTGGAAGAAGCTAGAGGACCTGCTCTCCTAATTGCTCCTCTACCACTGATGTTCTAAGACGGGGACACTGACTTGTCACTCTCTGCCAATGTAGGAGCCAGGCACTGTCCCTGTTGGCTCAGGGCTGGGCTCCTAGTAAGTAAAAGCCTAAAGGCTCAGGGAGGTCATTTAAGGTCTAGGGTCCAGTGGACTTTTGGATGCATCGCAGCCTCGGCTGAGCCCTTCTAGCAGCCTTGTGGTGACTGAAGCCTGGGGCGGCTGCTCCATTGTCTCCTGTCCATCCCGCTCATCTGCTCAACAACCCTTAGGAGGAAACACACAGGAGGGTCCTGCCCTCTAGTGGCCGCCGGCAGCCAGGCCTCTCCTCACAGGGCTACGCCCCCGACCTCAGAGGAGCCCACTGCCCTCTCTCCCTGTTCTAGTGCCTGCCGCACAGCAACGAGCAGGCATTTCCTGGGGGTGAAGCTGAGGCTGGCCCCATGAGCTGGCACTCAGCAATCTTTATCTCCAAGCATCTTTGAGTCCTGGGCGGCCCTGCTTCCAGATGTGAGCCCTAAGCCCATGGGGCTGGTTGGTCCTGGGCTGTGCCACAGGGTTTCAGTCCACCGTGAAGAAGGCCTGATGATGTCCAGGTAGAGGACACCTGTTGGCAATGATTGACATAACACTGCAAAGAGAGAGCCTGGTGGGGCACCAGCCTCTGCCCAGGCTGGGGTCCGGGGCCTTCCCCCATGTGCCCACACGCCATGCTTCCCCTGTTACAGCCTCTGCCGTCAGACTGCCCACCAGCATCTGTGGTTGGGGAGAGCACGATGGGAGTCGAGAACCTGGGCTGGGGCTTGACAAAAAGGGGCTTTGCCTCTGGCCACCTCCACCTCTGCTCCAAGTGGAGGGGGCAGGGAACACAGGGAGGAGGTAAAGTAAGGTGAAGTCCGCCTCTCTAGAAGCACCTCTGCATCCTTGGTCCCCCAAGGGAAGCACAAGTGTGTGGCCAGTCAGATAAAGCAGGCGTTTCCTTGCCTTTATGGAGCCACAGGCTGAGGCTGGGACCATGGGTCAGTGAGGGGTTCAGGAGGCCCCCTTTATACCTCTCTCCCAGGCCCTGAGCCCATCATCCCTTCGTTCTTAGAGTGAAACTGTGAAGAGCGGCAGCTCTGTGCCAGGCGAGGAGGATTTGGCAGTGGAAAGGGTGAGCTTGCCTTGCCCTGGGGGCAACTGGCACCTGGGGTAAGAGGTGGCCGGTGACAGCCTGAGCCCTCTGGAGAGCAGAGGCCCCGTTATGCACAGGGCCAGTATACCCGATGCTCGGGGAGCTCCCAACAACCCCACCCAGTCCTGCAGGAGACCCCAAAGCTCTAGGGAAGAGCCTGTCCCAGGAAGCACAGGGCCTCGAAGTTCTGACAAGGACACTGGAGTTCCAGGCACACCCCACACATGCACACACTTCCTCCTTCCAATTAGCACTAATTGCACGACTGGGAAAACCCACAGACCATGAAGCAGAAGCAGTTAGCTCCGCAGGGCCCCGGCGAGGCAAGCCCTGTGAGGCCCCAGGTGAGCCAGGCTCTGGGGGATGGGTCCTGGAGTCTCTGTCTCTCTGAGAGGGGATCAGGTGATAGGGCCACATCTGCCAGGGTCCCTAGTGGCCCCTCCAGAAGATGGGAATTGTCCCAGGACCAGGACAGAAGCTGGGTGTGGGGGAGCCTGACAAACACCCCCCTCTCAGCCTGGCATTTAAGGCTCCCCTAAACCTGGCCCTACCAGCATCCTCCCTCCCTCTTTCATTTCTTTCATTTCTTCTGCTCCTAGTTCTCACTGCCTAAGTCACCCACTGATTAATTCTTTATTTCACTCCATTTATTCATGCATTATGTGTCCAGGAGCTCTCCGGTGGCGGGACCCCGGGACCACAGAGATGGATGTGCCAGGCCTGGCTAGTCAGGAGGGCCTTGGAGCCAGGACCTTTTCCAGGGCCCCAGAGCACTGGATGGTCAGAATCAAAACAGGGCTAAGGCAGGTCCGGGGGAAGGGAAGGGTCCCGATGCTTACCTCCTTCCTACTTGAGCTGCCCTCTCTCCTACCACCTATCCAGCCAGGCCTGGGCCCAGGTTGGCAGAGACCACACTGCAGGGCAACCCCTCTGCTGGCTCTACTTCATTCTTGGTGGGAAGGAGGTGGCCAGGCTGAGCACTGTGTGCTTATGAATAGAAGTATCAGCTTTGCTTGGCACTCTCTGGGTGAGGCTATGGGTCCCTTGATCTTTCAGACTGCACTCAGGGCATGTGCCAGGCTGTGTCCACATCTATGGCCAAGCTCAAGACAGAAGCTCTGCCAGGAACAGTTATGACTAGGGGACAGGAAGAGAGGCAGGCACCAAATCTGAGCTGCTCTGGGGTGGGTCTAGCCCTTGGGGAGAAGCGGGGACTGGCCCTTAGCAAGAGGCTGGCTCTGGAACTCGCATGCTTGAGTAGTCTGGGCGCCAGCCCCAGAGTGAGGGCCCTGAGTCAACGCTTTATATAACACTGCATGGCTCAGACCCTCAGCCCTGAGCAGGGGTAATGGGAACAAGACCCCTCGGCCCACAGGTGTGTGTCTGGCCTGACCCCTGGCTCCCGTTCTCCAGAACATCCCCACCACAGAGACAGAGGCTCAGCTCCACTCCCTTCCCTTCCCCCGCTTAGAGACCAACCTGGTCCTGGGCAATTTGGTGTTGCCATGACAACCACATACTTTCTTCTTCCCTACTTAGCCGATTGAATCTGAGTTGCAGATGAAATCCTGGTGAGTTGTGTATTTAGAAAGCATTTGGCCATTTGGAGCGCTCGATGCATCTTTCATCTCCCAGATGCCTCTGATACCCATCCCTTGTCTCTTGATGGCTGAGGGAGAGGATATGCGCCCTGCACCCTCTCCCCATGCCTGGGGTAGTCCTGGTCCAGTGGCACAGCCTCCTTGAAGTACAGTCTCTGGCATGCAGGAACACATGGATGACATTCTCATGGGCAGCCTCTGTGGTGAGTGGGCCCTGTGAGCTGGATGGCAGTCACCAGGAGCCTCAGACAATGCATAGGCCTCTCCATTGTGAGGCATATGGTGTCTGGGCAAGAGCTCTTGACTCAGGAGGCTGTCTCTGTCCCCTTCAGGAATGTGTGCTGCACTTCAGGACTTGGGCCACCAAGACTGGGAGTTGCTGCTAGCCAGGGGCCCCCAGCATGATCTTAACCTTCATGCATTCCCCAGGGCTGACCTTAGCCTCCTCTGACCAGCAATGAAGAGTCACCTGCAGTGCAAAGCTCGCTGCGAGTAGGCTCAGAGCTCAGCCCCGAGATGGGGGAGACAAGACATGGGAAAGTAGTAAAAGTGGCCCCATCTGTAATGAGCAGGGTGCTGGTGGCCCTGGGAGGCGACCTCAGCTTGGCAGTTGGGTAGAGCTGGTCTAGCAAGTTTAAGGGGAAGAAAACATGGAGTGGTCAGAGAAAAGCGGGGCTGGCTCTTTCTCCGATCTGCCTGGGCGAGGGGTGGAAATCAGCATGGGGCATCTTACCAGGAATGGTCACGCAGGATGGATAGGGAGACCTACCTCTGTCCTCTCCATTCAGGGCCAGAGGCTCCTGCCCCACACTGCAGATGTTAAACCCACCAAGTGGTTCCATTGGTGTGGCTGCCACCCCACTGGGCTGCACCATCCTGGGCAGGCGGTTGGCCCTTGAGCATAACTGTACCTCCTTATCTAGGCCTTCATTTCCACCCGGATCTTACTACCTCTCTGAGCCTCAATGTCTTCACTCTGGGGAAGGGAGGGAGGGGCAAGCAGATAGGTTAGTAAGAGTGGAATAAGTAGTGAGGGGTTCCTGGAGCAATGTTTCCAGGGAAAGCATACCTGCTGGGTATATTTGGTCAGATTTTTATGATTTTGTAGGGAAGAACATATAGTACAAATATAAAAAAGCAAATAAAAAAAGATAATTATAGCTTGAGGAAAAATGAAGAATTATAGCAGAAAGGAAATAGAATACCACTTGGTTTAGCAGAAAACAATGTTTACATAGTGTTAAACATGTAAACACTGAATATCAACTTATGCCAAATCATAGCATTGGAAGGATGGGGAGGAAATGTATGGAGAGGTGGCTATCAGCTCATTTTCCATAGTAGAAAGTCAATGTTCTAAAGGTGAAAGAGGCTGGGTGCAGTGGCTCATGCTTGTAATCCCAACAATTTGGGCTAAGGCAGGAGGATTGCTTGAAGCCAGGAGTTTAAGACCAGCCTGGGCAACATAGTGCAATCCCATCTCTACAAACCATTTTAAAATTAGGCGGGCATGGTAGCGCACACTTGTAGTCCCAGCGACTCGGGAGGCTGAAGTGGGAGGACTGCTTGACCCCAGGAGTTTGAGGCTGCAGTGAGCTGTGATTGTGCCACTGCTCTCCAGCTCAGCCTGGGCAACAGAGGGAGACCGCATCTCAAAAAAAAAAAATAGTGAAAGAGTCAAAAGAACTGAAAGCAATGGGTCAAGAAGAGGGGAATTAGTATTTCCAGCCTTGCAGTATTGTTCAACCTTTAAAACTATGCACTATACATGTATTGGTTTGATCAAAAGAGAAATTAAATATAAAAGCAGGTTGGATTAATATAAAACCTCTCAAACACTGTCCAAGGTCATGGTGTAAAGGACACAGCGGAGCTGGAACCCGCACTAGGGTCTGTCTGTGCCAGAGCCCACAGCAGGCATGAGCGTAGAGTGATCTTGTCAAAACCTTGGAATCCACCCTTGGACCAGGCAGCTCAAAGACTTTCCCCGAGCACCCATGCAGGCTACAAAGATGAGCCTCCAGCATAAGGGGCTGCACCCCATGCCTGTGGGCAGGGAAGCAAGGCCACTGAGTAAACACGTTCCAAAGCCACTAGCCCACAGAGGCTCTGTCACCCACGGAAGGAGCCAGAGCCGTCGGCGGAACCCCTTCCTTGGCTGTTCCGCTTCTATTTACTGGGTAGCTTTTGTTCCCTAGCTTCCCATCCAGCTGGGCTGGTTAATCAGATTCTCTGAGGGGAGGGCTGGGGCATCAGTGACTTTACTGACACCCAGAGGAATTGCTTCTTGGGAAGCAATTACTTGTGACAGGTGCACACTCCCAGCGGCTGAGCTTGTCTGTGGCTGAGGATGCTGTGGAGCCTGAGGGGCCAGGTCCTTGTTGCTGGCTTGTGCTCAGCAGGGACACCAAGGTCCACTGCTCCTCCATGGTTTTCTTGGCCTCTGCAGGAGGAAAGACTGTCAGCTGAATGACAAGTGACAGGTTGCCACAATGTCACAATTAATACAGACAATTGACTGGGCGGCTGGCATCATGCAAAGCTCTTTTCAGATGTGAAACCCAGGCAATCTGAATGGTTTGGCCCACTGACCTACAGGTCCTGAGTCTCAGGCTTCAGTTGGCTGGTCATCAACTCGTTGTGACCTGGGCAGGCTCCCTTCCATCCTAGGCTCCCTTAGGGGCCAGGCTGGGGCTGAGAGTTAGTGAAGTTCACTCTCAGGGTTCATCAGCAGGCAAAATGGAGAAGGAGACCAGGCTCTTGGAGGCCTCTGTGTCAGGATATTCACTGTAACAGTTTACAACATAGGAAGTGCTGGGAATAACCTGCAATGGCATACCATAGTAAAAAAGCACACTATGCAGGACAGTGTGAGCACAGCACAGGTGCACACCACAGGCAAAGTCAGGACTGGCCTCGGGCAGGACATGGGCCCAGTGTTTCTGTGACTATCTGAAGGGCACTGGTTGCCCTCAGGATAATTTGTTATTTAATAGCAAGAAATACGTAAAATACATAATGTCAGGAGATAAAATCACTTATCAGGAAAAATAGTAATGGTATAGAATATTTTAAACTTGGCCAGGCACAGTGGCTCATGCCTATAATTCCAGTACTTTAGGAGGTCGAGGTGGGAGGATCAAGAATGCGAGACTAGCCTGGGCAACATAGTGAGACCCCATCTCTACTAACAATTAAAAAAAAATTAGGCGGGTATGGTGGCTCATGCCTGTGGTCCCAGCTACTCCAGAGGCTGAGGCTAGAGGATCACTTGAGCCCTGGAGATTGAGGCTGCAGTAAGCTATGATTGCATCACTGCAGTCCAGCCCAAGCAGCAGACAGAGATCCTGTCTCAAAAAAAGGAATATTTTAATCTCCACCGTGACCTCGGCGCTGAACTAGCTCCCCTGCAGGACCCAGGCTCCAGCCTTGGTATGCACAGGCCCACTGGCTCCCCAATTCTCCATTCTACCCCAAAGAACTGCTGAACCGCAACTTTTCCTTGATCCCCACAATGGCCCTGGAGCAACAGTGGGCAGGGATTAGAACCTTCTGCTGACGGAGAAAAGGTAAAGCCACCTGCTAGGATCTCACAAGGAGAAAAAGGCAGGGCTGCGATTAGAATACAATTCCAGGCTCTTCAGCTCTGTTGATTGTCTGGATCGACAGCAGGTCCTCTGGCCCAGTGGGCAGTGGGGATGTGGTAAAACATCATTTCCAAGCTGCAAAGGCAACCAGGGCCCCTGCAGAGTTGAAGGGAATGTCCACAGAGGCTGATAGAAATGAGGGAGGCCTTTAGCAGTGGGCTGTTGGATCAGAACCAGGTACGCTCAGGTCATGGCTCTTTGACGAGCCATGAAGAGGAAGAAGAAGGCCTGATGGACCCCCACTACTCAGATATGACCCACAAATCAAATGTCCATGGCCTCACACCTTCCCCAAGGATCAGCGCTGGGCCCAGACACATCCAGTGTCTCCCTGATGTCCACAAGTCTGTAAGCAGAACACACTTCCCTTCCCAGGAAAACTCCACCTTATCAATAGTGCTCAGGATAGCACCCTAGGCCGGACGCAGTGGCTCACACGTGTAATCCCAGCACTTTGGGAGGCCGAGACCAGTGGATCACCTGAGGTCAGGAGTTTGAGAGCAGCCTGACCAACAGGGCAAAACCCTGTCTCTACTAAAAATACAAAAATTAGCTGGGCATGGTGGTGGCGCCTGTAATTCCAGCTACTTGAGAGGCTGAGGCAGGAGAATCGCAGAGGTTGCAGTGAGCCTAGATCGCACTACTGCACACCAGCCTGGGCAACAGAGCAAGACTCCGTCAAAAGAAAAAGACAGCACCCTCTGGGCATCCTAAATTCAAAGCTGCTTCTGGCAGGAGAAACCAGTCCATCTTAACCTGGCATCCCAGTGAAGTGAAAAAAACAACAAAGCAAAGCAGTGTTTGCAATAAAACAAAACTCGGCAAGTTTCTGGATCAGCCTGTGATGAGTGGGTTCAAGGTGAGGACATTGACAATTGGTGGGTGAGGCCATTTGGGGGTGCAGGGGTATCCTCGTGGGCCACCGTGGCTCAGGCCTGGGAAAGCCGAGGCCAGGAGAGCTTATGCCTGTGGCCGTCCAACACGTGGCAGGACCCATTCATGCCTTTCCACTTTCTTCAGAAACTGCCCACAGCAGCTGTCCCTCCCTGGACAAAGCCACCTTCTCTCCTGATGCCAGGGCCCCTTTTTCTTTCTGTCTTAATCTAAGGCTGATGGGAAATCTAAATAACTAGCTGAGGTGATTTCTGAAATTGCTGGAAATCATTTAACAAGCTTCTGGAGCATCCCTTCTTGTCCTGGAGAGGTGTGCGGAATGTGCGTCTGAAAGAGCATTTGCTGGCAGCCATGGCGTTGCTTCCTCGGGCCTGATTGCTGGGGTTTCCAAGGCTAAGGACACCTCAAACCCACATCCAGATGCCTGGCTCTGCAGAGTCTCTCTGCCTGACACCCTCACCCTCCAAAGCTCCTGCAGGGCCAGCTGGGCCTAAAGGAGTTTTCATTTCTTCTTCACCTGCAGCTTTGTCTTTCAGGAGAGGGTAAAGGAATGTTTCCACTGAAATTAAAATCGATGCTCCACCACCACATGCACTTCTGTGGACTTGGGTTAGGTGGGAGGAGGAAGCAGTAGTGGGGAAACAAATGTTCCCAGGGACCACAGTCCCTCTGTTACCTTGTGTTGGGCAGATTTAAAATTCCACCCACTGAAGTCCACTAGGCTAGAGCTAGGCATCCCTGTCTAGTGCTTTACCTACATCCTCTAACTCACTCCTTGCTACACCCTATGAGGCAAGTGCTATTGTGCCCATTTTCAGATGAGTAAACGGAGGCACAGGGGGATCAAGCACTTTGCTCGAAGATTCACAGCTTGAAGAGGGTAGGGTAGCAGGGTAGCTGGGCTGGGTCCAGTGACCAGGCCTGGGGAAGCAAAGCCACAGCTGCCTCAAAGCCCTCTCTGGACACGTTTCCCACCCCGCCAAACTCCTGGCCCCACCACATACACCTGCCTTTCTAATTCTCAAGGGAGAAAGAATATAGGGCTGTTGAAAGAAAGGAGGAGGAGTCTGATGGGGACAGAGCAGCCTGGGGGGTCATAAGAACAGGGCCACTAGGCCTGACACAGGCGAGTGCCTCCCTGACTGGGGCATGGGCAGAGGTGTGAGGATGAGGTTGGGCAGTGCTGGCTCCGGGGCTCCTAAGGACATCGTAAGAACCAGCCCAAATGAAGCCCAGGGAAAGAAACGGTGACCTGGGTTCATCAATGCCATGCATTCTGGGCCAGGTGCCTTCTCCAAGGAATGGGGCTAAAGGAAAAGCCATTAAATCATGAGTATTTGTAATGTCCTCGCCCTCCCTCCTTTGCTGGCTGTCACAGCAGGCCTTTGAGCTGGATCAATAGGGGTGAGGGTGGAGGGGAGCGGAGCCTGGCACAGCCACAGAGGTGAGGTGCAGGGTGTCAGGAGAGAACTACCTTGGCACAGGGACCAGAAGAGGAAAGAAGGGCAGATGTGGGTCAAGTGGACACCCAGGAAACCTTGCTTGGGGTTTCCAAGGCTTTTGGAGCTGAATTTGCCTCCTATCTCTGTTCTCCTTTCATCTTTCCTGGACCACGTAAGGGGGGGTGACAGATGAGGAAACTGAGGCACAGAGAGGCACGATCTCCTGCCTATGGTTCCAAAGTGAGGAATTAGACCTGAGAGGCCAAAAGTGAGGTGCCTTCGCACTCCTTGGTGGTGCTGCCCAGGGTCAACGGCCCCAACAGACAGGGATCCTGGGGTATACAAAACCTTTTCTTTGTAATGTACCATAATTTTTTTGGGCCAGATTTATTTCTCCCAAATATTTCTTATGCCAATGTTTGTGCGAAACAATTACCCTAAATTCCTCAAGATGGGATGAAGACAGAGGCAGGGGAGGAACTGCAGAGAAAAATAAGCCATGGAAGGTCGGGGATGGATTGAAAACAATCTAATCCTGTGGGTTCCAAACTTGCTGGTTTTTTGGGTTTTGTTTTGTTTTTGAAATAGAGTCTCACTCGTCACCCAGGCTGGAGTGCAGCAGTGTGATCATGGCTTACTGCAGCCTCGACTTCCCAGGCTCCAGTGATCTTCCCGCCTCAGCCTCCTGAGTAGCTGGGACCACAGGCGTGAACCACCATGCCCAGCTAATTTTTTATTATTTATAGAAACAGAATCTCCCTATGTGGCTCAGGCTGGTCTCAAACTCCTGAGCTCTAATAGAGGGAGGAACTTGGCTGGCCGTGGTGGCTCATGCCTGTAATTCCAGCACTTTGGGAGGCCAAGGTGGGTGATTTGCTTGAGGCCAGGAGTTCAAGACCAGCCTGACCAACATGCGAAACCCCATCTCTGCTAAACATACAAAAATTAGTTGGGTGTGGTGGTGCACGCCTGTAATCCCAGCTACTCAGGAGGCTGAGGTAGGAGAATTGCTTGAACCCAGGAGGTGGAGGTTGCAGTGAGCTGAGATCACACCACTGTACTCCAGCCTGGGTGATGAAGCAAGACTGTCTCAAAAAAAGTAAAATGAAATAATAATAATAATAATAATAATAATAGAGAGAGGAAATTAGCCCAGAGCTAAAGAGGGCTCTGAAATCAGACAGTCCAGGGGCCGACCCCAGCTGTGCCGTGTTCTTCCTAGCTGTGTGGCTCAGGGAAAATCAGGTCACTTCTCTGTGCCTCAGTTTCCTCACCTGTAGCCCATAGATAATAGATAGGGTCTGTTGTGAAGATCTCACAGCTAACACCTGTAAAATGTGTCTCCACACAAACCTGGCACATGCTCAGGGCTCTGTACCTGCTGGAATGAGGGAGACTTGTTCAAGGTCATCCACGAATTTGAGAAGGGCAGTTGGGTGGGGGTGGGGGAGTATAACAGAAGGCATAGATGCAACATGCTGTGCCATTTAGAAGATGAAATACACATGAAGCAAAACCCTGTTCATGTACTTCAAAAGACACAGGGCCAGGCATGGTGGCTCATGCCTGTAATCCCAGCACTTTGGGAGGTCAAGGTGGAAGGATCACTTGAAGTCAGGAGTTCAAGACCAGCCTGGCCAAAATGGTGAAACCCCATTTCTAATAAAAATAATTTTTAAAAATTAGCTGGGTGTGGCAGTGGGCACCTGTAATCCCAACTATGTGGGAGGCTGAGGCAGGAGAGCCACTTGAGCCTGGAAGGCAGAGGTTGCAGTGACCTGAGATTGCGCCATTGCACTCCAGCCTGGGTGACAGTGTGAGACTCCATCTCAATTAAAAAAAAAAAAAAAAGGCACAGGCTGGGAGCAGTGGTTCATGCCTGTAATCCCAGCACTCTGGGAGGCCAAGTTGGGAGGATCACTTGAGCTTAGGAGTGTGAGACCAATCTGGGCAACATAGTGAGACTCTGTCTCCACTAAAAATTAAAAAAAAAAAAATTAGGCAGGTATTTGGGAGGCTGAGGTGGGAGGATTACTCGAGTCCAGGAGATTAAGGCTGCAGGGAACTATGATCGTGCCACTGCACTCCAGCCTGGGCAACACAGCAAGACACTATCTAAAAAAAAAAAAAGTAAATAAATAAAAAGACATGGCTGCAGGTGGATTTCTTCAGTGATGGTGCAGATGGAAGAAGTGCTGAAGACAGGGCACCCCTGGGGTCCTTCCACCCAGAGCCTGGCACTTGGCCCTGTGCTTGCAGATTTAGAGCAGGCAGAGCTGAGAGTAGGCAAAGACAAGTCACCACTGTGCTTGGGCATCCTGCCCACCCTCCCCATCGTACAGCCAGAGCTCCACATGGTTTCCATCATGGTTACAAAAGAAACAAATGCAAGTCACTCTGTCCCTTCTGTGGCCCCCCAGAGCCCGACATCTGCACACCTGCAAGAACATTCTGTTGGCATTAGAGAGACACCACTTGGGGATGTCAGAAGCATGCAGGGAAGACAGAAACCTTCAGCTCTGGTTCAGGAACATGAAATGCACTATGCTATCCCAGTTTGTTCATAAAATTCTCGTGTTAATGTCCTAGGGGAAACAAAAAGGACAGCTATTTTAGCAGCATGTTTGGTTGGGATTCTGTGTAGAGAAGAGCCCTGTTTTTCTTCTGGCTGCAATGTCCTGATTCTCTGGATCTTTGTGGTTCTCCCTGCATGGCCCTGCCAGACTCTGGTGAGGGAAGACAAGAGTGTGCTCCGAGGCTGGCGAGGCTGGGGTTTTCGTCTGCATGTGGTGAAAGGACTGGCTCCTACATTACCAGTTCCCCTCTGAATATTCTCAGAATTCTCCTGGGAACAGTGGTGGACAACAAAAGCCTTCTGAAAGAGGTCCTCTGGCACCCCTTATGCCATTCCCCTGGTGTCATCTTTAATGATTTTCAACTGAAAGGGCAAAGAAGTGAGGAGTAGATGAGCCGGGAACAAAACCGGCACTGTCCACAGAGTCATGCTTTCATTTCAGGCTCTCCCACCCCACATGGCCGCGTGGAAGCCGCACACTATTAGTTCCATATAATGGGAAAGTGTGTCAGGATCTCCCAGACACCAACCAGAAACATGCTGCTCAGTTGTCACCTCCAATGTGACTAATGCAGCCGTGTCTTAATTAGTCACTGCTCACTGCTGCGATGACAGCTTCCGAGCCTGTTCCAAGGCCCCAACCTGTGATGGGGCGCTGCAGAGGAGATTAAAGGTGAGAGGCCGCTGGGAAGGAAGGATCAGGAGTTGCCAGTTTTCAGGTCTCTTTCCCACTGAGCACTGTGAACCCAGGTGGCCTCTGCCAAACCCCTTTGTCAACACTGTGACAGTAGAGTCAACAGGGTCATAACATTGGGACACATTTATTGGAGGGAGAGAGGAAATGTGACAGGGAAATGGTCTAGAAGATTCCTTCACAAGTCAGCTGTTATGTCACGGGTCCTCATGCAGCTCCCCTGGGAAGGGGCAATGAGGGATGAACCATGCCACTCTGGCTGGCCTACACCTAGCAAATGCTCCTCAGGCCAGGGTGGCCCGTCTACTGGCTCATGTATGACCTGTGATCTATAGTAGCTGTCTTATAAAGATAACCTGAGCCAATTCCATTTCTCCTGCAGGGGCTTTGAACTCAGAAACAAAGAGGAGGGAGGAGGCTAGGGGCTGGAAGTAAAAGGTGAGAGACTGCCTCTCAGTGGAAGCGCTAGGCCTCCACTCTGAGAGCAGGAGCCATGTCTGGGTCCTCCTCCTCTCACTGCCCACCAGCCTGAGGGCTGGCCTGCTCTCTGGGCCCCAGGAAAAATGAGAATCACCCCAGGGTGAAGCCAGGGGCAGCAGAGAGGGCTGGGAGCTGCCCCAGAGCCTGGCCTCTGCCAGCCTCACAGTGAGGCAGCCTCCAGGCACCACCTCCCTGCTCCTGGCATCCCCTTCCCTCCTTCCTAAGCGCCTGAGGCCCAGTGTTCACTCGGCCTCACAGGTGGAGCGCCCAGGGCCCTTTAACTCTTCAGGCCCCTCAGAAATGAGATGAAGACAACATTTACTGGCTCCAAAATAGAATGTTTCAAAATTGCTTTTTCAATGCTTTTTCAATTGCTACAGAACATACCACCATATCAGTTAGGTAGCCACCACTGTTGTGTCCTTATCCTTATACACGATTGTGTTCAACGTGGGACATGATGCACTGCAATAGGTTCCACAAGCTGGGGGTGGGGTCTCCAAACGTGTGTGGAGCCTGCAGAGGTAGGGACAGAGTGCCGGGCACACTTACTTTGCTGAGGATCTATGACATGCAAGGAAAGACCTAATTCTCTATATCTCACCTCCAGCACTTTCCTTTCAAGCCGCACTTCCCAAGAAGAATGGAGAAGTCAACTGGCGAAGAGTCGACTGCACTGGAACAGGGGCTAACAGCAACTACTGCTAATTCATCTGAAGGATAATTAAGAAGTATTTCTAAGTCTCCCTTCATTCGGCCCCCAAAGGAGGCTGGACTACATTGAGAGCCCACCTTCCCAATTGTGCTCTGATATACCCAGACAGTTCTGGTTAAAAATGAGTAATACTGAATAATGGGACTGGTTATGCCAAGGTAATTGGGGACTGACTGATAATGCAAATCAGTGAGTCTTCCCTCTCCTCAAATTCTTCAAGTAAAACACCTTTTCTGCTACCTTGAAAGTTAGTTAGCGAATGAAATATTTACAACATTAAGGACCAATCCTCTTAGGTAAGTAAATAATAGTGAAGCAAATAATTTTTCCTCTGCATCTGATTGTCTCAGAAGTCTCATTTCCAAATTAAATACACAAGTCTCAGTTACTTCCTGGACACTCATGGAATATTCAGTAAATAAATTTTAGAATAGTGATCTTGTTCAGTTGCTTTTTTTTTTTTTTCTTTTTTACTTATTTTTTTGGAGACGGAGTCCCGCTCTGTCACCCAGGCTGGAGTGCAGTGGCACAATCTCGGCTCACCGCAACCTCTGCCTCCCGGGTTCAAGTGACTCTCCTGCCTCAGCCTCCTGAGTAGCTGGAATTACAGGCACCTGCCACCATGCCCGGCTAATTTTTGCATTTTTCGTAGTGATGGGGTTTCACCATGTTGGCCAGACTGGTCTCAAATTCCTGACCTCAGGTGACCCACCTGCCTCAACCTCCCAAAGTGCTGGGATTATAGGCGCGAGCCACTACACCCAGCCTTCAGCTGCTTTTTCTAGTTTTCTGTGTTTCATTGTCTTTGATAAATTTCTAGGGGACCCCTAATATTTGGGCCTTAGCTCATCTTCTTTCCAAATCTGGTCCTTTCTGACAGGCTCCACAGGCCTCCTGGCTTCCAGTGTGCCTTCTAGAACTCTTCCTTAGGGCCACTGAGAACCTTGTGCAAGCAGCTTCATGAGTCCGTGGGTCAGCTCCCAAACGTGCTCAGGATCGAGCTGCTGGTGGGAGCTCTCCTCACTAGCAAGCCCCCTGCACGCCTGTCTCACTTGCCATCGGTGCCTGGCCCCCACAAAGAGCAGGAGTGTATAAATATGTGAAGGAGGCCAGGCAAGGTGGCTCATGCCTCTAATCCCAGCACTTCGGGAGGCAGAGGCGGGCAGATCACTTGAGGTCACTTGAGTTCCAGACCAGCCTGGCCAACATGGTGAAACCCCATCTCTACTAAAAATACAAAAATTAGCCGGGTGTGGTGGTGCATGCCTGCAGTCCCAGCTACTGGGACGCTGAGGCACGAGAATTGCTTGAACCTGGGAGGCAGAGGTTGCCGCGAGCTAAGATCGCGGCACTGCACTCCAGCCCAGGCAACAGAGCGAGACTGTCTTAATAAACAAACAAACAAATAAATAAATAAATAAAATATATGAAGGGTGTCCCCTGTTCAGATTCTTTCTCTTCTTTAGTCCCCACCCCGTTTTCAGCCATGGCACTTCTAAGACTAGGCCAGGGATCATGCTGCTCCTGATTTCCCACTGGGAATGAACTCCATCCATCCCAGAGGCCACACAGCAGCACTCACAGCTCCCCACTTGTGGGCCTGCCCAGCCTCTCACCTGAGTCCCTCCTCCTCCAGGTTCTGGATGCTCTCAGCTCCTGCTTGTTTCTTCCTCAACATCAAAAGCTGCTTAGGAAATAATTCCTTTTTTTTTTTTTTCAGTTGCAGTTTCTTGCTCTGTCGCCCAGGTTGGAGTGCAGTGGTGCGAACATGCTCGCTGCAGCCTCGAAATCCTGGGCTCAAGCAATCCTTTGCACCTCAGCCTCCCATGTAGGGACTACAGGTGCATGCCACCATGCCCCGCTAGTTTTTAATTTTTTTTTGTAGAGATGGGGTCTCCCTGTGTTGCCCGGGTTGGTCTCAAAATCTTGGGCTTAAGCGATCATCCTGCTTCGGCCTCCCAAAGTGTTAAGCCACAGCGCCTGGCCTGGCAAATAATTCTTTTTTCGTTTTTCCTCCCACCAGAGAACAAAAAGGAAATAAATCTTGATGGGGTTATTTTACATCTTAGTGTGAATGAGTCACTGAGTTCTCTGTGGAATCTGAATTTCCAGTATCCTCTCTAATTCTGGAATAGCAGCCTGTGACCAGGTGAAAGGAAATTCTATCACCTGATGGAGGAAGATATTAGAGTGAAGGGGCTGTCCTAGACCCCCTGAAATCACACACTTGCCCTGCTCTGCGCTGAAACTAGTCCTGACTTCTCAAGGAATGGCCATTTAATTAAAAAAAAACAAAACAAGGACCAGGCCAGACGGAGAAGACAGGAGAGAAGTCCTGCAAACAATGGGAAATACAGCTTAAGATGGGACGGGGAGAAGATAAAGGAGACGCCAGGCCTTTCTGTCCCAGACAGAGGAGGCTCTGTGGCACAGGCCAGGACACCACCCCTCTTTCAAAGTCAAGAACCCCAGTCCCAGCTACAACATCAATGGAGGTAGAAACGTTCCAGTTGAGAAACACCAAAGGTTCACATCCTCAAGTTACTTACCCACCCTCCTTATGAAATTAAAGAATTTTTGTCCCTTTTGGAGGGAGAAGGGGTATGAAAGAAGAAAGGTCTTTACAACAGTGTAAAGAAAATATTTTATTTCTTTTTAAACCAGGGGACTGATGTGAAACTAGCAACAGGAATGCATGATTTAAAAAAAAATGTGGCTGGTCTGGAATCCCAGCACTTTGGGAGGCTGAGGCAGGAGGATCACTTGAGCCCAGGAGTTCAAGGCAACAGTGAGATCCAGTCTCTACAAAAAAAAATTAGAAATTAGCTGGGTGAGGTAGCACACACGTGTGATCCCAGCTACTCAGGACGCTGAGGTGGAAGGATTGCTTGAGCACAGGAGTTTGAGGCTGCAATTAGTTATGATGACACCACTGCACTCCAGCTTGGGTGAGAGGAGAGAGTGAGACCTTGCCTCTGAAAAGAAAAGAATAAAGACAGGAGGAAGGAGGGGCCCCGCTTGAATCAGGTTGGGAAGCGGCTGGGAGCAGGGCAGAGGAGTGGCTCCAGAGCCAGAAGTTGCCGTCAGGTAAGCATTAAACAGCGCAGCAGCAGCTCCCCACTGAGAGACCCCAAGCCAAATCTGAAGTGACCCACACTTACAGGTGGCCAGAGGAGCACAGGAAGTCAGAGATACTGTTCTTCTCACTAACGAAGACTCCTTCCTTTCATAAAGGTTGTGCCTCAGAGGCTTGTTTCCATGGAGAAGTAGCCTCACGATATTTTAAGTGGTACTTAAAGCCAAAGTATGATTTCTCTCCCCAAATCTGCTTGGGTAAAGTCAGGCAGGCTGGCCCACATGTATGCAAGCTCCCTGAGGCAACAGGTGTGGCTCTAGGGGGTCCAGCAGGGGAAATGCCAGAGGCCTGGTCAGGTTCAGCTGAGCTTTAGGGAGGTGCCAGAGGCAGAGAACCGCAGAGGACCTGCTGCCAAAGTGCTGACAGCCCCGGCGGCAGGTGCTAGTCCTGGGAAAACTCGCAGCCACAGGCACGACTCTCCCTAGACACAGGGAAGCAGGACATGGGAAGAAGCCCTGGGCTGCCTTTGCAGCTGGCTGTCTTTCAAGAGGAGCTGGCCCTGACAGCATCATTAGGCCAACAGCAGGGGAGGGATGACAGTGAGGACTGCCTTCAGACATAGACCCTCTCTCAAGCTGAGAGAGTATAAGCCTGGGGAGTCCTGCTCCCAGAGGCCACGGAGTCACAAGGCTGCTGGTGGAACAGCAGCTCTGTTTCTGGAGCAGAGAACAGGCATGAGCATGACTGGCCCTGGGCCTGTTGTGAAGGAAGACAATGGGGCATGCCAACCTTGGTGGCATCAAAGCCATGTGGGCTTGCCAGAAAAGCCAATCTCAGAGCCCTCCTACTGGGAGACAGAGACCCTGAAGGCCTGGAGCGGGTCCGGGGAAGCCACGTTCTGACTTGCAATCCAGGTGATTCCAAGACAGGTAGAATGAGAATCATGCTTGAGTCTGGGGTCATGGTGGGCATGGGATAGGGGCAGGGTTCTGGGAGGGTGATCAGCAGCTGCAGAGAAGCAGCTCATGAGGACTGAAGGCCCCTTTCTGTGGATGCCAGGACAGAGAACGGACATGGGAGCAAAGGAGGACTGCCTTCTGTGTGTGCTCCACCTGACCCCATGGGACCATCCATTTTTCTGAGCTGGCCTGACCTTGCCCTATGAAGGCATGACTGAGGCCATGCTTTGGAGGTCCTCTAATTGCTCAGGACACCTTGCATTTAGCTGCTTTTCTCCCGCTTAGTGCAAAGCGTTCTCCCTCTGAGTAGATAAAAACCTGCCAGGGTGACTGGGCCCCAGTCTTGGTGTACTGACAGGTCTTGATCCTTAGCCCCTGGGTACTGGCTCTGGGCAAGCAGATTTAAATACATGCATTTTAATGCATGATAGCAGTTGCCCTTACTGGCCCTCTCTCTGGGTGTACACACAGAAGGTTTGGGGCACTGAGTGAGAGGATTATTCACATCCAAGTTATAGTTTGTGCATGTAGGTCTGAGGGGAGTTAATATCCAAAAGGAATTAATACATTAATGAAAAAAGAAAAAACACTTTACACTCCAGAACACTGCTCATGATCTCACCTGCAGGGTGCAGGTTGCAAGGTTCAGAATGCCTGGGCTTACACTGTAGCCTGCAGCACCAGGTCCCCATGCCTGCCACTCTTGTCCTGGGGCTGGAATTTGGTTATATTGATCAGTGCTGGAAATAATGGGTCAGCAGGAGGGGCCTGACTCAGTAATACTTGCCATATAGAGTTTGCCCTGTCTTATTCTGAAGATAAAAAAATACATCTGTTAAATCTTATCTGTCACCAGTGCAATTCCCATGTGAGAAGTTACAGAAAGCTGCAAAGCAGTATTCCCTTCAGAGACAAAATGGTTCAACTGGATCACAGTTTTCTTCAAAGTCCGCCTCTTGCAGGTGGCCAGGCCAGGAGTCTCCAGCCAGCTTTCACCCACCCTTCAGTTAACAAATATTGAGAGCCCACTCTGGGTCAAGTATGTGCTGACCCGGGGCGGCGGGGAACAGCGTGATCATGACAGGCAAGATTCTCCCTAACTCACTCTGGGAAATGTGATCTGAAAACCTTTCTGGTTTCATTTCTTGGATTTCTCACTGAGTAGCATTTTTCCTTCTCTAAAAACTCAGACCACAGTGTTGACACAGAGAAAGCCACAACTTCAGGGCCACGCTCTGTTTTCATGTGGTGAATGAAAGAGAGAGGTCTTGCTCTCTCTTTTACAGAAGACGTTCAAAATTCCTCTGAAGGGTAAAATTGTTGCATCTCTTTCTCTGGGCCAGATAATTGTTAACAATTAAGACATAGTTTGTTGGAGCATGTAGCTCCAAAGGCCAATCACACTCAAAAGGAATGAGTACATTAGTAAAAGAGAAAATAAAATGATGAAAAAACTCTATTATTTTTAAAGGGCTTTTTGGTCTTCACTTAAAAATGAAACTCCTCCTCCGCATTTCAGACTTCGAATGGTCACAGGTGTCTCATGCTCTCTCTGGTGCCTCACCTCTGGGCTTGCTGTCACTCCGCTGCAGAGCCCTCGGGGGGCTCTTACACAGAATATGTGTTCCACCCACAGAACCGCCCATAGCTGGTCCAGGTGCCTCAGGTGTCCAGGCTTCCCTGAAGTCACGTCATTTTGTCAGTGCGTCTGGGCACACCTAACTGAGTCCTGAGGAAATGGATCAGCTTGGTCTCTGTGAGGAATGCTGTCCCGAGAGTTGCTCCCAGACAGAAGGCCCCCACAGCAATGTGTGCCAGTCTGGCTGGCCAGCCCTGCTCACAGCAGAGGAACACCTGGGAAAGAAACAATTGTCAGTGCCCGTTCCTCAGTCTATACCTCCTTCCTCTGGGACCAGCCAGGGAAGGCCGCTGTGGTTCCAGTTTCTAAGTCAGATAAAAGGTATAACAGCCATACTGCGGGTCCACTCTCTCCCTAATGGCAACATTCTCTTGTCACATCTATCAGAAGATGCTGCCCTAGAGGCCTGGGGAGGGGACAGGAGGAGGCAAATCCTTGTCCAGTTGGTTCAGGCAGGGCAGGAAGGGGAGGCCTAGAGGGAGGGACAGCGGGGCAGCTGCAGGAGCATGTGGCATGATGGCTCAGGGAGTCTCACCTCTGAAACAGCAGTAACCCCACCGCCGAGGGCAAATGTCCCGAGCAGGACCAGCGACAGGTGCAGGCCAGCCAGGGGTCTGTGCGGGCTCCTTCGGTAGTAGCGGTGGATGAAGCAAAGGCTCTGTGTGATCCGAATGCCCATGTTAAAGCAGTTGGCCAAGATGAAGCCCACGCTGCCACACCAACGGGTCAAGAGATAGGATAACACCAGGAATGAGGAGGACAGAGCCAGCATCACAAAATTGTACCTGGGGAGGAGACAGGCAAAGCAGGGCAGTGGGGACCTCGCCCCGGACAAGGCTGCTCCCAAAACAGCAGCCATGAACATCACCTCACAGAAAGAACCCGTGTTCCCAGAATCCAGGTTTTCATAACATTGAATGCCACATGGAGACCATGGCAATGTCCCTGTCCCCTTACCCTGAACAGAAGGGTAAGAAACGACTCAAGAGATGTATGTTTTTTTGAAGATAATAATTGGTTAGTTAAGTGACACTTTGTGATCAAAACATAAAAACCCTGTTCAGCTCAAGTCCTCAACGTGAGATACAAGAATGTGACCAGGGTAATAATTAGATATTGGATGCTAACTCTGTGACAGGCCCTGTGAGGAGTGCTGGGGACACAATGGTGAATGAACACACATGGGCCTTGCCCTGCAGAGCTTGGATTTATTTCACAGACAAGAGAAGCAGCACAGAGAGGCTGAGTAATCTGCCTCACGAGTGAGGTAACACTCAGCCGGACTTCTGACCTCTAAGCTTCAGTACCTCACACCACTGCCCTTGGGAGATGCAGCTCCCAGTAACCTTGGGCAGTAGACACCATTCAAAGCAAATGACTGACCTCCAAAATGAAATGGGAACTGAACCAAAGCCTGGATCACCTTTGCTGTTTTTCAGACTCTTGCATATCCTCACTCCCACTCCCTGTATCTCTAGAGCGCTTTGATCCTGGCGCTTCTTGCACTTCTCTGATTTCAAAGCGGCACATCACTTAGTTATCTTCAGTTCTCCAAAAAGAAAACAGATTCTCAGCAAACACAAAATAGCTGCCATAGTCCTCCAAAAGGCTTGTACAGCCAAGAACAAAATCCCCCAGCCTCTGGTTTCTGCCTAGCACCAAGCACGCACTCTAAGTATATAGCCGTTGAGGGAACCAAACTTTTGACATCCTCAAGCCATGTCTGCTGGGCTAGAAAACCTCAGAGGCCACCACCCAGGTTCTGCACATGAGGGGTGGTAAGAAAGCGTAATCCGGCTGGGTGCGGTGGCTCACGCCTGTAATCCCAGCACTTGGGGAGGCCGAGGCAGGTGGATCATGAGGTCAGGAGATCGAGACCATCCTGGCTAACATGGTGAAACCCTGTCTCTACTAAAAACCCAAAAAATTAGCTGAGTGTGGTGGTGGGTGCCTGTAGTCCCAGCTCCTCAGGAGGCTGAGGCAGGAGAATGGCGTGAACCCGGGAGGCAGAGCTTGCAGTGAGCCGAGATCGCGCCACTGCACTCCAGCCTGGGCAACAGAGCAAGACTCTGTCTCAAAAAACAAAAAAAAAAAAAAAGAAAGAAAGAAAGAAACAAAGAAAAAAAGAAAGCGTAATCCCAGTGCTTTGGGAGGCTGAGGTGGTGGGAGGATTGCTTGAGGCCAGGAGTTCGAGATCAGCCTGGACAACATAGCTAGTAGACCCATCTCTACAAAAACCAGTAAAAATTACCCAGGGATGGTGGCACACACCTGCAGTCCTAGCTATTCGGGAGGCTGAAGTGGGAGGATCGCTTGAGTCTAAGAGTTTCAGATCAGCCTGGGCAACATCATGAGACCCTGTCTCTACAAAAAATTTTAAAAACTAGCCGTGATACACACCTGTTGTCCCAGCTACTTGGGAGGCTGAGAGAGGAGGAAGGCTTGAGCCCAGGAGTTCAAGGCTATGGTGAGCTATGATCATGCCACTGCACTCCAGCCTGGGCAACAGAGCAACACCCTGTCTCAAAATATAATGATGACTTAAAAATGCATATGGCTGGCCTTCACCACCAGAGTTCCTGATTCTGCAGGTGTGGGAGGAGGCCCTAGAACTTGGCCAGTACCCTAGAACTATGCTTGTAATCCCAGCACATGGGGAGGTTGAGGCAGGAGAATTGCTTGAGGCCAAGAGTTTCAGATCAGCTTGGACAACATAGTGAGACCATGTCTCTACCAAAAAGAAAACGGAAGGCAAGCCACTGCATCCCCCGAATGCCCAGGTATAGGTCCTTGGCTGATTCAGGCCAAGGTGCTGCGTGCTGTGGAGATACGCTTTATCAAAGTGGGTGGTAAAAATACTACACACACACACACACACACACACACACACACACACACACACAACCATACTCCAACAGGAGAGATGTGCTTTCATCCGGAGTTCCAGAGAGGGAGTTTATTTGCTTTTCAGTCCAGAGAGTCTCTTTTAATGAAGTACAAGAGCCTGTACCTCACAGGGGAAGTTTTTTCATTACTAATTAGTAATCAGAAAGGTCAACTTCAGAACAAGCCACTCAAATGGGACCCATCATAGACCGGTACTTTGACCTCTTTTCCACAAAGCAGCAGAGATATGTAACTCGTTTTTCAGAAACTATCTCAGAACAGTCTACTATATCAATCCTTGGAGTTTAAGTCATAGATTCACAAACTTTTAGCTGTCCTTCCCCAACTCCCAGTAAAATAACAATAATGAATAAAACCAATAGTTAATTCACGCTAATTCAAGCAGAGACGCATTCAACAGCACAGCCTCTTTGGCATGGCCATCTGAGAGAAGCTGATGATGGGGTCCATTGTCTGCCACTACAAGAGGGCTCTGCAGCTGCTGAACTTTCCAGAATTCACAAATCTATAGCCTTAAAGGCATAATCCACTTCAGGAAAAAATGAGAATTTAAAAAACGCATTAAAATATACTTTTTTGGCTGGACGCGGTGGCTCATGCCTGTAATCCCAGCACTTTGGGAGGCCGAGGCGGGTAGATCGCGAGGTCAAGAGATCGAGACCAGCCTGGCCAACATGGTGAAACCCTGTCTCTATGAAAAATACAAAAATTAGCTGGGCGTGGTGGTGCGCACCTGTAGTCCCAGCTACTCAGGAGGCAGAGGCAGGAGAATCGCTTGAACCCGTGATGCGGGGGTTGCAGTGAGCCGAGATCACGCCACTGTACTCCAGCCTGGAGACAGAGCAAGACTCCATCTTAAAAAAAAAAAAAATCAATTTTTAAAATCAAAGCAAAATTATTAATCAGTGACAATATGACTGTCCTGTAAGGTTTGGTTAACATAAACAGTAAATTATTTATGAATGCTTATTTCTCCATGGTCCCAAGAAAATACTGGACTTAAAATCAAGCTTATTAAAGGATGGATTGGCTGGGCACAGTGGCTCATGCCTGTAATCCCAGCATTTGGGAGGCTAAGGCAGGCAGATCGCTTGAGCCCAGGAGTTGGAGACCAGCCTGGGCAACATGGCGCCCAGAGACTCCATCTCTACAAAAAATACAAAAATTAGCTGGGCATGGTAGTACACACCTGTAGTCTCAGCTACTCAGGAGGCTGAGGTGGAAGGATCGATTAAGCCTAAGAGGTCAGGCTGTGGTAAGCTATGATTGTACCACTGCACTTCAGCCTGGGTGACAGAGTGAGACCCTGTCTCAAAAAAAGTAAAAAAAAAAAGGATGGATGGTCGAGGATATCAATTCTAGCACCACCTGAAGCAGCTCCCAGCAGGTGCTGGTTGAATACATCAAGGCACAGCCATATAATGGAGCCTTCACAGCCATGAAAAGGATGGCACTGATGTCTTATGTGCCAAAGTGAGAAGATCATACCCATCCTTCATTTGACAGTTATGGAGTCCACTTTGGCACTCAAAGCTCAAAGGCCAACAAATCAGACAAAAGAGCTGTCAATCAGCCGGGCGCGGTGGCTCAAGCCTGTAATCCCAGCACTTTGGGAGGCCGAGACGGGCAGATCACGAGGTCAGGAGATCGAGACCATCCTGGCTAAC